>NC_136004.1:20709783-21069783 GCF_048128805.1 Centroberyx gerrardi
TAATACCTCGCGAGGTGTGATGCTGTAATATTATGATAACACCACCAAGGGAATAGGACAGCATTTAGTGCTGTAAATCAAACGGGAGTATACAGTGATGATATCCAGTAGGTGGAGGTGATGTTGGCTAGCAAAAGACATTGGCTCGGACTATTGGCATTAATCACGGTCGCTGTAGCAGCACTATATACTGTTTGGTTCCATTTTACAGAAATGCTCAATCCATCTTTCCGTTTTCTGTAATAATGGCTTCTCAGAAGTTGCCTGTTTACTGAATTCTTAAAGCTCTCTATTTTTGGTTGCTGATAAAGCAACACAGTGTAATAACACTACTCTTGCAGGTGTTGCTATGGAGACAGTGACCCTAACTGTAAACAGGCAGTGGTCGTGGCCACATCAGTGTAGGGTCGCGAGACACCTGGTCAGAGGTCAAGAGTGGAGTGTCATTGGTGTTAGAGTGAGGATCAGCTCCAGGTCCAGTCAATCTTTACAGATGGAAGAACATTTTGATTGAGGTTGGAAGAAAAACCCTCAAAGACAGACAAAGACTTGATATTCAGGCCTCTAAGCTACACACATTTTCACATTTTCAAGTTGACTCACTGGCGCAGTGCCGTGACCTCATCCTGGTATTATTTGGAGCTCTGTTTTCCTGGAACTACGTTTTCCAACATAAGTGCTGTGTGTGTGTGTGTGTGTGTGTGTGTGTGTGTGTGTGTGTGTGTGGTATTGATGATGGTTGGAGTAGACATGTTGAACTAGTTTCATGGAAGACCTAACGTCTCGTAAAATGATGAGACAGAGTGTGACGCTGTGATCTGGCATAGTTGTGGTCGTACTGAGGTTGTCTCTCGCTCTATCCTTTCTCGTCTAATGCACCCTCTTTCCTCTCAAACTCCTTCTCTTTTCTCTTCCCCTTTTTTTGTGTTCTCTCAGTCCCTTTCTCTCTCTCTCTCTTTCCCTTTCTGTGCCTTCTGTCAACGTGTTTTTCTGTGAAATACACTGTTAGCCAAGGGCTGTCCTAACGTAGCCTACTCATGTCAGAAGCAGTGATCATTTCACTCTCAGTGGAAAACATAAAACATTGTACCTTTTGAGAAAAAGGTACAGCCCCAGTGACAGAAAGTACAACATTCTGCTTCTTTTTTTTTCCAAGTGAGTGCAAAGGAAAGTAAAAGGAAAATGGAGAAGAGTGGAAAGGGGGATGAAGCGGCGCAGGAAAGCACACGTTTTCAGCATTCGATCAGTGACTCTTTCCAGTTCTACATCTACTGCCTCTGCTCTCCCTGAGTCTTTTTGAACAGCGTGAGTCCATTGATCAGGAGCGCGGTCCTGGTGTGTGTGCTGGTGAACCAGTGATTTTAATGAAGCCGAATCCATCTGTCTGGGCTGCAGCGGCAGCGAGGGGCTGTAGCACCCAGAACCCAGCAGCTCATTCGTTCTCAACGGGCGCCGACGTACGAGGCAAATTCAGCGTAATTAAAGCCAGCCTGTGTAATTGAAGTATCCCCCACTTTATCATAGTACCAGGGAAATTACACCCCGCAATATGACTTGTTGGGCCATCCTACAGAATTTGTTGTGGTATATTTCGATGGCCCTCCCTCCTTCCCTCCCTCCCCCCTTCTCCCTTCCTCTTCATATCCATTAGTCTAATGAACACCCTCCAATTTCCTGCCACCGAGACGAACATGCACAGTATTGTTCTCTGCTCTAATGTGCGTGTGTGTGTGTGTGCGTGTGTGTGTGTTTGTGCGTGTGTGTGCACTTGTGCATGTGTGTACTGTATTTGGGCGTGTGTTTGACAGAGAAAGCGAGCAAGAGAGAATGCGCTGGTAAGCTCTCATTAAAATAGATGGTGGTAATCAAAGTGTGGAGCAATTAGCCATGGATGAGTGGGCGGAGGGTGTGCACTGTGTGTTACTGTGTGCTACTGTGTCAGGCCTATTGGTAAACATCGTGATAGTTCACCTCTCTCTGCATGTGGACACAGAGCAGAAGAGTTACGATATTCAGCCCTGAGGGGCATGCTCTCCACAATTTATCACAGTCAGACCGGCTGCTTTCTTTACTGCCTGAACCACGGTTCTGTTATTAGCTGATAGTTATTGGTTATATTATCTGGTCTGGAGAAATGACATTTAATCATAGTGATCCCCTATAGTACAGTTTTAGGCAAGACCTCGGAAAAATAGCAGCCTATTTCAGTGATGTTTTTTATTTTTCCTCCCGCAGTGAAACCGATGTGGAAGGGCGTGTTTTCAAAATGTTTTTTCTCAGGACAGCAATATTCACTCTGTTTTTTAGTCTACAAACCTCATAGTCTACATTTTTTCCCCAGTCCATATGACGTGCCATTAGAGTGACTTGTAAAAGGCTAATGGCAATGCTATAACATACACAGCAAAGAGCTTCAAACAAAATTAGAATTGGCCAGTATAAAATTTTCAGCTTCTGTATTTTAATCTCTCTGAAATTTTACAATGTGTCCCATTATGGACTTTTAAAAATGCCGGCTTAGTTGAATACTTAGGGTTTTTTTTGCTTGGAAAACGATTTGAAACGTGTTTGTGTCCTGCAACATACGTCAACAGTAGCTCAGACTAGTTCAAATAGTGGACGCCATCATCAAATGTATATATATAGCTTTGCAGTTTAGGAGTTATACACAGAATTCTTATCTTGGCCCGCCTGACTGCAACTTTCAGACACAAGAGAGGCAGCAAGAAAGCAGACATATATAACTGTGGTGCTTTATTCCCTACAGTGACCATCTATCATGGGCAACCATCTCTAGACTAACTGTCCGTCTCACATGGGCAGAGATCCACTAAGTTTTTTTTCTTGCACACACACACACACACACACACACACACACACACACTGCTGTGTCAACTCAGGCCAGAGGCTGTAAGTCTTATCACCATCTGCCACGGGGCAGTGCTCATCTTCTCCTGAGTTATGTTGTTGTGTTATGGCTGCAGCGGGCTGACAGCGGAGGCGGATAGGGGCATGGCGTCGCTTCACAGAACCCCACTGTTCATTTACAGACGAGTATCTGGCCTGCATGTCCTCTGGGAAACGGCTTACACGGGACCGGAGAGGGTTTGGGGAGAGAGAACCCGAGAGGGAGAGTGAAGAGTTATCAGAGATCCATGTTGTGCGAGCGACGTCAAGCCAGTTTGGTTTCCGCTGGCAACCGAGAAGCTGCCTCAGAATGCTGTTTGTGCATGTGCATCACGAAGGCCTGTCAGCGTTGGCAAGGCAACGGGCTGTCCATTTGGATGAGCTTCAAGTGAATAACTGCCACTTAACCTCGCAAAGTGCTTTGTTGGCTTTTCCCTCTGTTTTTTGATGGACAAATTGACTGTTTTGTGACTGACACTTGTTTTTGTAAATGGTGAAGTTGTTTTCTGATATTGTACTTAATAAAGCCACGAGTTTACAGGTCCGTTTATATCCATATTTCTCCTTTGAGTTCTTGTTTATTATAAAGGTATACCACCAGAGCTGTTAAATGACCATTGGCTCACAACAGGACTCTTGCTGTTTCCCCAAATTGGAGCTGTTGCAACTCAGTGAAATGCTAGAGGGATTTTACCCTGCAATCACTGTGTGCTTCCAGCAGGAGAAAATGCTTCTAGCATTTGAAGAGCTCAACCTTCACTGAGGATGAGATGAGACAGCGGCACTCATACGGGTTCTCAGTGGTTGTGCTTTCCATAGCTGTGTTGGCCAGCAGAGTGTATTCATTCAGGGCTTGCCTCTTCTTTCCCAGACAAACAAAAGGCGCAGGTTGGACAGGAAAGCTGAGGATGATGGGCATTTATGGCTCCAGTTATGACCCCATCGGCACATTTTTGAGCGGGCCGATGACAAGCCGCTGGAATGGCCTGCCGTTTAGCAGAGCCGTTTGAAAACATGATTAACGGTGGTGGAACACAATAGGAATGTGATTCTCATTTGAGCGGTGGGTACTGCAGGCTAGCCTGGGAAATCATCCAGGCCCTAATTGCTGCAGCAGACCCTGTTTCAGACGGCTGGAAGGTACGCATATACACACACGCACACGCATGCACACACACACACATGCAGACACACACCCGCTATACAGATAGGGATAGATACTGTATGCTATAGCCATGGCCAGTGGATCAGTAATATTTTATTATAACATGTTCTATCGTAAAAAGAGATATATGAATTTCAGCTCTCCCTGTCAAGGCTTCATTTAAGGAGCCAGTGAATGGAGGCATTTTTTTTTTTTTTATTCTCTCTTTCTCAGAGGTCTTTTTTTTTTAGTTTATCTGATTTTCTCTGTGGTCTGGTTGTTTTTCTTAATAACATCTTTATTAAGGGAGAATACCAGTGTCATTTTGAGTTATAGCCCATTTACTACTGTCTACACCTAGTTTACATTTCCCCCAATCTTTTTGCAATGCATGCTGGATGTAATTAGGTTTTTTTTTTTTTTAAATTTCCATGGCTTCATTTTTTCCTCCTTTTTAATACATATTTTCCTCGTTTACGATGAACTGCTGTCCCAGCTAACAAAGACCCCCTAAATAAAAAGACATGGATGTGAAAATAAGGTTTTCTAACGCCAGCACATTCTTGAGGGATTATTTCCTGGCGGACACTTCCATTTCTTCCTGTGGGTGTCAGGTGATTGACAGTAAACAGAGCGTAACGTAATGCACGCATTGATATGAAAACACTCATCATGGGCAGAATGAAATGACGATTAAACAGAAACTTTGACAAAACCAAATTAAGGCTTCATGTTTACTGTGATTGATTATCTAGCTAAGGCAATTTTCAAGTCCGTGGAAGTTGTTTTTCATATTGTACAAGAATGAATGGCAGCAAATGACTTCTTCTGAAGGGAGGAAAATGAGCACCAATACTGAATGAGCTGAACTGATGTTTGTTTGAAGGCACAATTTTAATTATACCTCATACCTTTTATTAGCACAACAGAAAAGTACTCCACGGCCACATGTATTGTCAGGGGTTTAGAGATTTTCCAAAGCAATGAACATAGCTCTTTTCACTGTCTTTCGATAAAACCTGCATCACTCCATTTGAAAATTGTTGCCTTTCCTCAGTATGGAGAATAGTTGCTTATCGAAGGGCTCCTTTGGGGTATTGGATATTTTTATGTCCGTTTATATTAGCCCAATGAAAAGAAAGTCTTAAAGTTTTTTTTTTTGTCTAGAGAATTCCAGAAACTCAGTGTTGCACGTCGCCTGTGGAAGCTGAACCTCCGCTCCTTTCGACTCGTGTATGGATTTACGGGCAGTATAAAGAAAATTTACAGCAAGAATCATTTTGCAAGAGCGTTTTCCTCATAAGTATAAACCCCTCTCTTCCCCTGCTCTCCTCCCCTCCGCTGCTCCGCCCCTCCATTTCATTAAGTCTAAAGACAGCCGTGGAACCCTGAAGCCTCGTCTGTCACCACCGCTGCCTCCTCCTCCTCCTTTTATGTTTTCAACCTCTCCCTAGACCTTCAACCGCTTTTCTTTATACATTTCATGCTTACTTTCTTTCTTTTTCGCCCTCTTCTCTCGAAAATCATCCATTTCTATTTCCCTGCTCCTTTTGTGTGGCTAGACAGCCGTGTAATTGCGGGCCGTATGAGGGGGGGGTGGGATGAGATGAGTCCTTATGTTGGTCGGCACCGCGCTACTGTACCTACCTACAGCCATTCTCTCAGCACCGTCTTTGTTCCTGCTCCATTGTGATTGGCTAGCTAAAGAGAAGCGCTACACATGTCTTTTGGCTGGATGACTGTCTGCAGTCTTTGTGATAAATGTGGACCTCTGTTTCTCTCAAGTATTGTTACTATTCTTCCTCTTGCTGCCTGTCTGCTTGGATACCTCTGGCTGTGCTGCAAAAAAGAAGATTAGCTCCACTTCTGAGAAACGCACGCACGCACTCAGACAGACAGAGGCAGGCACGCAAGCACAAACAACACACACTAAGATGCACACGCACACACACACACACACACACACAACACATACTCACATGGTTCTTTCTCCCTCTCTCCTTCGTCCTACATCTCTTTGTTGAGCCTTGCTGTAGAGTTGCTGCCATGTATATAGCCAGTAAAATCCATGACTAGACATGTTTCCATTAGGAGGCTGGACTTGTATGTTTGGAAGTCCCCCCATGTTCCACTGCTGCGGTTCCCACAGACAGCGTTTTACTAGGGATCCCTTTTTATGACAGAAATTTACAAGTTTTCACATCAGTGGTGACGTGTTGGACCAATGCGAAATAGTCGTTGATGCATTGTGGTAAGGAACAAGATGTTTAAGGACAAAGATTATGCGATGATGAATTTATTACTGGATCACTTTCAATGGATGGATGCAAACAGCAGATGTAATACTAAAAACAATATAGTTTTAATTAATTTTTCACTTTTACTTAATTTTTTATCAACCAGATGCCAGTCAAAAAGGACTGAATGAATAGAGAACTATAGAAATTATTCAATTGACATGAATTGTATAAATTACTAATTACCATTAGTAATTCATGGAATCTGTAATGTATGACCATCAGAAAAAGGTTCCTAGCAGAGATATTGAGTTTGATCAGAGAGTGAGCTGGGATCAAGGACTGATCACTGGGCTTTGTCGAGGCTTGACCTCTGGTTGTGCAACACACACACACACACACACACACAGACACAGACACACACACACACACACACACACACACACACAAAACACAATCAAAGGCTAGTGGTCCTGTGAGGGGAGCTACAAGTATAGAGCTCTGATAAAAGCAGTATTTTGTTGGTTGGTTGATGAGTCCCAGTCTGAGCTAATCCTCTGTTTTTTTTCTTTCTTCGTGTTTTCACACGCTGGCCAAGGCTATCAAAGTGGCCATATATAGTAGACATACAGAGAGTCATTTTCGAGAAGTGCTTTGATAGCTGTCTGTACACTGAATGGCCAAGAAGTTGGTGACTCACTAGAGAGTTTCACACTGTAAAGATGAAGGTGAGGCTGAACTTGCTACCTTGGCCTTGACTTGAAAGTGTATTGTCTGGTTTTTAATACTTGTTTTCAGACATGATTTGATTTACTGGAATACTGCTGCTATGCATTAATTCTCTTCTACCATTTCCCTTATTTTGTAGAAAAACATCCCTAGTTCAAAAGATTGACTGTAGCTCCTCACAGTTACCGGTATAAAGAAACATTCTTTATACTGATGCTCCTCAATGTGAATAACAAATAAGCTGGGCTTTTCAAAAGCAGCATGATTTGCATCTTTTTCAGAGACCGGTTTTCTTTTCACTGACAAAGCCATCTACTATATAGAGATTAACACAAATGAAATCAGCAAGGCCTCAGTAGTTTAAACACTGATAGAATATCCAATGAGCTAATATTGCTGGCTAATGTTATTAACTATACAAGCAGATGTTTAGCAAATATGGTTTATGGGCAAATTTTAACTCCAGTAAATAAAAAATGGAATCACTCGTTGCTTAAAAAACGTTTTAGTCCCCTCAATCAATGCATTCCACTTTAATCTACAAGATTCTCTTTGTCATATTGTTGGGTCTCATTTAAATGTGAAGTCCCTGGAAAATGCTTCATTAATCAGCAAGATAAATTAGCTGTTATGTCGCTCCCATGGTTTCAAAGTAACATGATTGAGTTTCATTCCTGAAAACTCCAAGAGAAAAACAATTAAGTATAAACAACACAAATAAATAATGTTTTTCTCATGATAATATGAAAATATATAGCTCCACCTGGCTATTTCAGGTGTTTGGGAGAGATTAATACATTATTAATTAATTTTGGGAATACTCCACATAATGTTAACTAAACAAAGCGTCCATCCATTTCAGCCAGAAAACATTTTATATCAGTAAAGACCAACTCTTTTTTTTTTATTTTTATTTTTTTTTAGAATGATTCAGCCCCTTCTTCACTTATACTAACTGTTACAGTTGAACCAAGGCTAAACTGCTTGGCAAACAGCATCAGTTGGCTGGCCATAGCAAAAATTTTAAGATGGTTTAGGGCTTAGTGAGATCCTCAAGGTCCAGTGCTCAGGGTGCTAAAGTTCATCATTCAGTCATTTTATATAGACAGCGAGTGCATGTGTGTATGATTTTGCATGTGTGAGAAAGCGAAATTCCCCCGAAATACTGTGTGCGCCGAGGACCAAAGTTTGATTTTGTTTGTGTGTGTGACTGTAAGAATGAGATGGAAAGAGAAGTGACAGGTTTACTGTTTACCTCTAGCTGTTTGTGCTGACAGCACGGTGACAGCGAGCCAAACACACACTGACCCCCGATGAGGCTCGCTCCCTTGTTCCTCTCTCCTGCCTGCCGGTTACAATAATCGCTTAAACATGCAGTGCCTTTAGTTGTCATGGAAACAGTTTTATTGCCATTTTATTGGAAAAAGTGGCCTTGAGCTGTATATTGGCGAGCTACATAACTATAACAAAATGCCTTCGCCGGACTGTTTTATGCATCAATAACATCCTGAAGACCTTCCTCATTCCTTCCTTCCCTCTTCATCAGGGCAGCAGAGACAACTTCCCCGCCATCTGTCTCCCTTATCCTCCCATCATCATCATCATCTACTCCCCATCTTCTCCCACTCCATCCTCTTGCTCATTTTTCTGTCATTGCTTCTCATCATCCTCATTATCCTCTCCCTCAACTTACCCTTCGTTCTTATCGCCCTATACTGCCTGCTTCCTCCCCTCCTCCCCTTATCCCTTGTCTCCACTCCTCCTCCGCCTCCTGTTCACCATGACAACTTCTTCCTTCACTGTTTCCCCATCTTCTCACACTTTACCATCATTTCCCTCTTTCTACCTCTTCCTCTTCTCTCTTTTTTGTCTTCCTCGTCCTCATCATCCTCCTCTATCATCACCACTGACATCAGCAGCAGCTACATCCTCCTCTCCTCATCCTCCACCCATTTTCTCCTGCCTCCTCCTCATCTTCTCCATCTCCATCCTTCTGTTCCTCACCGTCCTCTGTATCCTTCTTTCTCCTCTTCATCCTTCTCCTCTGTCTCCTTATGCTCCACCTCATCCTCCCTCCTTCCTCTCTTTCACCATCCACCCCTCCCGTTTCCAGCAGCAGCAGCAGCAGCAGCAGCAGCTTCTCCAGCTCGACCAGATTGCCACGCCGCGGACTTGCTCTCTGCTCTGCATCCTAATGTTCCCTTCCCGTCGTGCGCTCCTGTAGCATCCCCCTCGCTCTAAACGCTCAGTATGTGCAGCATGTCCAGCCGGGCCTTTTGTCACAGGCGCTCTACATTATTGAAAGCGAGTGGATCACTAATTCATGTCAGCTGAGCCGTGCGGGGCGGAGGTGCGGGGTGCTTGTTGCTTCGCGATACGGGGCGGGGGAAGGCCTTTCATGTGGCACGAACCATGCCTTACCCATCACATCCCTCACCTCCGCTCTGTCCTCCCTCGTCTCCTCCGCTCTGTCCTCACTCCCCTCCTATCCTCCCTTTTCACCTCACTCATCATCCTCCTCGTCCCCTCTTCTTTTTTCTCCCTGTTCTTCTTAGCTCCATCGATCTCCCACGATGTAGCCGCCCTCTCTCTCTCTGTTAAACCCTAGCTACTGTATAGCCATTCCCACTCCCTCCGTTTCCTCCTGTACTCGCTCTCCCTCTCCCCTCCCTCCCTCGTTCCTTGATGTTGATTCTAATTGCTTTTGCTCCGACCCTGGGGACCTGGGCACAGTGTAACAAGCTCCCAGAGGAAGCATCCCGCCTCGGCCTTCATCGCTGCATCCCTGCATCGCTCCATCCTTTTTATCTGTTTTCCTCGCTGACTCTTCCCAGCGCATTCATTCGTTAGCAGCACTAATGCTGTAGCCCCGAGACACACAGCGGGATATTCTGATCCTGCCGGCTTAACTGAATCTAATCTCAGGCTGCCCACTGGACACGGTTGCGTCAGAAATGACCAGTCGCAACAGGTCTCTCTCTTCTTCTTAGAGTGGACCTTAACCCACTTATTTTTACTTTTTAGAGTAGGCCACAGAGAGAGAGGGAAGGAGTAATTTTAATCATTTGGAATGATTTTTTGTGCCTGGGATGCAGAGCAAGTGCTGTGTGGAAGAAGGGATGGAGGGCAGGATGGAGGGGGAGGCAGGGAGAAAGAGGGGAATATGCATGGAGAGGCGGCGAGAGAGAATGGAAAAGTAGGGGAAAGGAGAGACAGATAGCTCTGAGAGGCCTGCAGGACCACAGCGACCGAAATGCAATAGAAAAGGTGAAATATGAGGATGCGGCCCAGTGAACTAAAGCAGATGGGCTAGTGCGAATTTTAACGGCTTTGGCTTCACTCAGCGCTGGAATAAGGATTGGAATTTAGAAACATGACACACATTTTAACTTTCTCTCTCCAGCATTTTTTTTTCCCCCTCCTCTGATCCTACGGTGTGACATGTCACACATCGAGTGACATCCGTAAATATTCTTATTCTTGTGCGTGCGTGCGTGTGCGCGTGCGTGTGCGTGCGTTCATGTGGGTGTGCATGGATGCGTGTGTGTTACCTTGAACGAATCCTGGAGAAATGCAGGGGGATAAAACAAACATGAGCCTACACGACCTGATTTGTTCCAGCGCGTGAGGAAATTTCACTGTATTGAATTCCCTGTAGATCTACATTCTATTTTCACTCCTGTTGTGAGGATGCAGCGTAAACAACATGAAAAAGAAAAACCCCAAATTCTCCGAAGAAGTCCTCACACATCATGCACACCCTATGTTGATATAAGTCAGAGATATGAACAATGCATTTCAGAATAAAGCTTTGTTGTCAATCATATTGTCAGAAAGTGCACGAGCGCGCTGCACATTCTTAGATAGCACAAGAACAAACACCGCAATCTTGTTCCCGTCTTCACTTGACACAGGTAAAGCTCAACGATAGAAGACAGCTAAACATCACAGGGTTTTTTTCCTCCGCTTTTAATACACGTGAGAGCCGTGTGTGTGTGTGTGTGTGTGTGTATTTGTGTGTGTGTCTCATACAATATTCATAATAGAACACCAGCATAAAGATCAAAAATTTTTTCCTGAAGGTTAATGGGTCAAATGCGTTGATCAAAATCTAGTTGTTGCACACACTCCACTCATTAGAGGCATTTAAAGGGAATCATTTGATACAGATACTCTGATCTCCCCCCTGGCCCTCCCTTGTGTATACACACTCTACACACACTCTCTCTCTCTTTCTCTCTCTCTCTCTCTCTCTCTCTCTCTCTCTCTCTCTGGGCCTGTGGGCCCAAGCGCTGGGCTGAATGCAGATTGTCCTCTTTGAAGTAAGCAAGCTTACTATATGCACACACACACACGCACACACACTCTCTCCCGCTGCGTTAATGCAGGCCTCTTTAATCAGATCAGGTGTTTAATTATTAATGTGTGTAAGCGTTAAGAGAAGTAGAGGCAGAATATCTGAACAGTTATGACCCTGCAGCTGTACTGTTTAACCTTTACTGGGGAATAGTCCCGCGTGCGTTAGTGTGTGTGTTTGAGAGAGAGAGAGAGAGAGAGAGAGAGACAGAGTGACTGTGTGACTGTGTGTGTGTGTGTGTGCATTCATATCAGTGTTTTTGAGATGGATCAAAATTGCCTTTAACCAAACAGTGAAATGCATTACACACAAAGGCCTCAGGTAACACTTTAAACATCTGCTCTCTCTCTCTCTCTCTCTCTCTCTCTCTCTCTCTCTCCATCTCTCTCTCTTGCACTTTCTCTCTCTCTCTCTCTCTCTCTGCAGGTGTGTGGAGATCATTGCCAAGGAGGGAAGAAGTCTAAAGGAGCTCTATCTGGTGTCTTGTAAAATCACAGACCACGGTATGGTACTTTCAATCACTGTTCCTTTGTTACAGTCAGCCTCCAACATTAATTTCCCTGGTAACCCACAGTTACGACCATTACTCAGAAGTCATTTCATGTTATGGCTCCCCCTTATTGAGATTTCCAAACAGTAAAAAATATTATTGAAAAGTTTGACACGGAACAAAATAATGTTAGCTGGATCTTATCAGTGTAGTTCATACGCTCGTAGTTAGAAAGTCTAACTTTTGGGTGGAAAATTTCAAAATTGAAGTAAGTGAGTGGCATCTCTATGGCTACTGGAAGAAGACGATTGTGCTGGTTGACTGTTTGTGAAATTCATATGTTTGAAGAAGTGATAATTCTACTGAAGTGAATTATTGTCACCTCAGTGGAAATATTGTTTTAGATGTATGTTGTGAATTTGTAATTGGATGTATTTGTATCGCCTGACAGTCGACATACATGGCATTTCTCCCCCAGCGTACAGGCAGGCAGCCTTTATTTCCCTCTAGCGTCCTCTCCCTTTGAACTTGTTTACTCTGCCTTGCTCCTCTGCCTCATTTCATTCTGCCGTATCCTTTGCCGTATATTTGAGTCATGTATAAGCTACAGTACAATACACAGTTGGTGTACCTTTTGCACTGAAGCATCGGGAATGCTATGCTGACTATACAGTAAAATGCTGCAGACACAGTTACGTGCATGAATTATGTGATTCTGTTTGTGTCTAAGCCTGTGTGCCTGTTTGTGTGTTTGAATTTCATTTGTGTGTGTGTGTGTGTGTGTGTGTGTGTGTGTAGATGCACAAAAAACCCTTTATCTTATTTCTTTGTGCTGTTTGTGTGTGCAGGTGAATGTGTAAATACATGAGTTGCCATTTGCTGCCACCCTCTATGAGTTACAGTGGCAATAATCACCTAACCTCTCCCTTTTACTGTGTGTGTGTGTATGATGTTACGTTGTGTGTGTGTGTGTGTGTGTGCGTTCACTGCAACTGAACTGTGGTGTTTGATTAATGACTCCAAGATCACAATAGTACATTAAACCAGGAATGCGCAGCACCGCCCCCCACATATCCCTCTCTCTCTCTGACCGTTTTGACCAAGATGAATTGGTGATATCTGATCTTCTTCCTTCACTAATGACCCCTCTGGCCCTCGCTGGATGATGATGGGGTGTGTATGTGTGTGTCCGTGGATGTGTGTGTGTGTGTGTTTATGTCCTTCCATGATAGAGATGCTTGTTGTGGGAGCTCCGCGCTCTAACAGAATGATTGGTGGATTTCCTGCTTCGGTCTCTGATAAATTGAATAACAGAAATGAGATTTTACATCTGCCAAGCTGGCCCCCGTATTTTTCCGCCCATCTCCTGTGCTAATTATTTTTATTAATGGCCTCTCTGAGTGCATTTGAGATGTCCACAAGCCTCTTACGTTTGAGTGTTCTGTTTTTCCCCCGGCTTTCTCTTCCTGTGTGATTTTTATAGGAGCTTTGAGGACAGACAGGGGGAAACAGACAGACGGACTTGGATGAGAGAGCGAGAGCGCTAGGCAACATGTAATTTTACTCGGGTGCAGATGGTTTTTGAGATTATTTTGTGAGGTAGAAGACACAAAAGGAAAAAGCAAGGGGCAGAGCTTTTTTGGCATAATGATCCTACTGAAAGCCCCATTAGTGCTTTTCAACAAAACATCTACCTAACCTTTTCTCTCTGAGCCTCATTCATCAAACAGCACGCTAACAAATTAGCTCAAATAACATTTCGGCTGTAATTAAAGCAATATACAGTCATGTAAAATATTTGGCTTGCATGTTTCATATAGTTTCATTAGTTTTTACCTTGCACTTCAACACCTTTCATCATTTTTCACACTTGAGAATAGTGATAGATGATGCCCAGTGGTCCTACTGAAGTTATTATTAGCCCTCTACAGCAAAGCAATCTGCCCAGATTTGCTCTCTCTGTCATTCCACACACTGTTTTCTGTATTCTATCTAACCTGTGTACACATTCTCTTTTCTTACCTTTTCCTGAAATCTTTCTCTTTTTTTCCTGACGGCCTCACAGAAACATACACACACACACACACACACACACACACACACACACACACACATATACACCAACACTATAATATACACCCACGCACCAAGATTAAGAATTCTATGGAGGCAGAAAATTGAAGAACAGAACCTGCGAAAGCACTCTTACTCTGAAAAGAGAACAAAACAAAGAGATGAGAGCGAACAAAGGAATGAGAGGAGACTGACAGACGTGGAAATGTATGGAGACTCAGCTGAAGGAACGGGAACCTTTGGCGGCTGTGGGGAAAGTAAATGGTTTCAATATTTCAACTCTGTTTCATTCCCAACCATCAACATAGACTTAGTCAGTTTTTTTACCTCCCATCTCCCCCACCTCACTACCACCTCTACTTTGTTCCTATACAGAATTGTTGCACAGTGTTGCATAGATTTTTGACACAGTGTTTGACAAAGTTCAAAGCAGGCAAAGAAACACAAATCCATCAACCTTTTGCCTTTTATTCTTGCTGTCAAACTGTCAAAGCTAAAATTCTGGTTTATTTGTGTCAGTCAGAAATCATGATTATCAGAAATTAGCATTGGTGTATTACCCATTATCAGTGTATTTGTGTTCATAGTAAATGTTGAATATCAATAAAACTATTCAAACTACTACCATTCAACTATTTAAGACACTATTTCCCAGTGAGAGATAAGTACAACACTTACAAATAGAAAGAGCTGTTGTGTCACTGGCATCCTCAAGTACTTTTTACTTTAAACAGTTGTGAGAAGGTAATCAACTTGCACTGACATGACATTTCATCTATGTCTTGAAGTAGAGTTTCCAAGCTGAGAAACTATACAGAGCCATCATTGTCTGTAACTGATGTAATGAGCGTACTTCTGTCAAAACAGGATTAACTCTTGACTCAAACTTTTCATGTATTTACACCAAGGTCAGTGCAATTTAGTGGGCTAGGTAGCTAGAGTTGTAACAACTGAAAACTCATTCTACCCTTTTAGAAAAACAAACCACAAGTGCCTCTTCCAAGAATGTGTGCAGTTATCCCACTTTCTGTGTATTATTATAGACATCTTGCTGTAACCCAGAGGTGTGGCTGCCCAAAATTATACTACATAGGACAAACCAGTATGTCTCTTCATATTGTCTTTCATTTCATCTTTTATCTATCGGTATTCCACTTGTGCTTTGTGGGTGTTGCGGTGACAGGGTACACTGGTAACAAGTTTTGTTTTGTTTTTGTGACTGTTAGGCTACACTAGTTAAATTCATTATAGTTTTGTGATAGTGAAGTGTTTTGTTGATGCTCTAATTTCATACCTAATTTCTCTAATTTCAGTATTTCCCTTTCCTATTTCCCTTCACTTGCGCCTTTCCCTACAAAACAGATTTTAAGAAGCTGAAGAAGTGAAGATGTGTTGTATCTTTTGTTGACATTTTGGTGATTGCCAGTATGTGATGTAGATACCTCTGTTATGAGATATTGTTTACCGTACAGCAGTGCAGTCACGGTTATGCGAGCACAGTATATGGAGTATAACCTCATATTCTCAGGCACTTAGAGGATAGTCTGGGGCCCACATGGAGTAAATTTAGTATTGCCCTTGGACTTTATTAAATAATACTCATCTTTTCATATGTGGACCCACCACATGCATGCCCAAGTCCTGACCCATTGTTTAAGAACCCCTAATCTACAGAGTACGCACTTAACGCTGCCACTTTGTAAAGGCCTCCATGGCTGACATCCATAGACCTTTCCAGCACATTTATTATTCATACATTCAGATTTCCTGATAGTTAAGTTGGTGATGGTCTGACTCAGAGATGGTGGGTTGTTGAAACAGATTGCGTCGGTGGTTGAGTTTGCAAAAATCGAACAGAACTCCAAAGTGAAATACTTATCTCTCCTCAAAGTTCAAAGCAAGGAAAGACGGGCCTTTCCAACTCCCTTAAGATAAAGGGGTAAATCCAAATAGTCTGCGATAATGTTAAGAATGAATTAACAAAGGAAATAACACTTGAGAACAATATCTCTTTCTCTTCTACTTGGTTCAGTTAGCTGGCGAGATGCCATGCCTGAAATGACCCAGTTACTTTAAAGTCACAAGAGGCCACGATTGCTCCTTCTTTTAAACTATCCACAGTATGGACAAGGCGTAACAAAATAAAGGACCGGGACCACCTATGTGCCTAATTTCCATTGGCATAAGGATGGTGGGGTCGCAGTTCGCCCACCTCCTCAGCGGAAGAATAGAAGTACCGCTATAGCATTGGTTTGAAAGCTGATCCGGATGAGAAAGCCTTCTAAGCCTCTCTCCCAGTCCTAATCAGATCTCTACGCCAGCACTGTCATCCTCATTGACCGACCCATACACAGCTAGTGGCCCATACTGTATGTTCAGCACACCTGGATGGACAGTGATACCTCTCTCTCTCTCTCTCTCTCTCTCTCTCTCTCTCTCTCTCTCTCTCTCTCCATCTCCTCGCACTCTCACTTTCGCTCTCTGTTCATCTGTGTACGTGTGTGTGTGTGTGTGTGTTGTGTATTCATGTGCATCTGTATGTGTCTTGAATGTTTGTGTGTCTGTGTCTGCGTGTGTGTGTGTATGTGTGTGTATGTGTGTATCTACCTGAGCTTATCTTGTCCCTGGCAGCCCACCTGCTTTATCCAGAGACTAAAAGGGAGACCTTGGGACCTCTGTTCTTTGCGTATGGTAATTCTCCTCTTTCACTCCCTCTCTCTCTCTTTCTCTCTCTCTCTCTCTCTCTCTCTCTCTCTCTCGATCCCCCACCTCGTCAATCCCTGGCCTCCTGTGTACATCTGTGTGAATACAAGATGGAGTGAAAGAGCTATGCAGGAGGAGAGTGTGTATGAGTGTTTTTTTTTTTTTTTTTTTTTCTGATCACAGGGAAGAAAAGGAGCAGCTTTGGATAAGTAATCTGGTCTGCTTTTAGAGGACCCCAAGCAGAGATGCTGAATATAGCACCGGGGAGAAAATCATGACAATGATGGACCCGTCTTCCAGAGTGGCGTCCTTGTGTTATGTTGTTGTTTAAGGAGAGTAAGCTTGTGCATTTAGATGTTTTGCCCATCTGTGTCCATCCATCTGTGAGCTTACAGTGTGTGTGATTTTTGTTGTTTCCACTCTCTTTTCAATTTTCTTTTTCTCTTATTTGTTCACCCCCATCCACCCCTCTCACATTTTTACACTCACCATATCGCTCCCTTCTCTCTCTCTCTCTCTCTCTCTGTCTGTCTCTCTCGCTCTCGCTCTCCCCATCCCTCGGTGAACCCAACATCCCGTTCCCAGACCAAGCCCTTTCCTCTTCTCTTTTCCCCTCTCATCCCTCTTTCCATTCGTCTTTCAGCTCTCTCTTTCATCCGAGGCGGTTTACTCTAAATGTGTTGAACGTTGATAGATGGGGCTTCCCTGCCCCTCCCCTTGGACAGACCCACAAGAATGAAGTATGGGTTTATGTATGTGTGTGTGTGTGCATGCAAGTGTGCATCTGTCACTGCGTGTATGTGTGTGTGTGTGTGTGTGTGTGATTGCGTGCGTGTTTACATACCTGTGTGTGGGCTTGCGTGCGCTTTAACAGGTTTCCGTTGCCTCTGGGGAGTTTTAGATACACACACTCCTCTGTGGTTTTTACAAGCCGAGGTAGCTGAGCATGAAAGTGTCCGAAACAGCACAGTAACTTGTCTTTTTACTATTTGAGGAGTATGAAAATGACATGTAATTTCTATGCTGCCATATACAATGAAACCATTAAGGTAAACTCTAAGCCATGGAGGCATTCTGCTGGCTGTTAACCTTAAGCCAATATTCAATCCCTTTATTCTGCAGCGTGTGGCAGATTGATGTACAGATCCACCCCTTGAATATCAGTTTTTTGCAAGGCCATGACGGTTTGATGCGGTGCCTTATTAAAATGCCATGCAGAGCTTTACTTTCCTGATACATTAACCTCTGGAATTCAGTACACAATCACACAATATTAGGTTCGCTGTGATAGAGAAATTTGAGGGGAATTAAAGTGAGATGTTTAGTAATTGTGTTATCATATGGCATGATGAAACCACATTACCGTATGGTAACGATGTAAAAGGCCATAGCTTTTCTGCACTAGCTATTCTCATACATTAACCTTTCCCTGTCTCTCTGTGTCTCTCTCGGTCTCACTTTCTCTCTCTTTCTGTCTGTTTATCTCTCTCTCTCTCTTTCTCTCTCTCTCTCTCTGAGTGTTTGTGTGTCTTTCCCTTCCATCTTGTTTGTTTACAAAGCAGTTATTCACCACCATACGGTCTAAGTGCTGTGAAACATAATGTGATGTAAACTTAGATAGCGTAATAGCTTGTTTGCTCCTCTCTGCCTGGCGTTCAGTAGGTAAATAATGTAACTCTAAAAGCAGTCGATTAAAATGCGCAGAGCAGTATGGCAGATTTATGCTGGCTGCTAAGGGGAGCAAGTCAATAGACAATCTTTGTCTGTCTGTATCACTCTGTGTGTGTGTGTGTGTGTGTGTTTATGTTGAGTGGTAGAAAGGGTACAGTTTCAGGGGTTGCGGTATAGCGTGGGTAGATCTATTAATGTTCTATGTAGAAGTGTATACAGTAGAGTTTACACAAAGGGTTGCTGCAAGGCCAGTCCAGACCGGACAAACTTGTTTTATATTCCAGTCTCAGTGACATCTTGGCAGAATCAGTTTTTGTTATGTTTTATGTAATTTACACATTTCAGCACAGGACCCGAATGACAAATATGACTTTCAATCATATTGCTTCTCTTGTCATGTGGGGGCCGACAAATTGGTCATGATCCATATTTTAAGAAACCAAAAGAAACAACTGTAAACCTCTAAATCTGTTGGAAACAATTCATGGAGCAATAGCACAGTCTATTAAAACAATGAATAGGTCAATTAGAAATACAATGTATCGGTCAGTTAGAAATAATTTAATAATAGAAACACAATCAAATCTATTAACCTATTGTAACTGCTGGAATTCTATTTATTATTGTCATTAATATTATTTTGGTTTCTCCTCTATTTAGCGCAATAACTCCGCCATACGTTGGTAACTATGTCTCTATTTTGTCACATAGAAACTTCAGCCCATTCCTACCACATTTCACCTAGACGCCTGAAACTTGGAGCATATTGCATTTCCTCAAGCTGTACAAATTTGCCCAGTGACACCCATAGCGTCCGCCAGTTTTGCCCATACAGTCCAGGCCTTTGTCCACCTTGGCCATTGCTGCCATGCAGCCATATTCATTATTGTTATTTTCACTTTACAGGGATAATACATTTGATATGACTGTGTATGGAAAATGAAAAGCAAATTAATGAACAGTGATTTTAAGTGTCTGCGGTCCTTGGTCTTGGAGAGTTTTTTATAATTATTTTTTGTTCCCCTGGAGGCTTGAATGTTGAATGTAGCCAACACAACAGACCTTGATAGGACAATTAGCCAGGTGCCATCCTCCTGACATCAATTCCATTAAGCACAAAGGAATGGAATCGGAGCAGGCCAAGCCCGTGGGCCAATAGCCGTGACCCCCTCCATATCGCACCATGACCCTAAAAATCAGTGGAGCAATATTACACAGGAATAACGCCTCCTAAGCTGTGTGTTTTCTCCTCGAAGGTGGAGAGTGAGACAGAGCTAGAAACAGAGTGGGAGTCTCTGAGAGAGAGAGAGAGAGAGAGAATAACATATGTTGCGTAGCGCTACTGGACACGGTGAGGGTAAAGACTCATAAAGTGGGTTATTATCTCTGCAAATGCACCGCAGGGAAAAGAAGCAGCATTACACCTAGCTCAGAGCTGGACTCCACTACTACTGCAAGACCACCTGGATGCTGCAGTATGAGGTGCTTTTATTTGCTCTGTCTTGTAACCCCTATATAGGAATTAATCCAAATCCAAATACAAAATGGCTGCCAAACAACGGTGGCAAACGGGAGGAGTGAAATCAGGTTAGGGTGAAAGAAAACATATTTTCTTTGTTTTCAAGTGAGCCTTAGCATTTATCTTATAGTCGGAAATGAAATATTCTAAAATGAAGGTGTGAGGTATAAAATAAGGTCATGTACACTACCAGTCAAAAGTTTTTGCTATTTTTCACATTTTAGAATAATAGTAAAGATATCAAAACTATGAAATAACACAAATGGAATTATGTGACCAAAAAAGTGTTAAATAAATCAAAACTATCTTATATTTCTGATTCTTTAAAGTAGCCGCCCTTTGCCTTGATGGAAAGGCAAAGGCTTTGGAAAGAAATCCATACATAGGCATCAACTTCACTATTTATATTTGTCTGAAACACAAATTTAGATCAAAAATAGCTTCAAGATAATGAAAAACATAGTACATTCAATCAGGTGTGTCCAAACTTTTGACTGGTAGTGTACACAGTAGCCTTCTAATAACAAAAGTGTCAATATAGCAACAAAAGTAATGAAAAAATGTTCTGTCTAGCACCAGAAAGGTTTGCCTTTGATTATGACCATGGAATCTCTGCAGAACAGTCTTTTTTTTGTAGAGCGTAAGGAGCACAGCCAGTCTCCCCACCATTTGTAAGTTTGGAAACTTTGTTAGATGATATGTGGGGAAATGGCGAGGGTGACGGGCAAGGTGGGAGCGGAACAGCTCAGAAAGCAGCCGCTCGACAGAGGCAGGACTGGAACCTCCACAGAGGGAAGACATTTAACTGGATGACGGCTGCTCGAGTGCAAAAGTCCACTTCCATAGGGTTCCGATCTACAGATTCTTCGCAGTGTGTAGCTGAGTATATAAGTCTAGATTTCCATTTCCTTGCATCAGACTATGGTGGTATTTGCAGATTGGGGAGCAGCGCAAAGAGGCTGAAATTGAATTAGTTTCCATATATTGTCCTCTCCTCCTCTTTCTCCAGCTAAGCCCTGTGGTCTATCCACTGTTTGCCTTATGGGGGAGAAAAGCGAGGGGGGCTTAAGCTGTGAGGGCTAGGGCTTACGCTGTCTACCATCCTACTGCTCACACACACACACACACACACACACACACACATACGCCCCCTTACTTCAGGGATTACACCCAAGCAAGCCCAGTTTGCATTTACACACACACACACACACACACACACACACACACACGCACACACACACACACACACACTCTATAGATACACTCATACGCACATGCTAATATCTTCCCTCACTCACACTATCACATTTCAGCACAGACACTTTGCCTAACTTTTGGAAAAAATGCTTTAAGCCTCTGCTATTTTAGGCTTAAGTATGTGGAGGGGAAGGATGAGGAGATTACTGTGTGTGTGTGTCTGTGTGTGTGCACGTTCATAATGTAAATGTGTGTGTGATGGGTGTGTCTGTGTGTACGTACTGTAAGTGTGTGTGTGTGTGTGTACACTTGGGGCCAAAGGAGACAATCATGTATCTATGAACTGCTAGATGACAACAAAGCTCTCTGCTCTGGATAGAGATAGTTTTAGTAACAATAGGCCCCATGTGTGTTCATGAAGCTTTGATGTAAATGGTCCATTTGTTCTTCTCTCTTGTCTCTTTATTCTATCTCTCTCTCTCTCTCTCTCTCTCTCTCTCTCTCTCTCTCTCTCTCTCTCTCTGTCTCATCTCAGCCCTGTAGTTCCTAATAACAGCACGCCTTAAGTGTGCCCGTGGGACTCAATAACACCAAGCTGCGTAAGTGTGTAGAAGATGACCCTGTTATTGCTGGCTATGAGGTTTTTGTTTGTAGAAGTGAGACATAGCATTTTCTTATTTTTCTTATTAGGTCCAATGTGAAGACGGAGGGAAATGTTTGTGTGTGTGTGTGTGTGTGTGTGTGTGTGTGTGTGTGTGTGCTCAGATATGACAAGTATTTCTCCAGAGGCGGCATCATATCCTCTGCCTCCCGGTAGCACATATATAGCCAGTGGACAGGTGTAAAATGCTCACTACTGCCATAATGACTTAGAGGCTTCCCTTTCTCTTCATGGTTCTCTCCTATTATTTTCTTGTGCATCGCCTCCATCCTCCTCCCTCGCTCTCTCGCTCTCTCGCTCTCTCGCTCTCTCGCTCTGTCTCTCTCCTCCTCCTCCTCCTCTCTCTCAGGCGTGAATGGAGCTATCCTCCAGGTCACGGGAGTGGTGATGTGAGTTGGTGACCAGGTTTGGGAAGGTGTTTAATAGTAAAAAGCAGCCTGCTGTGGGCTCTATAGTTAGCTTTGGCTCACTCTGATAATATGTGGAAGAGCCCTTTAGGGAAAAGCCCCCTCCTATCGCAGCCTTTTGTTTCCTTTTTTTTTTTATCCCGTTCTTCCATTACTGTTTCTGTTCCTTGTTTGTTTCTTCTGCTCTTGGCTTCTCCTCCTTTTTGTCTATCTAACGTACAGTGGCATCTTGAACAAAAAAACAAAAACTGTGACAGTCTATGGTTTTTTACTGATAATTGAGTGTGCAGTTGTTAGAAGTTCATACTGTACTACATTTTAGTCATTGAAGATCATTTTATTATATTTTTTTAATTCCAGCAGTCCAAACATTTTATTCTCTTGAACAACCTCCATTCCAGACCGACTTTTAGGACACAATAGAAACTCAATTATTCAAGTAGTAATTTTTATATTTGTCACTCTAAGTGCTCCTCTACCATGGGTTGTGGAAATTGAGTCATTTTACTCTTCAATAACCTCTTTCCACACAATCCTTAGTGAGATAAAGATTACCACTGTTATGTGCTTTTGATTACTGTTGTGGAAGATCTTACTTCATTTTGATTTGTCATCTTTCATTCATGTTTTTGACATTTTTGTCATTTTTGCGGCTGATGAGGAAACGCCACGACAGGCCTTAATAAAAATGGCACAGTCTGAAAGATGTTGCAGCAGCTTCACACTTTGAACTGAAGGAAATTGAGAGATACTGTTGTAAATGTTATTAGTGTTGTTGTTGAGTTGTTCTGAATGAAATTTCTGAAATAAATGTTCTTTGTCCAATTAAAAATGTAATGGCAACACAGCAGAAATGGAAGAATAAGAACGCTTATTTCTGTAAGCAATGTATTACTACTGGAATGCTGGGGGCTTTACTTGCTGGAGGGCATGCTCTTCAAATGAGATTTTCTATTCAGTGATGAGGCTGAAAGAATGCTTTATTTTTTAAGCTTGCCACTAGAAGGGCAAGCTTCTAGACATACGTTTTGTAGTTTGCCCAGGAGTTGCCCCTTTCCTCTCTTTCCTCTGTACAGTTGAACTTTTTTTGGAGGGACAGATTCGTCACCATCCGTTTTGTCAGTTAGAGCCGTTCCTACGTTTGTTTTGGGAAAAATTGCGAACACAGAGACAATGGTATGACTCATCATCATAGGATTACGGAAACAAAGATAAAACAGAGGAAGTCTGGTTTAATGTTGGGATGCCTGTAGGTTTTCCAGGTCAGTTTCTGTGACTACTTCTGTGTTCTATTGTATAGTCTTTTTCTTCTTTTGTCTATGAAGTAGCGCTGCTGAACAAAGCCTTCTTGGTATGTTTTCTCCTTACTGTACTTCTGCCTCGCCCACCAAGTGGATGTTCCAAAAAACAGCCCAACAGACAGAAATCTATCCGTCAATAATTCTGTTTGTTTTCTGATGTGTGGCCGCCCCCTTAGCGAAGCCAGGGAAATATGATGGAGAAGAAATGTGGACTTCACAATGGAAGCTTTAGATTTAAGACAATTTTGGATGGCTCTGTGGATAAAACCAATGTTTTATAGAACCTCTATGAAAAGAAAAACAGTGAATATGCCTGATTGCAGATATAATTTTGTTCCTGGGAAGAAAAGGCATTGCATTTAGAGGGCTCAACAAGAGTTGCTCGAGCTACTGTGGCAACTTTTTTTGGAATTGTACCACTTTATTGCCAAATTACACACATCATTTTGCACAAGGCTTCAGACGTCAGCCAATCTCACCAACCACAATACCCCAAATTAACCCAAATTATAAATTGTTGCAGATATGATGCGGAGCGAGATCATTAGGGAAATGGAGGCTAATGGCTTTTCACTCCTACGGTTGATGAAGCACAATGCTTAAAGACAGAGCAAATGACAGTGTTCACTATGTACAAAATCTGGAAATTCAAGAACGGTTCCTTGGATTCATTGATTGTTCATCGAGGTCTAATGCAGAAGGCATGCTCGGTGTTACGATGGGCCTGCTGTCATGCCAGGGAAAGTCAGCGGAGTTCAGCAGAGGATGCAGCAAGATTATCCGGCGGCCATCTTTATCCACTGCATAGCCCACAAGCTAAATTTGGTGTTGGTTGACACTTGCAAATCAACTGGACAGCTTATGCTTTTTTTGCATCATGGAAAGCCTCTACACCTTTTTTTGGCCAGCCCAGTGCACACCATGCCTTCCTGGTGATGCAGAAACAGCTGGGAGCTGTCTGCTTTGAGCGACACACAGTGGGCTTATAGATAGAGTAACGTGTCAGCTGTAAGGGATTCCATGACACCCGTCACAACGACTCCGCTTTCTCTCCCCCCATATCCAGATTTTCGGAGGCTTTCGGTCTGCTGCACCGTGTGGCGAGGGTGGCATTGTGTGTGTGTGTGTGAGTCTGATCATGTTCTATCATGCGCTGTGCATCATCCATGTTGCATTCAAAGCACTCCAGACAAAAGACACCACTCTAGCTCCCGGTGTTCCACAGGCCAGCGTTCAGTGGCTCGTGAATTTTAGGAGTGAATGGGCATGGAGAGAATACATGGAAGGAAATGCTCCCTTTTTGTGAGTTGTGTGTCATTTCTGAAGGGGAGCCCAGACACAAGCGCCCTGTCAGGAGGCCAGCCGTACTCAGTTCCTCCCTTGGCCAGACAGGAGCTGCAGGACCCTGACTCTGAGAGCCCAAACAACAAATGGGGTAGACAGCTCTTCTGTCCCATAATTGACACACTGATGGTAGCATGCCACAATCATTTCTCCGGTGAGGCCATGCAGATGGCAAGGAGTGCAGGTGCTGTCTAATAGTGTGATGCTGATGGTGCTGCAGGACTCGTCCAGCAATACGCCTCAGCACTCTGCACGAGTGCTAAGCTTGCCCACACTGTAATGGTCTTGGGGGGGGGGATTTTATTCCCTCGCCATGGTTTGGATTTATTGTGAAATGCTGTTATATCTTGATATGTTGTGCCTGTGTATTGATAGTGTTAGACAAGAAGCGTAATTCCACAAACTGCTATTGCCTTTTATCTGAAAAAAATATCTTCCCCTAACATGAGACCCAAGCGCTGCCAGTGGGTCTGGCACTGTGTGTTGTGTCAAATGTTTCTGTCCTGTGCATCACGGTGCAACAGTTTTATTCAGCAGCACTGTATGTGTGAACTGCCTACACTCCTCTACAGCTACAATAGGCAAACTTTAATATTTTCCAATCCATTGTGAAAGAACACATGCTCAGCCATATGTTGTCACAGTATTTTTGAATGTTGTCTAAAACCTTTCCTTCAGCAGCAGTTACGGTGAGACGTAACTTCGGCTTGAAGAATAAATCTTTTCATTATTCACGATGGACAACCTTGGTAGGGTTGTATGCAGTGGATAAATATGTTTTTTATCCAGTTGAGGTCACTTCAGTTTGGAAGATAACTAAAACATGCTATAGGGTGATTAGAGGGAGAGATTGACAAGTACATACAGTCTGTGCTTTTTCTTTTTACCTCTACTTCATCCCTGTAATCTAATTTTGTTGGCAGACTAATTTTTACATTGAAAGACTCAAATTAATGTTTCCCTTCGCTTGAAATAAAGCTGTCATACCAACATCAGCACAGCTAATGAAAAACAATATTGCATTGATCACCCATATTCTCCCACATGGCAAGCTTGTAACTAGCACCCTGCTAGTTTCCATACACTCTCATATTAATTCATTTTTTTCTGTTTTCCATGTATAACATTTGATATTTTCTCTGTTTATTGTTCTAATGTATTAGGTTGCTTATGATAAAACGTTTTGTGAGCTTGCAACTTGAAAGTACGAACTTTCTTTCTGGAAGGTCACCCTCTCTCCCATTTTTCTACATCTGTATATTTGAGAGATTATGCCACTGCTAATCCATTGCAAGGTCAGTGCTTGTATTGTGTGATTATCCCCCACTGTTTATTCATACGTCCTGCTGATGTCATTTCCTCCTGCTGGCGCTGACCTTTGACCTGTCATTTACCTCCTGTCGTTGCCTTGGTTTATTCCACCTTGGTGGCCGCTGTCCAAGAGAACGTCCCCCTGTCTTTATCTCTGTGGGATTTCTCTGCTTACAGGAAGGTTACTGGAGTATCTAAATGCAAAATCTATTTGTACTTAAAGGTCACTTTTCATTTGGATTCCTAATATCGTCTTTCAGTATCTTTTCTCATTCCTCACTTTGCCTAGTTTCTCTTCTCCACTGTAGTCAATTGGTTTGACTTGGCGAAATTGGTCATTCTCAATCTCTTTCTTCCTCTCTCTCCGTATGATGGCCTGTCCTCTTGCTCAGTTGTTTGACAGAAGTACTGTACATCATTCAGTTGCGAGGGAATGGCCATGAATATATAATACATCAGCAGCTGTCAGACGGCTCGGCTCATGTCTCTTAAACATGTTCCAGCAGCAGCTCTGGCTGATCGCCAGGGTGTCACACAGGGTGCTGCCTATTCACTCTTCATCATTTGATCAATAGAACTTATAGAGAGAGCTTGCCACCATATTTGGTGTGTGTGTGTTTATGTGCAAGAATGTGTAAGATCTATATGGCATTGTTTGATTGAAGAAGTAGAATTTTTTTTTTTTTCTAACATGCACACCTGAATACCCCCATGAATAGTAACAGACCTATGTTGAATGACCCTGTAACTTGCTGTTGCCACCAGTGCTTTTATTCAGACTCTTTCAGATTTGATTTTATTCAGACTCTGTTACTGTTACTGATAAAGGTAAGTAACAGGTAAAAGGTAAGGAAAGGAAAAAAGATAAGATACTAGAACTAAGATACAGATCTGCATGATAGTTTTAAGAACTACTTCTTAAAAGTATCATGCAGAATGAAAAAATAATCTTTTGCTATATTTGGTATGGCCTACATGTTAAGAGTATGATGTTTTGGTCTAAGGTTTATGAATGAAGTGGGAGTGACGTTACTCCAAATACCTTTGGGAATCTAATATTGACAATTAACTACAGGTATCCATTTAAAGTTAATTGAAAATTTAAAATGCTCTATCATAATGAAATATTGCTTCAAGATGTGCAATATGATTGCTGTCCCATTTAGTGTCAAGCAGCCCCTTCGGTACTCTACTTGAAAGAACCTGCATTGATGAGCAGCCTGCAGGTAGAAAAACCGGCAAGAGGAGACCCAGGCTGGATCTGGCTCCATGAGTCTCTCAATTTTACTTTTCACTCCTGTTCACCTGTCAATCATATGACCATAAGAGTTTTCCCATTCATGCGACTGGCAGGATTATAGGTAATTACGTCCTTGGTTGACAAAATGATAACACTTTTACAGACTGGATCCTTCATATTTTAGAGATATTGAATGATAAACTTGGCTCTCTGATTACTCTGATTGGTCGGGACCATTTTAGACTGGATTGATTGGTCAAGACCATTTTAGACTGGATTGTAATATCGCTGATCCAAGCAATGATCGATTTAAGACACCAGTTTTCAAGACAGCCATGCCAGTCCCATGAATCTCAGAATGCAAGTGTTCACGTAATCAGCGAATGGTCACTGACTGAATATGAAATGGATCCAGTCTATCCACATCTATCCATTTCTCCTGCGATACTCACTCCTGCAGAGATTCTCCACCTCATCGTGTCATAATCTTCCTCTTCCGCTGGTCCCCACCTTGGTATTCTAGTCTTGTGTCCCCCCCCCCCCCCCCCCCCCCCCCTCCTCTCTGCATATTGTAATCTTTCTTTTTCCTCTCCTCCCATCCTCTCTCCTTCTGTTGTTATCAGTCCCTCCTGTAAAGCTTCATTTACAGAGCAGCCCTAATCAGATGTGTACCAGTGGAGGGCAGTTTGTGAGAGCAGTGTGTGGCCTGCTAGATAGCAAGGCTTAGCAGAAGGGGAGCGCATTGTAAGCCCTCAATTATATGCCCGACACCCAGACACAGGAATGAGAGACTCAGGGGCCTGTTTGTGTTTTTGCTCACGTGTTTGAGTGTATTTCTGGTGTGTGTCTGTGTTCGATTGTGTGTGTGTATGTTTTTTCTTTTGTCTGCTGTGCGTGTATGCATGTGTGATGCACTGTAAGTGTGTGTGTGGAGTGCAAGAAAGGCAGGAATAGATAAAAAGAGAAGACAGAACGTACAGGTCAGGTGGAATGGGTAGTGAGTGCTTGTAAGGCTCGTGCGCATACAATTACACCGTATCTGTGAATGTTTAGCAAGGCTCGATTTGATTAACACAGATTGAACTATCCCATTGTTTCTTCTTGCCAAACACATCCATTCTTGTACGTCTCTCTCTCGCTCTTTCTCTCTCTGTCGTTTGTGAACATGTTTGAAGTTGTGTGTAGCTGTGTGTGTGTGTGTGTGTGTGTGTGTGTTTTGGGAACAATCACTGATTAACAGGAAGCAGGGAGCAGCTGTCCTGTATCCAGACAAATAGGAGCTTGGCCTTTCTTGTGCTTGTGTTTCTATTTGTGTGTGAGTGCACGTCTGATTCTTAGAAAACGACACACACATACGCGTATGTGCACACACCCACACAAACACACATATATTTTTCTTTTAAAGCCAAAATCCACCCTAACACCGTTAAAAACAGTGATTGCCGATGTACCTTGCGTTTATGGGTCCATTTTTTGTTTGTTTTTTTTTTTTTTTTTTCTGTGGATAACTGGCCAAACATAGATGAGGTGATGTCACCTCAAAATAGGGCGACTTTCTAAACTCCCATTTTGCAACAACGTTCAACAATTATACAGGGAGAAATCCACTGTAGAAGAGGCTGATGTACCAATTTCTCCACCAACAGTTGTCTCTATAGTCCATCATACAATGCAACCAAAATCCATGTTGCGATTTGCAGGGCTGTACATGTAAAACCTACAGCTGAAATGCAACAAATTCAGGCACGGTCTCTGAGGGTTGTTGATAGGCATTCTGGGAAATGTAGGAAATCGCTAATTGAAGTAGAAGTAGACGAGGGAGGTTGAGGGTACAACAAAAAAGTTATCACAACACTTCATTGTAAATAACTCCTGGAATGCATTGAACATCACAGATTGATGATATATAACAGTAAAAGAGTATCCGAGGAATTTTCCTTTAAACTTCATCCAAAAGCTTAGAGCAACCTAAACAGGAGTGCAGTGAGAGGGTGGAGGGAGCAAGGGGGCTATGTATATCCAATGCCTTTTTTCAAGGCCATTCAAAGCTCATGGTTAGGCTCTGTAACGTTCGGCCCACAGAGATACCAGGGAGGCATCAGATGAAGCACAAACAGGTGAGCCGGGGAGAGCAAACAGTGAGTTGTGTTTGAACATTTCTCCTGGTGGAGTCAACTGCTTCAAGGCTGCCTACCTCTGCAGCTAGAATATTCATCTGCTCTATTGTCCCATAGAGGTGCAACCTTTACCGAAAAATCACAGCACACGCTGACCTTGCTTTGCAGCCTTGTTATCATGTAGCCTCCGGTATAAACAGCAAAGGTTTGTTTGCTGCAGTTGATGTTGTTACGGATCCATCTTCACCTGCAACTTGTTCTCTCACATGCCAACATGAATTGATCCGACCATCCTTCTAATTCCTCTTAATGCCATTAATTAGAAGTATGTGACACCCATTGATGTACCTTGGGAGACAGCTGATGCCCCTTCCCCAAACTTCCAACAGTGACATCCTGGGCTTCTGCCTTACAAGTCTTAAAGCTCCAAGGTGATGTTGCCCTTCTGTATTAACAGGGGACCACATTCCACATGCTTTTGTCCATACTTAACCATTACTGGGGAAATTTAAAAAAGCATGCATGATTATGATGGCCTTCTGGATTGACCTCAGTCAGTCCTCACAGTTCCTCCCACAGTGTAACATGCACCTCCTCTTACTATCTGGCAAAAGCAGATGTTTACTTTGAGGAGCTGTGTACTATGTAGCTGGTAATGATGACAGATCAGCAAATGCTATTTTTATGAATCTGGTGCATTGCCTGTTAGCATTTCGAGAGACACCACACATACATTTGTTTGAATGCAGCAATTATACTAGTTAATTTCATTTTATATCAAAAAGCCATTTATAATTTTGTATTTATAGAAAAAGTATTTCTCTTAGGACATAATTTGTTGACTCACAGGTTCCCTTCTAAAGTCATCAGGAGCATGATTTTCTTTTAAAAAATGTATGGCAAACGTAATTTGTGTGTAGATAAAATGTAAGTAAGTTTTTGCAAGTGCAAGACTTTACATTTGTAAATGTTAAGTATATGCAAACGATGATAGTATCATGACATGAAACTCAAAGACAGAGAGAGAGACGTGTGTGGGTGAGTGTGTGTGTGTGTGTGTGTTTCACATCAAAACCATGTCTGACTGCACAGATACAGAAGGGTCTCCTTTGGTCTTGGTTTAGTTAACCCCTCCACTGCTCGGCCTGAACGGCACCCAGTGCTACACAAAGACGCCCTTTCAGGCCCTGAGGTTGGCAGGAAACCAGCTATTACAAGGTCAACGTTACCTTTATTACTTCTTATTAGTCTACATTATACCCCATGGGAGTCTTTACATCACACGCACACGCACACACACACACACACACACACACACACACACACACACACACACACAGAGTTATAAGCTCACCAAAATGGCAGTTGGGATCCTGCCTCATGCCAATAGACGTGCCCTGGAGAGCTCAGGTAAACATTGGCCTGCTGTTTTTCTGTTTATTGTTTGGTTATAGGCTATGACATCGTCAATTTTTCCAATCCGCAGTCTCCACACAGTTTATGGGATGGAAATTGTAGCTCTCCTATGAAACGGCTACCCTGCATTTGCAGTTGATGACATGAGCGTTTGAGAGAGAGACATGCCTGCACTCACACACACACACACACACACACACACACACACACACACACACACACATGTAAGCACAAGCATTACCAGTTTATTTCTAGCGCTAATGAGAATGAAACTCCATTTCTCAGCTGTAATTGTGAATTTGTGTTTTCTCCTTTGTCTCTAAAGATTATGTTTCTGAGGCCCAGGGGCCCATCCAGCGCTTTGAGTGTCTCTCTACTCTGTATGACTGCACTGCGCTGCAGGTGCTCCACAAAGCAGCCCCATTCAAATGCAGCAAAACGTGTCTCCATTGTGGCACAGCACATTTTATCGACACCTATTTCTCCACTCCTCCGAGTACAATCAGAGGTATCTGAGTGGCCTTGGCTTCTGGCTAATGCAAATGTTCATAATGTAGACACACACATACACACACACACAAAAACACTCGCACACACACATACACATACAGTCTCTCTCTCTCTTTCTCTCTCTCTCTTGATTTCTCCAACACCCTTAGAGAATAGGCACCATATTGGAATGAGCCCAGCTGTATTGTGTAGTGAGAGTATGGATTGAAAGTTGTGTTTGTGTCTCTCCATACTTACTGTAGAGTCAAATGGGCTGTAATATGGTTTGTAGCTTCTACATCTGTTTTGTACAGTTAGTCAGTGAATTAGAAAGTGCATAGACAAACATTAATATCAGGCCTGGCTGTTTCCAGACAAATACTCCCAGGACGAGCATCAATAAAGCAGAATTAGGGGAAATAGGGGTTGAAGTATGAGATGCTCGATAGAGTTGGGCATTTATGTTGACAGTCAAACCATGAAATGCATCTCTCTCTCTCTCTCTCTCTCTCTCTCTCTCTCTCTCTCTCTCTCTCTCTCTCTCTCTCTCTCTCTCACTCCCACTCTGTGTCCTTTACTTTTTTCCTTTCTTGCCTCTTATTATTCAGAGTCTATAGCCTAGTGCTAAGTGCAGGTGAAAAAAGCCATTAAGTCACTGGCTGGGAGGTGTGTGTGTGTGTGTGTGTGTGTGTGTGTGTGTGTGTGTGTGTGTGTGTGTGTGTGAGAGAGAGAAAGAAAGAATGTGACAGGGAGACAGATTGCTGCCCATTCTGGAACATGACATTCTAATCGGTTCGCATGTTAATTAAGAGACATTATTGAAATGTTTCTCGCGGGGACGGAGAGGTGAAAAGCTTAATGAATAGAATGCATGTTATGTGCATGCATGGAGACGTGTGTGTGTGTGTGTGTGTGTGTGTGTGTGTGTGTGTGTGTGTGGCGGAAGGCTCTACTTGATTCACATTTGTTGTTCATACCAATATTCTCTCATACTTGTTATTTTTTTCCCTCTTCTAGCCTTGTTTCCCATAATAGGCTCCTCCTAATGGTGATGTTGAAAGTGGTTTTGTATCTGAGTGAGTGCTGCATTTGGCTTCATTTGGCCCATTCTGCTTTTTTTTTTTTTTCTCCCAGCTGGGATTTGGCTGTGACACTTGTGAACGGGCTTCACTGACATTCGGAAAATACATCAAATATATACCATATGCTCTAAGTAGACGCAGCATGCCAAGGTCTCTGTGTGTGTGTGTGTGTGTGTGTGTGTGCGCACACAGGCGTGCGTACATGTACATGACGCTCGGGTGTTTGCATATGGGCTCTGAGAGAGAAACACAAACACCGAAATGACTCGGATGATTCAGTGTTTGGGTGTCCACAGCCGCATATTTGTGGACAGTTCTCACCATTTTTCTGTCCTCAGAGCACAGTTCCATAAAACTTTTGTACAAATCCATAAATTGTATACGACTGTCTCACACTACTGTCGTTATTTTATAGCAGGGGTTAAAGGTTATGATTTAAGAGGCCTGCAAGCAGCAAATGTCTGTCTCTGTGATATAAAAGGATCCACTACAAGGTCAAATAAATATGGTCTCCAGCTTACGTCATTAATCAGTGCCCAGTTCTGTCAAGGCAGGACGCTTCTTTGTAAAGTTATCCGAACCAGCTAGATTGATATTTCTGTTTTAGCTGGTGAAGAGGAATTATTAATGGAATTCACAGGTTAGGGTGGTCAGTATTTTTTGCCTTATTTTACTTTCCTCTTTATGCAATTTAACTCAAAATAGAACTTTCTCCTCCGGTTGTGAGATTTTAAGATTCGCTGTGCAGGTCTGACTCCTGCTCCTCATGAAGTGTTAACTCAGCGCTTCTGACTGAGGCCACAGGGAGTCGCCAGGCTTTTCTCTCAGAATGGACTGCTGGTTTGGGAATATCTATCTGACCCAAACTCTCAGGCTGAAAATTGCTGGGTAGTGCTCCTAGACTTTTATCCTCTTCATTTTCATTTATTTCTTTTTTTGTCCATGTATATCTGCTTTGTATTAATGAACAATAGCAAATGTCATACTCTAACCTTATGTGGCACTAGATGGCTTTTTAATAATGTACAACTTCATTAATGTAAGCATACAGGCACATCGTAAATGACTGGTCTAGATAGGGCTGTTATATGCAGTGGACCAGTTGCCTAGCCTGTTCTAAATTGTAAACAAAGACAGACGATAGCTTATCTAACATGCCAAATTAAATGCATAGGGACTACAGCCTACCTCACTTAACAAACTTCCGAGCTAATGGTTCTTTGCAGTTAGCAACATGCTAATCGAAAATTATCTGACATCTTGTCTTTCCAAGGGCTCTGGCATAGACAGCCAGGTTACGTGGCTACAGCAGACGGAGGACATACAGGATGGTGACTGACAGACCAGGGACACGGTGACAAACAAGCTCTATCCTCAGCACCGGCTATTGATTTCAGCTCAGAGGTCTCTGCCTGATATGGCAGCAGTCAGGGTCGGCCAGCCACCTGGGCTAAAGCTAGCGGGCTATTAGCTTGGAAAGGAAGATGCAGGAGAAGACAATATTATCGTCACGGCCAGTCAGAATCCGGGATATGATACGTGCACTGCAAGTTTATGATGTGATGCCCACAAGACACTGTGCAGAAGGCACAGAGGAATCTCACTGCATCGTACCTCTAATCCTGACTGGCTGTGATGCTGCTTCGTGTCCTCTGGCAGCTTTCTTCTAGTTGTTAAAGTTAACTCTGAGTATTTTGAACTCTGAATGGAAATTTAATTGTGCTGCTTGATTTCAGCTCCAGTTACTCAAGAATCATGATGACAGAACATTGATAATTACACGTTTACATTGATAGAATACAGCTCACATGAATTTGATTTGACATGGAAAGCTTAGAGTGTTGGAATTTGGCCTAGGAGTGTCTCCCCCATTACTAAGACTTAGCTTGCTCTATTAACTTCACATGGTGCCATGTAGAATAACTGTATGTGATTAACTAGATGGCAGCGGTTTCTCTGGATGTAATTTACTCTTTCTTTCCATCGCTCATGTTTGCATTTAATACAGTTTTCATCTAATGTGTGACTTCAGTGCCAAGGGGCAGGGTAGAGGGGTAGAGGGTAGAGCTGAGTAATGCCTCACAGAACGTTAACTCCAAGGGCTAGTTGGCCCACTGTCCGATAAGGCCTCTTTCTTTTTTCCTGACCAACCAGGTACTTTATTTGGCTTGCTGTAACTGGGATAGACATGGTGATAAAATGTACCTCAGCTAGCGTCAACCAACGCGCTGTGGTTTGTTTAATGGGGTGTAAAACCGTACGTTACACCAGTGTGGTGGTGATTTATGCCCCACGGAGAAACGTCAAACACTAAGGCATTATTTTTGTGTTTTGGCGTTCATCAGGAATTGGATTTCGACAAAAAAAATTAAAAGAAAATCAAAAAAATATGATGTTTGCATGGATCCGTGACATTGCCGTCTCGCTCGATTTGGTTCTTGCTCTCGCCCCTAATGACTAATGTAATGGTGAGCGAGCTCCAATGTAAACATGGCGAGGCCAGGCAGTGCAGACGCACCAATCTGGCCTGTTATGTCAATTAGCCTAACGTCTGTATCAGCCTCAGTCCCGCCAGCCATCTGCAGCCTAGAGGCGGTTGAGATTACAGGACTTGTTTCCTTCTACCTGGCAGACACCGAGCTCTACACACCATCAAAGACAACATTGGCACCCTCAGCTTTTTCATGTCGTCTTGCGGAACTCATTACAGCGCCTTGTGTATTTTAACATTCGGCCTCATTACCTTCAGTTGGTCGGCACTGCTTTGATCTGTGACAACGTATCATTACCGGTCTGTGCTGCTGCTGTGTATTTTCAAATAGGGATTTGAGAGTTAAAGTGTATCTGTGTTCTTGATTAGGGTGGATCTTGAAACTCCCTCCACTCAAAGCTAAGCCAACTGGTCTTTCCCCTTCTTCACCTTGTTAGTGAGCCCAGTACACAGCATCTCCAGTGGATTTATCCAAGTGAGGAGTTTTTATATGCAGCCAGTTAGGAATCTGTTGTCTTACACCCCAGAGAAATGCTGTTGAATAAACTTTATTACTTCAGTGTTGGAATAAGGCAATAGTGTGGACAGCACTCCCCCTTTATAGGAGTGACCACTGGGCTGATGAGATGCAATTGGATTGCATATCTGAAACACTGATGGTAGCGTTATTTTATAGAAGCTGTTTTTACTGTGCCTTGGAGCCTGGCCAGATTGGTGTCTTGGTATAGGGAGTTACAGTCCTCTGGACTGAAGTTATACGTCCTTGTTCAAACGAGTGGGGGGGTCAGCTTTTTATGTTCTTTAATGATGAACGGCTGAAAAAAAAGTGAAATAAAGTGAATACCTATGCCGTTTGATATATGGGGTTGTTTGAGATGCACACAGTCCAATTTAATCAAAAGTGGTTGTATTTTACATTAAAAAGCTGACATGGATCGGCTGGTTTTTAAACAAATTAGTTGCCGAGCTCATCTAAAATGTACGCTGGACAGGCTAGGAAATGTGCTTTACGCTGGTATAAGCATCTACTGCATGAATTAATGGGCCTTGAAAGTTTCCCTCCACAAGTAGATGAATTACTGCTTAGGCATAGCTTTGTCATACAGACCACACAAGCTCTGGGCAAACAAATATAATGGAAAGTTGCTATTAAGTGAACTCACATTGTTGCAGTTGCCTTAACTCTCATAATGAAAAAGCCAGCTGAAGAATAATGAGTGATGTCTACTTCATTACATTTTGTGAAATGCATTTATGTATTCTGTAAAATACTTACTGTATGTCCAGAAACAGCATTGTGATACACTTCTCTATGAAGCCTATTTCTGATACACTTTGACATGAGTGTGGGAAATTTTGGTAACACTTTATAATAACCGTCCTGAATAAATGGTGAATTTATCATTATGTAAAATTTGTTAAGTATTATGTTATTGCTAACTAACTAATTAACAATTAGTTCAATGTTATTTGAAAGTTAATGTAATAAAAATGAGCACCCACACACACACACACACACACGCACACACACATATATTAAATGGTTGATAAGTGGTCTTTAAAAGATCACCTGTTTGGGTGCCTATACAATAGAATTGGGCTGGGTTTTTTTTTATTTTATTTTTTTTAACCACATTAAATACATTAATGAATAAACTTCAAGTCAGCTTGCAATGCTGCACCACAGATATTAGCAGGCTGGGAGATGAGAAATGCAGCACTTTATTTTAATGAAAATTATTGATACAATATTCAAAATGTGTGTGTGTTGGAGGGGATATTTACATTAAATGACTTCTCAAGCATTGCACATGACTATTGACCATTTACATTTAACTTAAATAATGTTAAATCATGATAAATTCTCTGTTTATTATGGACGGTTGTTATAAGGTGTTACAGAAATTCCATTGGTAGTGGAAGATGACCTTTTTGCACAGGAATGGGGGGAGTCTTTGGGTCAATAAGGGTTTTATTTATTTATTTTTTTGGGTCAATAAGGGTTAAGTGATGAGTAGGCTGCCATCTTTCTGTCCATATATCTCACTTCTCTTGATCACACACTCATTTTTTTCTGCCCCCTTCTAGGTTACTATACTACCCCACCTTACATTATGAGACAGATCTCACAAGAGACAGATGATCACTCCCCACCCTCTCACACACACACACACACACACACACACACACAAATACCCACATGAATGTGTTTACACACCTACACACCAAATACAATTTCATAACCTCTGCCTTATTTGACCTTCACCGTGACACAGTCCATGGGCCTCTTGACTTATGCTCACTGTGAAGGCCTGTCTTTTTGTCAGATTAATTAAATTAGCTCTATGGATTTTTTTTTTCCCTGGAGAAGCATATCAAATTTTTATCCAGCTTGTGTGTTGTAACCAATATGCACTCTCTCCTGTCATCTCGGGCTTTCACACTTTTTCCATGCTGTAGTCAGAGGGAGGAAGGTATTGATGGAGGGGGGCAGGGAGGGAAATTGGAGGGGTACAGCTTTTAATAGATTTTGAAAAAAGACGCCAACATGACAACCTGCAATATCGGGGAAAAGAGAGGCTAAAAAAATTGTGACACCAAGACAATAGTTTTCACTAGCTACTACAGGAGGGAGAGAGAGAGAAACCAGCAAGATAGCCAGATTGTATACAGCAGCCCAGCAGAGATGGGAAATAAGCAGAGGCAGGGCTGGGGGGTTTTTATATGACGAGTTACAGTAGCAGAGCAGAGCAGAGCAGAGCAGCGCAGCGCCGGGGCCCCATGCTTTTACGATGGAGTCACAATTTCCTATGAGCCAGTCCATTTTTCATGGGGACGGATTGCTACTGACAGTCCATCGGCTAGGCTAACATTTCGCAAAATGTAAAAGGTCTGGCGCAAATGAGGTCTGACCTTATCAATGGCTGGGGCCCATCCATCTAACAGCAGACCCCCTGTCGCCCTGCGCAACACAGGCTTACCTTCCCTCTCCCTCCCTTTACTTCTCCCTTACATCTCTCTACTGCTCCCTCCCTGCTGTAGGGTTCACTGAGCCTGTGTACTTTCTTTCTGTATCTGTGGGCAAATGGCTCTTTCTGTCTTGGGCTACGGATCGGGCCCCATGGTTTTTTGTCCATTCATCCGTCACTTGCCATATCTCAGACACCACTCATCGGATTTTGACGAAACCTGAGGGAATGATGCATGTCATCACTTTGATCTGGCATGTTCAAAAATACCTTGAGTAGCCTAAGGAGAAGGGGGGCTACGTTGTTTGTTTGTTTGTTTGTTTGTCCCAGTGTCGTGTGATATCTTAGACACCACTGATCAGATTTTGACAAAACTTGGGGGAAGGATGCATCTCACCACTGCATTCTGGCATTTTCAAAATTACACTGATTGGTGCAAGTGGGGCGGGCCTTACAATTACAAGGACAAATGTCAAAGACCAGTCAGTAAAGTAAATGTCAAAAGGTACAGACCACTGAGTGACAGTTGTTCCTCGGTTGTTCCTGTCCCACACAGTCACAAGGGGACATATTTCTTAGTGATTGGCCCAGAGGGGGACTGTATCATTTGTGGAGTAAGGCATGCTTACTGTTGCCTCGTTCTGTTTCACTGATTTTTTTTTCTCTCTTTTCTCGCTCTGTCCCTCTTTCCCTCTCTCTCTCGTCTTGCATTTCTCAATCCACCTCCCACGCTTTCTCTATATAACACTTTATCTAACCCTAACCCATATCCATCACGACTCTGCATCAGTCCTGCTCTTTGTCCCTCATCAGGACCAGGTTTACCAACCTTTATTTCATTACCCTTTTCCCTATTTCTTTCCTTCCACCTTTCCTTCCACAAGTCCCTTAGGTTTGGTCTTGTGTGATCCAGTTTGCTGCTACATCCATCATGTACGATTAGACTGGAACATATATGTGTGGGCATGTGTGCTCACATGTATGTGTGTGTGTAAAAAGCGCTCTGTGTTCTTGATGAATTACGCATGATTGTCAAGGGACTAACAGCACTGGTATCTGGAGCTCTTTGTAGCTAGGAAACCGTGCATGAAAGAGATTGCATTATACTGCCACAAATACACAGTTGAGATAGATGCAGTAATGATCCAGATCATTATACAGCAGACATAGTAAATATCTCCAGAGTTCAAAGGATAAAGACAAAACAGGAATGCCAGACTGAGGGTCAAATTTAGTAGCCTCCAACCAGCCCCTGAATCGCTAGCTATAAGAGTGAAGTTTGTCTGATTTGTTTTTTTGTTGTTGCTGTTTTGTTTTACAACAAATAAATAGTTCTGAAAGTATTACAACATGTATTTCGACATGCAGTGTAAGGTTAAAGAGCAAACTGACTGACATGGTGTTCATATTTTGCCCAGTAATTGAGTTTTTGTTTACAGTCTAAATGACAACACTGGTGTGGGGCTATCATGAACGAAATGTGCTGTAGTTCTTTAACTGTTCAACTACTAAGGATGAAAATACCTTATTAGTTGAACAAAACTGACAGTCTGTTCTCAAACCTCAAAGTTATTGTGTCATTTCACATTCAAAATAATGAGTATGGAGCATGAAAAATGTGTTGCTGTCCAAATGCCTTTGGAGCTCAGTGTAGAATTTAAAATAACTCAGAGTAATACGGGGAAATCAACAAGGTAGGCCACCTTTTTACCTCTTGAACTTTGGTCTGGCAAGTTAGCCCTAGTTGGTACAGTTTAAATAGGGGCTAGATTAGCAAGAAGGCCAACTGTTAGCCTAGTGCTACCGATAGCACTAGGTTAGACGAATGAGCAGTATGGAAAGCACCATCTTGTTAGTGTCTATCTGTGTGCAGTGCAGAGATAGCTTGGGCCTTGGCCTAAGAAAATGATTACGAATAGGCCAGAGTTAGGCCAAGGCTAACAGCCCACCATTCAAACTGTTTGAGAACGCAAATAACCCTGGGTGAAGTGATTGTGTGCTGTGTCTGTGTATGTTGTAGTGCCAAGGCTGAGCCATCGGTGTTGTTACATTACAGCAGTGACTGCATGCTGAGCTGAGCTGAGCTGGACTGAGCTGAGCTTGGCTGGGGCTTAGGGCCCTCCCCAAGGAGAGCCAACCAACTCACACAGTCAGATCTGCACCAACTAGAGGAGACACTTTGGACAAGTTAAACAGTGATAAATCTGCATGTCAGTATGATTTAAACCACGGCCGCTATTTTCTGTCGACGTTGTGTCATATCGCCGCCCCCACAGGGCTCATATCGGCCGCCACGTGGCTCTTTAAGAAGCGAGGGATGATGAAAGAGTGAGAGGGAGGTGTGACAGGCTTAACTCGGGGAAGAAAGGGAACAAGCTTTGATTAATTACGGTGGAGGTGATTGTGGAGGGAGATGCCGAGGGCGAACAGGTTCTACCGTAGGTGTGTGTATGTGTGTGGCTGTTTGCACGCTTGTGTTTGTATGTGCGCGCGCATGAACAGGTATCCACTGCGAGAGTGTGCATGTGTAAACAATATGCGCACGGTATGTGGGAGAAGGCATAAACAAAAAGAACAAATAATAGCCAGATTCAAGCTTGCGCTGCTTCTGCCAATTTTTTCAATAACCTCTAGCATGAAGGAAAAACATTCTCAGTAAAAAGAAAAAAAGAAGTACAGCAGGGTGGGTGTAGACTGTGCCAAATTTCAGCATGTTGCAGAACTGCACAGAGAAGTTTCTCTGCTGCTTCTTGAGGCTCTTCAAGGCATGATGCTGCAAAATGTGAAAAGACCTTGAGTTCTTTAAGTGGCTGCGACTGTGGTTTGATGAATGATTCACCATTACCTGAGCAAGCTGCAGTGTATCAGTTCACCAAACTGCCTACGCCTGTGCAACATACTTCCAGATGGGTAGAAAACATCATTTTAAACATCCACCTCCCACTCCCATAGTCCAGCTAGTTAATGTGGGCCATTAGTGTACATGCAGGCTAATTGGCCATTATGTTCTATTGAGCAGCCGTCCATCCACCATTGCCGACTGGTCCAGAGTACACATTACATTAGCAAAGCTTTTTCTGGGCTTCAGAACTCACAAGAGTTAAGAGTAGTTAATGGGAGGGTGGGGGTTGTGAGGGTTTTTGGGGCTTAAACGTAGTGAGCAGGGTTAGAGGTATGCTTGTATTCATTAGCAAGATTTATCTCTTTTTTAATGTACAAAATGTTCTTCAAATCCAGTGCTGTATGCAGTTGTTTGACTACAGATATTGTTAGTTGCTGTGCCAGTTAAGCTATATACAAGAGTTGCTTTGGATTGATGAGGCAGTATACTTCAGGATTCAATTCAAAAGGGATAATGAACAGAAAGGAGCAGTTGAAACAAGCTCAAAGAACCCTTCTCATGGTTTTAAAGGTAGGTGTGTACAGTATGTGCGTGGGTGCCTATGTCTGCATTTTCTTTCTTTTTTGTTTCATAGTTTGTTGCAGTTTCTTTGTCTCTTTGTGAGTTGGATAGCTTTCTTTCTTTCTTTCTGTTGTCTGTTTCATTCTCCGTCTTTCACTTCTTTTTACAGACATTCACACGCAGACACACAGTTTACACATACACATGGGTGGTCTCTGAATCATTAATGTGTATGGACTCCTTGGTCTCTCCTCTGTTTCTCCATAATAAATGAAGGCTTTGATCGGTTGGCAGGTGTGTACGTGTGTGTGTGCTCGTGTGTGTGTGTGTGTCAGGCCTATAATCCCAGTTTGCTCAATCAACAGCTTGCAGCCTCTCACAGTTTGTACATACTTGACACCTGACCCCCAAACTTTCTCATGCACTCAGTATTTATCTATTCATTCTTGTCTGCGGGGGTCTCTTTAGGGGTAAGAGGGGATTGTGAGTGGGGAAACAACTGGTGAGTTTTATTTGGGATCTCATAAGTAGCCACAACTATCTTTCCTATCTGTAGTTAACAAAGAGTATTCATTAGCTGGTGTACTTTCTTAGATAAGATAATAATAGGATGCTACCCCCTCATCACTCCCCTGCACATACCTACACATAGGGCATTACATCACCTGACAGACGGCTGTCAGGTGATGTAATGCTGCCATGTTAGAGGTCCACAGCTCTTGGGCAACAACAGCTGAGAAGTGCTGATTGGCTGTCTCAATAGTATTGAGTAGACAGTTAATTTCTCTGCTGTTTTTGGCCATTTCATCACTTATACATCTGACTGATTTTGAGTCTGCTTGTTATTGAACTAGCTAACCTTAGTATCTGGTTAGCTTACTGTCAGTTTCTTGTTGTTAACATAGCTGATTTGCACAGTAGCAAATATTTTCATTGCTTTGTACGTTTCCATAGCTATTTATCGCATCATTTCTATATTGGCAAAAAATATTTCCATTTGGAGCAAGCGTAAAAACATCTTTGCAATATCAGATTTTGCTGTTTCCATTCAGGTTTTCTAATTCAATAGATCGTAGTATTCTCTATGGCAGAGTAGTAGTCCTGTTGGAAAGATTCAGCAGAGCAGACTTTGTCCTCGCTTCTTATCTGAACTGGCTTTGGCCTCACTGTTTTTTCTCCCATCTGGCCCCACTCCCCTCTCCCTCGCTTTACAAATAAAAGACTAATTGCATCTTCTTTCACAAAATAGCTTGCTGAGTTGAGAGAGAGAGAGGGAGGAAGAATGTGTGCATGCATATGTGTGTGTGTGTGTATTAGAGAGAGAGAGAGAGAGATAATACTGGAATGACTCAAGCTCCTCCATGTAAAAGAAATGAATTGATCACCAGTAGAGGACAAAACAGATGTAACACAACAAATAATCAGATCTCATGCTGGAGAGAATAAATGGACCAAAAGGACATGGATGATGCAGAAAAGGACAAGATGAAGGCAATTCTTTCATCCCTGACTTGAAGTGGGCAGCATCTGATCACTCTGTCTCTCTCGCACCAGATAATCTGTGGGAGAGCCTGACAATTGGACATGCCACGGTTTCCTTTAGTCACTGTAATAGACCCCCTACCTGGCCACCGCCTGCAGGACCTCACCATGGTGTATATCCGTATCTAGAAACTAACCTGGGCATTGAAGGTGGGAACACTTTGAATTGTAAATTGAATGTACTGGATATTTCAAAAGTAGGTATATTATTTACGGACTATTGAATGTTGAGTTATTTGATAATGCAGTGAGTATTAATAATGTATATGAAAGTATATACCTATTTTTGAGACAGCTAGTATTGCTCTCCAAGTTCATTCATTTCACACTCGGTAGAGGGCAAACTCCGGCAATGCTGAATACATGTGAATGCAAAGTTATTTAGCAGCCGACTTGGAAGTCCCAGATGTCGGACTTTTACACCACCACTGAACGCAGCATAATAGTTATGGTTAAAAAAACAAAAAAGTCCCAGATGTCAGACTTTTCCATCAGCACATGAACACAGCATAATAGTGGTTAAAACAAATTGGCTAATGGAGGAAATCCCAGATCCAGTTCAACACCAAAATCTTATCAATTGATCCTTGGGCCAAGAGCTATCTGTGCACCAAATTTCAGCCAAATCTGTTCATAACTTTTTGAGATATCTTGCTAACAAACAGTCAGACAGAAGTGAAAGCATACCCCCTATCATTCTGATGCATATGCATTGTGCTGCATTGCAAGTATTGCTTGCATTGGATTTATTAGCTGAGACCAGCAGCTAGTATAAGTCACTATGTTGGTCCGTCAGTAGGGTCGGTCGGTTGGTCCCAAAATGCTATAAAAAAAACAGTATAGCTGCACATACAACATAGAGTCGTGAGACACAGAGATACAATACCTATAGGTTTCCGAGGCAGCCACACTGGTGCTAAAGCTCACTTTAGTAGGGCAGCAGACTTTCATGCGGGGGTCCCGGGTTTCAATCCCAGGGCTACCAAATGATTTAAACAGAGTTTGACACTTGAAGCCAGCAAGCTAAATGTTTACATTATGTTATTTTACCTGATCAATTTAAAAGATAGCATTTTTCCACCAAGATACAAAGAAAAAAGTTGTGCCCCACACCAAAATGAATCTTTTAGTTTTATTGCCATTGATTGATGTTGCACACAGTCAAACATACAGATCATTGATTAGGCCTATCTTATCTATTCATGAACATCCTTAATAGTGACTTAATCTAAACAAGGATAGGCCTACTTTAGTCTACCACTAGTCACAATGGTCCCAATAAGGTAACCTGTTCTAATCTGGTCACACCTTATCACGAATTGATGATGCATGTGTAGATTGAAACAAATGTATTTTTGCAGCCATTTTTGCTAGTTCACTGTGAAAATTTTGTGATGAAAAGATTTTGTGACTAGGGGATAAGCCATTTTGTGATTTGCTCACCATCGTCTGGGATCATACTTGCTGTCACATGATATCTCATTGTCCTTAATTGACTTAGGCTTTCAATGTAAAATGACATACTATAAACCATTATTGGCAACTTTCTGTTAACACTTATAGATAAAACAGCATGAGTATCATAGTGTGAGAGAAAAAAAAGAGAATGGGGAAAGAGGGAAGGAAGGAAGTAAGATGGACCGGCAGACAGAGGGAGACAGAGGGGCAGAGGAGGAGGAGGAAACTTCTCTTCCACAGTGGGATCTTAGCGACAGAGTTTCAAGAGGTTTAGTTTCTCCATGCCACTCCCTCTCTCTTTCTTGCTCTGTCTTCGCACCATTCCTCTTTCTCCAATCGCTCTCTTTCTTTCCTCCCTCTCTACCTACCTCCTCTTTCCCTGAGGTGTTTCCAGGACATGCCTTAGTAGGCAGAATTACTGCCGTTTCTGAAAAGTGTGGCGTGGGCAGATGTCTAAATGGCGGCCCGTTGTCGGCAGGCAGGGAGTAGCGATAGATTACAGGGGGGCCTTGCAGAAAGCGCGAGCTGCGTTCACAATGCTGACTGGATTCCCTGGCTCCCAAGGAGAGGGAAGCGGTGTGAGATACTATATCGCTAATTGAACGCAGGGCCTGACTTGCTAACGTGAATGATTGTTTCACACCCCACCCATAAATCCTTCTCCGTTCCTCCAAGGTGCAAATGTAACTCGAATCGCCCCCTCACCCACCTTCACTCTCATCTCCAGTATATTACTGTATACTGCCTCTCCTCTCTTCCTTTTTTTTGCAATTTGAAGAGAGAAAGAAAGTGAGAGGGAGGGACAGAGAGTATAAAAGAGTGTTAAAAGAGAATACTGGTGTCATTTAGAGTTATAGCCCATTTACTGCTGTCTTTGTCTAGTTTAAATTTCAGCATTTTTCAACGCATGTCATATGTATTGAGAGTTTTAACATTTACTCTTTTTTCGTAATTTTTAAAATACAAACTTTGCAGTGTCAAACCTACTTAACTGCTGTTCTGGCTGTCAAAGACGCCCTAAATAAAATGACATGAATGTGACAATAAAGTTTGTAAGGCAACATGTTGTTGTGATTGACAGTAAGCAGAGTGTGACGTAATGTACGTGTTGATATGAAAACACTCAACTCGGGCACAGTGAAATAACAATAAGACAGAAGCTTTCCCAAAACCAAATTAAGGTGTCATGTTCGTCGTGATGAATTAACTAGCTTGGGCAATTTTAAGTTTGTTGAAGTTGTTTTTCATACTGTACAATGAATGGCAGCAAATGGCTTCGTCTGAAGGTCGGAAAACGAGCCCTGATATCTCCAACTACACTGAGTGTGTGCAGACGCCACCGGGAATAATGTAAAGGAGAGGGGCAACCAAGACAATTGGCACAAACTTAAAAAGAACACTGATATTATTCTTTAAAGATAGAATGAAACCGCATTTTGAGAGCATCTTGCTTCCTTAATGTGATGTAATTCCTGACGAAACAGGATATTGGGGCGGGACATAATGCAATGAGGGATCGTTCAGAAGTGTAAACCAATGGGATATCAGTTAGGGAGAGAAACAGTTGTATTTGATGGGAAGGTCGGAGGGGCAGAATTGTTCTTCAAATCTTTGATGGTTTTATTGGTTGGAATTTTTATGTACACTTCCTGGTACATGATGAAGTCATCACTAAAGATTTTCCAGGAAGTAAAAGTAATGAAATTTCGATGCAAAAATACAATAAGATAACCATTTTGAAATGAAATGTCAGTGTGTGGTATGATAGTTAAAATGAGCTAAAATGGCGAAAAAGTCATGTTTCATTTCAGTGTGACTTGGTGGTGAGATGGATAATGGGGGGGGGGGGGGGGGGGGGGTGGGGGGGGGTGGTAAAAGAGCAAGGAATCACTAGAGGGCACTCTGATCCTCCCTACCCCTCTTAACTGCTCTCTGACACACACACACACACACACACACACACACACACACACACACACACTCACCGTCCCAGAGAACATGCTGAACATTCAAATATGAAAGTCAGAATGAGATGTTCTCACAGCTACTAGGAGACAATCAATTTGAATTGTATTAATCAGTGCTTGCACTCAGGCCCTCTCCAGTTCACTATTCAATTACAACTGTTACATCTCATCCCATTCTCTCTCTCTCCCCTCTTCTCTCTCTCTCGCTTCCCCACTCTCTCCCTCCCTCTGTCTCTACCTCTCTCTCTGTCTCTACTAGTATAGCCACTCTCTATATTAATATTTCTCCATTGTTTTTTTCCTCCAGCAGCATAGATGATAGATTTTAACCTAATGAAAAGCACTTCTGTTGAGATTGAAAAGCTCCTTAAACACATCACAGCAAACCTCTCTCCTTTCTCCTCCTCCTCTGCCTTTTTTCTCTCTTGCTCCCTTCTCTCCCTTTCCTCTCTTTCTCCCTCTCTCTTTCGCTTCCTTCCTCTTCTCCCTCACATCCTCCTCCTCTCCTCACCCCATCTTCCTCCTTGACATTTATCCCTTATCCGCTGCACCTCATATGCTTTTTACACCCCCCCCCCCGCCCCCCCACTCCCTTTTCTGCTATCCTTTCTTACTTCCTCCCCCCCCCCCCTTCCTATGCTAAATGGGCTGCATTACTGTAATGAGCTGGTAATTTATGGTGGAGGAGTGCAGGACTTGTATCATTTGCCCATCCTCCACACTCGTACACACACACACACACAGATGTGATCACACACACATACCACATAAGCAGCGCGCTATATACATTTATGCATCCACAGATATCAAGTAGGCACAAGCACACATGAATACACACAGATGCACACATATATTGTGCACAATCACACACATACACAAGCAGACACACACTCACACACACACACCTACACACACACACACACACACACACACACACACACACAGAGCAAGACATGACTCGACAGTAAGATGATGTAATTAAATATGCATTAGGCTTGTTAACTTGTGTTTTTCAAGCATTTTAGGGTTGCAAATTGCCTGGTTCAAAAATTCAAATTTTCTGTGAAATGGCAAACTCCATGAATTGCCTCTATATTGATGTGCAGGTGCCTATAAAGTGCGTATGTATGTGTGTGGGAGAGTGTGTGTGTGCGTGTCTCAGTCTAAATGGCGCAGCTATGCCATTTATGTGGGTAATTTCTTTATTGGATTCTACACAAGCATATTTCAGAAGATGGAAAAGCATCTAAACATTACCCTTAGGTAGCAAAAAAAAACCCACATGTGCACAACTTGGTTTAAAATTGAGGCAGTTAAATCAGAGGAAGGCGGCAAAACTTGAAATTGCCCTGTTTGTTTTATGATGCCATTGAGTTGTCGTTTCAGCAGGGAGAGCTATTTTCATAAACGTTTGGTTCCCAGGCACAGGTTGCAGCCATCACTACACAGGATAATTGTCATTGTGGGATGTCTTTCTATTGTGGTTGTGCAACTCAATATCCTGGAGTTGAAAGTCGCAGAGAAGAGGAAGTCAAAAGAGAAAGAGACCTGTTTGGACCACGGGGAGACAGGGAGGGAGGGAGGGAGACAGAAAACAACAGGGAAAGAGAGACAAAAAAGGGAGTGAAGCGAAGAAAAAGAGGCTGGGGGAGGGAGGTTGAATGAGAGAAATGAGTAAAAGATGTTGAAGCCAACAGTGGGGAAGCTTTGTCTGAATACTCGGACTATTGTCTCTCCTGGCCCATAACCTTGAAAGTTAGACTAAACGTAGAAGTCTGCTTCGCATGCCTCTGACATTACAAATAATGTGTGTTTGCATTCTTATGTATGTGTGTGTGCATTTTGTTTGAATTGTACACTATGTCTGTTTCCAGGGATGGCCCCCCCTCGGGGATGTTAAACGCCATGGCGACGGGCACTGACCCCAGTCGTACAGAGGCCAAAGGTCAACTTGGCTACTGAGGGAGGACAGTGACCCTGAACACTGGGACATCCTATAGAGAGGATAAGGAGAAGAAGAAAGGGAGAGGGCGAGATGAGGAGGAGAGAAACGGACGTAGGGTTTTAAAGGGGAGTAGGAGGAGAAAGGAGACGGGGAAGGAATAAGGGGGGAGAGTGGAAGAGAGGCAGTAGAATGACAGGATGAGAGAAAGGGGGAAGGGGGTGTGAGAGAACGAGGAAGAGAGAGATGAGATGATGAGCAAAAACAAGAGGTGAGGTAAAAGAAAGGAGTAGGAAATGGGAATGAATCCAAGAGACAGATAAAACACGGGGAGAAAGGCAGACTTGTCTATAGAGGGCATCGGCTGTAGTGTGATTCTTTCTGACAGTAAAGGGGAGATGAGAGGTTCGATGGTGGAGTCGTTTGTGGGACTGAGTAGCTGTTTTCAGACAAAAAGAGGCACACAATACATGGACCCACAGGTAGTCGGAGAAAGCACTACAGTGTGCGTAGACAGATGTTTAGGCCTTGACTGACGCGGGAATCTTTTTGATTCAACACTGATATCAGGGGAGAAAAATGACAGGTCTGTTTGCTGATGCAGACTTTTTGAAGATGAAAAAACAAAATGACCTTGCATCGCATGGTGCTTTAACTTTCAAAGCAAGTTTTGTATGATGAGATTATTGGCTGATGTTTTTTTAAATTTAGGCTAAACTAAAAAATACACTTGTCGTGCAGATGTCGATGTTAGCCCAAGTAAAACTTTCAGGCAAATACTGGTCAATAATATTAGTGTATATCTATGGGAGTGGAACCATGAGTTGATTTTAGGGGAAATGAAGAGATGGAATATCCTTTTGTTACTGTGGAAAAAAAAGCATGAGTCATGTGAAATCTAGGTATTATGAAAAATCTGAGGGGAAAACAACACTTTCCCAGCACAACATCTCCCTTGTTACATTTGAACAAATTATCCCTCAGAGAGGAACTATTGTGCCGTCTAGAGCCTTTAGCTGCAGGTTTGGTCTGGAGTGTTTTTCTCTGACTACGTAGTTACCTCCTGGAGAAAAGAGCCTTGTGTTTTTATGAGACATTCTGACTACGCTGCAGCACAAAAACAAGGTTCTTAAACTGCCATTTTGCATTTAAGAGCACTTATCAATTTCATAGAAGCAGTCAAAGCGCCAGTCACAAGAAAGACATGAGTTATTCTGTGTGCGCCTGAAATGGGCCTTGGGAAAGGTTAGTCATAAACTGAAAAAAGGTGTTTGATCTATAGCCAGGTATTGATCAAAAACATTGTCTAAGCTCATGAAAATGTACATGTGTGTAGGTGTGTGTGCGTGTGTGTGTTTTGGTTGAGTGCATGCACCATAAACAGTAATGGTGCTTGACTTGTGTTTGAGTTATGGCCAGGTATCGATCAGAAAACGTCACGGCAGCTTTAAACTTCGCTAAAGAGCTTTTGGTGAGACCTGACTAAGTGCTGTTATAGACTCTCATAAGCCATTTAGACTTTGTATAAAACACACTGATGTGAGACAGACGGGGAAAGATAAAGGAAGGGAAAGAGGACAGGGATGTGATTTTTTTTTTTTTTTTAGACTTTTAGGACATAATTACAATTTTTAATGGATTTTTCATGCTTTTGTCATATTTTTACATGCCATTGAAACTGCAACCTTGTTGTATTTTTATTTTCAGAGTTTTCTTCCCTACCCCTCCCTTCTGTGAACTGCATACCTAGCAGTTCTCTTTTTATATGGTGCTTCTTCCAGTTCAGAAGTCACTGTGCCCACTCAGAAGACACTATGGTTTAATTTGTTCTTTTTTTCATTTTTGCAAGATTACTTCTCTTCTCTTTTTTTATGCCCAAGGCTGACTTTCCAGCATGTTCTGTCAGTCGCCCACGGCATCAAAGCGAGGAACACGGGGTCAACAGCACTGCAGCCTTTCATTTCAAAAGAATCAGTTAACATTGACAATATGGAAATGGCAGCAATTGTGTTCTTCAAAACAAATTTTATCTTGTTTCTTCTTTTGTCTTTGGTGTAATTAGTTTCAAAATGGACTATAACGTGGCAAAGGTGTATGTGCGTGGCCATTCATGTACTCCAAGCAGTCTGAAGTATCAAGGGTCAGGATAGCAAACTCACACGTGTGTGTGTGTGTGTGTTGTATTACTATACTTTGGAGGACTAAATGTTCCTTCAATGATAGAAAGATAAGGAAAATGTCCTCCCTCAAAACTGAGGACATTTTGCCGGTACTCCCTTCTTTAAGAGGTTAGTTTTAGGTTTAGGTAAATGGCTGAGGTTAATGTTAGTTCAGAATTAAGGTTAGAATTAAGATTAGGTAAGAGTTAAGGTTAGGCATGTTATGGTTAGATTTAAAGTTGTGGTTAGGGGATAGGGAATGAATGTAGTAATGTAATGTCTGAACCCCTATCTTCTGTTGATAAACGAAACCCCTAAACCTGGCAGCGGGCACTCTCCAGAGCAGAGGGTTGAGGAAGAACAGTAATTCAGTTAGCTGACATGTGAACAGTATAACAGAATGCAGGAGTTACTCTACATGACAAGTGCCATCCATCTGTGTTGTTCTCTTTTTACTGTTTTGTTTCATTGACATTTGAATGACAACAATTCCCAGTACTGGTCCATTCATTGATTAATTTCTGCAATGTCAAGCCATCATTGTCTAGTGCTTTTCTTATTGGTTTCAGGGTGCAGGGAAGGGAAGGGGGTTGACTCAGGCCCTTCCTTGGGTGGGTCTGCCTGTTGTCAATGGTCTGCTGACCTAATTGTTCTGCAACTAATTGGTATTGGGTCATTTGTTTTAGGGCTGTTTAGGCAGCGGGGAAGACCCCTTATGCACACACACACACACACACACTCCTGTCGTCACGGTGATCCTACTGATTCTGAGGGTTTCGCCGAGGGGAAGGGGAAGAGGAAGTGTGCGTTTGGTTAATGATTCCCCCCTGGGTTAAAGCGACAGCCAGAGTGGACTGTGAAAGGCTGAAGATAAGGCACACAGACAGACACAGTGGCACTTGGAAAGCTGACTGTGAGTTTGAGAGGGAGGCAGAGGGGCTTTATTGAGGTGAAACAGACAGAAACGCACGGGGCAGTGACTCAAAGTGACTAAAATGAAACGAAAGAACAAAACATAAATTTGTCCAACATGAATGTCACCACCGTTGTTTATTGAGATTTTCTTGTCTTTCAGTATTGGTGTTCACAGGGAGCTGAGTATAGCTAATTATCCTGCTGTGTGGGTGAACAGCTCACTAATGTTTTTCTTTTTTTTTGGTGATGACTAATTTTACTTTGTAATTAGCTAGATTGATGACAGATCTGAGCAAAGAATGAATATCATTACTTTAAACAAACACCTTGTATCCTGCCCGAACATACACAGTCCAAGGTAATCCCTCCTTTCCCACTTTCTGCCACAACACTGAAAGAACAGCTGATATCTCAACAACGATGCTCTAATACCTTCCAGAAGAGCTTGAAAGGCATCAAGATTGGCAGAGAGAGCCACAGTACGCTAACCTGTACTGAATCCCAAGCAGTTTGTAAGAGCAGCCAGCTTTCCTCTGGATCTTAATAAGCGTAATGTAAGAGAGGCCCGTTTCTGGCCCTGGATCCCATAGTAGCGTGTAATTACCCTTAAGACCTGTTCCCTGTGCTAAAGGATTAGCCATAATCCATAACCAAACCCATAACTATTGCTACGCTACGTTAATTCCAGTCAGATGCATGCAACATGCAGCTCATTGACAAGGATGCCCTCTGTCTTCATCTTCCTCCTCCTCTCTCCTCTCTCCTCTTCCCCTCTTTTTCCTCTTTGCTTCTCTCCTCTCCTCTCTCACCTCCTCATCTCAAATTGAAGTTGTTCAGCTTTATGCCCCTCCATCTATGATGTCAGCATTGGAAAGTAGTGTTCCTGTTGTACACAATCCAAAATATGAGAGAGAGAGAGGGAGAGGGAGGAAGAGAGAGAGAGCGAGAGAGAGAGTGGGGGGGGATTAATATCCTCAAAGGAGAGGTGTATAGGAGCAGAGGTGCTGTTGGTTTGAAATAGAGCTTAATATCCTGTCTTTACTGCTGATGGCAATGGGCAACTGTGTGCGTGTGTGTTTTTGTGTGTTTGTGTGAAGTGAATCTCCTCCCTGATGTTGTCTTTGAAGAAGCAGGATAAAAAGATCAAAAGCAAACTACTTTGAACAACATACACTATACATACACACACACACACACACACACACACACACACACACACACACACACACACACACACACACGGCAATTCACATATAGGCCTATAAGTGTTTTACTGTCAGTATTTAAGGGGCCCTATTGCATGAATGCAGGTTTTCCTCTATTTATATACATATATGATCAAAGATGTTTGCAGTCTTTTGAACTGACCTTCCCTCCTGGAAAGCCTCCACTCAGCAGCTTTGCCTCATTTGAATTAGAGGGGCCGGTTTTGTCTGCCAATCAGGATCCAGTATTGTGACTGTTCTGCCAGTTACTATTCAGATTCATTCAATAAATATCCTTTCAACTAAACAACATTTATTTGGAAAACACCGTGAGCCACCTGAGCCATAGTATGTTTGAAGAGAAAATCCTGAACAATTGAGTAATATGCAACCTGTGAGTGTCCCATTGTCCTGTGTGTGAATCGGGGACTAGGGTTTGCTCTCGGTCCTGCAGGAAAGCCTATTCCAGGTCACCTCTCTGATAGCTCCATCTCTCCTTATCACCCGTTCACTCTGTCTATCTGTCCTTGCCCATCACTCTTCCTCTCAGTCTATCTCTCTCTCTCTCTCCCTCCCTGTCACTCACTCACCTTGCCTTTCCAATCTTCCTTTCCACTTCAAACTTCGCATCCCCTCCACAAGGTTATCGCACATCAACTACCAAAGCAGCAGTGTGTGTATATGTGTGTGTGTATGTATGTAAGTGCATGCATACGTGTGTGTGTGTGTGTGTGTACAGTTAAGTGTATTCTTTTCAGACGTTAGACCACCATAAAACAACATCAAAGTCACTTTTTTGTTGTCCTGTCTCTGCCTCACCACTTAAGCATTTCAGGGTCTGCTGATTGCTACTCTCTCTCTCTCTGTCTCTCTCTCTCCCTTACACATACACACACACACACATGCACACAAATACACTAAACCACACAAACACACAAGCACGCACACACACGTGCACACACAGCCACAAAATGGTATGTGTCAGCTGGTTTACATCAGATCAGAGACTGATTGGGAAAATGCCCATGCCCCTGCTACACACACACACACACACACACACACACACACACACACACACACACACAAGCAGGCACACTGCCTTCTCCCTGCCCTCTGGCTAATTAATTTCCCAGATCGAGCATGTCCCGCCATAAAGTGCTCTCCCTCCTTCTTGTGTCGCACTCAATCTGTTCCCCCTCTCTCGGTGTCTCTCCAGCTCGCCTGCATATTAGTGCCTGGCTCATTTCAGTTCCCCTGGCCTTTGATTGCGTTTGCCCAAAATGTCAGGGCAAAGAACGTCACCTTACACAACCTCTAACTCTCTTATTTTCTCCTTTTTCTCTCTCTTTCTCTTTGTATCTGTATAGTTTTATCCCCCCCCCAGCTTGGAAAATACAGCTGAAGTTCAAGTTTGTCACGTGAAGTTCATGTTAAAGTCCAAGGTTTTTTCTTTTTTTTCCACCCAAACTGAAGGATCTTCAATGTGCCTCCTCCAGTTGTCCCCGGTTCTCACAGCTTTTAACTCTCAGCTCCTTATAGCCCGAGGCAACAGTCCCCCTCTTGTCCCCGGCCTCCTAACTTCCGTAAGCTGTGTGCGTGTGTGTTTCAGGTGCTTTCTTTGGTGGCTGTTTACCACATTAGTTGTGATACTCTGTGTGACCCCGGTCAGGTGAGCCGGGCCCTTTGAAGATGAACGCTGCGTGTTAATCAATCAGACTGCTAGGCCACTGCTTGGCCAGGTCAGACAGGCTTCAAAGAGCTTAATGGACATCGACATGGTGCTTATTGTGGAGGCCCTGCTCACTTTTTACGCTCTTCTCATATGCCTCTGTCGTCCGAAGTTAGTATTACTGGGGAATAATGGCACAGTTGGCAGTAGAGAGAGACAGAGAGCGTGTTTATGTGTGTTTGTGTACTTGCATGTGTATTTAATAGTATTTCTCTCCGGTGAGAGTGTTTACAATTCTGCTGATGGTGCAGGTGAAAGCCCAGTGCACGAGTCATTGTCATGTTTAATATACAACACACACACACACACAGGCCAGACCAGGCCCGGGAACAATGCCCAAGTGTTTTGCCCAAGAATAATATATATGCAACGATTGTGATGGTGCATCTTCCATAACTGTATAGCATGAGAAGTGAAAAGGGGGTTTCTTTGGGTTTTGGTCATACAGCAGCACAGTGGAGGGGGCAAAGCAGAAGCCAAGTTTTTAAATGCAACACAAAGAGCCGACTGAATGTCTTTCATATTAGACATGACAGTTGTGCTCTCTGGAATACATCAGCCATAATAAGCCTTTTTTCTGTTGTCCCTACTTCCATATTTATATACGCACGCACACGCGCACAGACACACACACACACACACACTGCATCACAGTAAATCTTTACCATATACCATCATGTCTTTAGTAAGCGTTCTGTCTTCATCAGCGGGTAAAGTATGGTGTATAGGGTTACGGCAGGCAGGCAAGGGAATGGGTTCAGAGCAATAAGGTAGCAGTAATGGCACACCATCATTTAGGAGAATGTAATAAGTGAATATCTAATAAGCCTGTAAATGACGCTTAACCCCTGAAGCTCCGGGGTCAGGCACAGAGATAGCGGAATAAGCTGATTAAGGAAGGTTTCTTCTCACGTTGCGGTCATCACAGGCTTGACCATCTCCTGACCCCGTTCTCAGGAGTGCGGTTACCTTAACCTAGGCTTGCTCCGATGTTTAGATAACAGCTTGTGGCTGATATGGGATAGGAATAGGTTATGCATCTGTGCGCAGAGATAATGCATTTGTTAATGGGACACCATGAGATTTGAAGTTTCACCCTGTTATTCGACTCCGCTAGATCAGCTCATCACCATGATAAAATTCCTAATTAAAACCTATGGGTACTGCCTCACACTTTAATTCTATTATTTGAGAGGTTCTTGCATATTCTTGCATATTTCAAGATCTTAAAGTATCACTCTAACCCCCAAGCTCCACTACAGCCATCAGGCATTACCATCAGCAGTAGGTTTTGGCATTGAAACAGGAATACCATTCAGGATCGTGGCCCACAAAACCCATTTGGCCCATTTGACTGACTGATTGGTTGATTGATTGATAAGAAGATATTTCATGTAGGTACAAATCCCAGGAGACACCGTGATAAACTGAAGTAGCTTGTTTTAAATGTGATCCCCATCTATTTCTCATGTGGTGACGTCGTTTTATCCCCCAATGACAGACATGGGAGGAGAGAGGTGAAATGTGCCGTGCTCAAAATGAATGATATCCAGGATTTAAGGTCAATCTCTGTCTCTCCCTGTTTCTTTTCACACTAAAGCAAGCAAATACACACACGCGCACGCACGCACACACACACACACACACACACACACACACACGTTTGCTCACTTTCTCGCAGTGAACCACACTCAGAAGCTCTCAGAAGCACACACACACACACACACACACACACACACTCACTCACACACACACTCACACACACACACACACACACACACACACGGCCAGCCAGCTCCTAAAGCCATTTTCAGGCAGGGCAGTGGAGTGTGTCCTCATTACCGTCTGTGAGTGTGTAGTCACCACTCAGTCACAGCTCCTGCTGCCAGAATGGGATTTTCCCCTCTTTTCTCCTCTGCCTCTTCCACCTCTTTTTCACCTTACCTTCTCTTGCATATCGCTTCATCTATTTCTCAGACAGAAAATCATTATCAGTCAGGAAAGACAATTTCCTGCTCCTATGGTCTCTTGTATGTGAAGACTGCGTGCATCTGTGTGTTTGTGTGTGTGTCTTTGCATGTGTGTGTGTCTGCGCTTACAAAGAGATCTTAAGCCTTGTTTCACTTACAATCTCACCATATTAAAGGATGACTAGTATACAGTAGCATAAAGAAAAAACCAACAACTGTATTTTTCAACAGAAATAAAAAAAACTCACACATACAGTATGTCTGTGTATTTGTACAATTTTTCTCCACCACTCTCTTCCCCAATGAAGTCACCAGGCACAGATTTAACTGAACAGAAGCATTCTGCTATAGTGAAAAGGTTTAGCTGAAAGCACTCCTCTGTTGCGAGATTGGCCAATGATTTCCAATTGCAACAGAGAGTAGATGGAGTTTACTGTCTCCTGACAGAGGATCAAAGGGAGGGAAAGAGAGAGAGAGAAAGAGAGAGAGACACAGAGAGAGAGAGAGAGAGAGAGTATGCTCAGGGATATTAGACTGTAATAGCAACCAGATGAACTTGTTGATAGAGTACTAAACAGGTCTAAATAGCCCAAGTCTTGGCTCACTGACAAATGCACTGACTTTCCAGTTAACTAACTTAAGAGGTTAACAAAATGATCTTTAGTGTTGTTTGCTCCCTTCTTTTTCTCCTTGGTGCCGTCTCAAACTGCCATTTGCTTTCTTAACAGAGTCCAGAGCCTGTCTACAGTAATTCAGATCAGGCAGGTGGCGGTGTACTTAGGTGAGTGTAGCACAGCAATCAGGAAATGGACGGACAATGTATTCACTCGCGCCTCTTATATATTCAATGTGGGAGGCACCTGCCTGCCTCCATCCTCTCACTTTGTCAGGTTGAGGGAAGTTAGAGTTGAGAGGGATGAAGTTGGGACATGGAGTTGGGGGGTGTGGGGGTGTGTGGGGGGTTGGGGTCTGTTCTTCGGTCCCATTAACTATGAAGCTCTCTCCTTTTATTGGATCTGCCTGTTTCTCAGAAAACCCCACAACCACCCTCCTAGTCTTTTGAACAGCAGCAATAAGTGTGTTTTAACATCAGACGAGAGGTCTTAGCCCAGATAATCGAGTTAGGGATCATCTGATGGGACCTGACAAGGGGAACAGGAAGCTACACACCCATTTTTTTTCTCTTTCCAGACACACACACACACGCTCAGAATGCTCTGCCAGGTCACCGCTGGTCAAAAACCAACCTGGCTATTCCTCTTGCTATTCTCCCATCTGGCCCGCTGAAGCCTCTTCCCCACGGTGCCGTTTTACATGAAACATACTGTAGCTTCAAAGCCCTGTTACTGCCTGTTTAGCTGTAATATGCCATTATGCGTGGCATCCAAGAGCATGCTGGAGTACAAAAGGAACCACATGTGGAGCAGTCCAAGTGCCCAAAGCTATATATTACATATGTTACATACTGTACACAAGATTAGTCCTGTATGTGTGTGTGTGTGTGTGTGTGTGTGTGTGACTCTGCATTACATAGCCCCAGTTGGAAGGGGGGGAACGAGGGTAAAATACAAGCAGTTGATTTAAAAAGCATAAGATTATTCATTTCCCCTCTCCTCTGGGAACAAGTCCCCACTGCACAATATACACTCATACTCTCACATTTATACACACACACACACACACACACACACACACACACACACGTAGACATAGACAACAAGCCTTACCCAGTTTGCTGTACCGCCATCAATCTACTGGCAGAGAAGCCTGTCATTAAATATTGTATAATGTACAAGTATTTTCAAGGTAAGGTGCTATTGATGGAAGTGAGAAAGAAAGAGAGGAGGGGAAGAGACGCAGAGAAAAAAGTTCAACATGAAAACCAGTTTGTAAAGATGAGTTTTTCGCTCCTTATTGAAGTAGAGAAGATTGAGTCTCCAGCTTGTTTGCAAAAAGTTTGAAGTGAAATAGATTTCTGTGAAAGAGAAAACAACATCAGGGCTAAGTAACTATGTGAAGGTGTTGTCAAAGGCTGTCTCTGTCTTTACCCGCCTTCTTTCATCTTTCTCTCATCCCTTGCTCCTCCTCCTCTCTTCCCACTCTCATTAGTGATGGTTGTGAGAGAGTGGAGAACAAAGCCCAGGCCCTGCCAATCGATCACCTAGCAGCACTATCAATCGACCGGCGAAGCACAGGTCTCCTCCATCTGCTGAACGATTGACGGGTCAAAGATTGATGAGGAAGATTGTAGTGTCTTTGCGTGTGTGTGTGTGTGTGTGTGTGTACCGTCTATGCAACCGAGCATGTCTTTATCTGAGATGGATTACAGAAGATATAATCTCATCTTGTTTGTCAGATGTACGTTTTTATTTGTACTCTTCCCAAGAACAAATTAAGACAGTATGAAACAGCGAACATGCATGTGTGCGGCCTTGGTGTGTGTGTGTGTGTGTGTGTGTGTGTGTGTGTGTGTGTGTTGGTATGTATGCACATGTGCTCGGAGGTCCTTAGGGACAAAGCCAGACAGACAGTTGCATCGCTACTATTTACCCTGGCATCATGTCCCTACCCTGGCAGAAATAAGCACACGCACACAGACACGCACACACACACACACACACACACACACACACCTACACACACAAACAGAAATGATGCATACATTGGCATGGAGTCACACTTTACCCTGGCACAGTGTCCGTACCTTTGCAGTGCTGTGACACATGCCAACGCTCTAATGGATGAGTCCTGGAGCAGTCAAAACAAGTGTGTGTGTGTGTGTGTGTGTGTGTGAGAGTATGCGTATGTGCTTGTGTGTGTTTGTATGTGCGAGCTTGTGTGTCCGTGTACCTGTGATTTCAAGGTGCTGTGTAAACAGCGGAATAATGTGTCACAGCTGGCCAGATGACTTGCCGTGGTTTCATCTTGAATTGTTGTACGTCTCTGTGGGAGGACGATGCTGCCACATTTGCATGAGAAAGGTTGTCAGACTAACACCTTTCTCCTGTCTCTCCCCCCCTCTCTCTCTCCCTCTTTCCCCACCTCGCTCTCCTTCCCTCTCTCCGTCTCTCTCCTGTGTCCACAGCCCTGATAGCCATAGGCCAGTACAGTAGCACCATAGAGACGGTGGATGCCGGCTGGTGTAAGGACATCACAGACCAGGGAGCCACACAGATCGCTCAGAGCAGCAAGTCCCTGCGCTACCTGGGCCTCATGAGATGTGACAAGGTAACAAGGCTCAGCACTGCACTATAGTGTCTGCCACAGTCTGCTTTCCTGACAAGTATGGATGTAGTGCACTCTCAAGAAGATGCTTCTATAGATGTTCTTTAGACACAGCAAATAGGACATTTTTGCACCAAAGTTTAATTTATATTAATTAAATTTAATTACAGTTAAAGAACCACCATTTGGTGCTCTACATATGTATCTGTGTGTGTGTGTGTGTGTGTGTGTGTACATGTGTGTGTTTGCACGCCTGTTGCCATTTATAAGTGTGATTTCTTTGAGACAGTATGTGTGTAGAAAAGATTTATCTATGAGTCATAAATGCCAGCTAACACACACACACACACACACACACACACACACACACACACACCTATATACACGCACGCATACACACACACACACACACACACACACACGTGAGCCCTCTAAGTCCCAGGTCAGGGAAGCTGGCCAATTAAAAGGTATCCAGAGGAGAGCATGTGGTGTAGCTAAGCCACTACCCCCTGTGCCCAGTGTGTGCATGTTTGTGTGTGTTGGGTGGGTGATAGCAGAGGTAAAGTGACATAATGACCCCTGTCAAACCTACTTTGAGACCCCTCCGGGTCTGATGGTCTTTCCAAAATCCTCTCTAAAACTCTCATCTGGCCCCTTACCCATCCAATCACCGATCTGATGGAAGCGCATTTAGTTTTAGTGCCATGGTAACAACTCCACCCAGCTCTGCAATTGGTTCGGTGGAGCTCCTACCATGCGGTCGCATCCAGCTACTGAAGGATCCTTCAGTCTGACATGAGTGGGATGAGGGCAGACGAGGAAGGTGAAGTGAACAGCTGGCTCGCTCTAGAAACCTTTACCTGTACATTCACTGTACAGCCTGGAGTCTTGTACTATGGATTGGGACACAACATAGGTCGTAGTCTCATTGCTGGTGGGTCTCCATATGGCAAGTGTAACATTATGTTTTAATGAGCCTGGGTTCTCAGGGTGAGACTACGTTTTACATTTGGGTTGTGGGCTGAAAGAGTTTAAAAGCCCCCGCTGCACAGTAAAGTAGTGCAAGTAGGGGTTGGCAGGGATGAAAGGAAGGGAGGAAGGGAGGGAGGAGAGGAGTTGACTTATAGTCAGAGCCTTTCACCAGGTCGGGCATTCATCATTTTTATTTCTTCATTATAAAATAAGTGGGATCTGTGTGTCGTGCCTTTAATATTGACCCTATGGATTTCTCTCTGATAAAAAGGTCTACATGGAGATTTTTAAATGAGACAAGAACATATATGTATCATATTTATCTATTTATACTGTAATAAAATTAAATGTATTAGGGTTGGATAGTGACCCTATATGTAAGGTCTCAGTGATGAAGTGGTACTACTCAATGCACATTATATCAGATATGAGTGTGTATCTATCATATTTATCTAGGAGTAATAAAGAGTAACTACATTACATAGCTGGTGATCATTTAGATTCCATTTTCATTTAGTTCCCTCCTGCCTCTACGACTCGGTGACCCAACAATCGATATCTACAGCCACGCTATTAAAAATGTGTTCTGGGAATGACCTACATCTTTACTGGAATTAGAATTATTTTCTCAGTTTCTCTCTATCACATGCTCTCACGCTCTTGCCCTGCCAACCAACAAATTCGCCCTTATTTATCTATCCATCGCTCTCTTCACATAGGACATTCATACTCATATTTTAGCCTGGAGGGTGGAAAGATAAATAATTATTCTCCCTCTGCTCTGAAGGGGGAATTGGGGGATGATGCAGCTAAATAAAGCAGTAATTGGTGCTATTAGAGTTGTAATGGAGTGTGAATCGAGCAGAGAGGAGAAGAGTTTGACAGTTTCCAAGGTCAGGTACATTACCAGCCCTGAATCACAGAATTAATTCACTGCATGTTTGCCCCCTCCACCCATTTAGCTGTCTTCTCTCTCTCTTACTAAAATTGTGTTTAGCATTGCAGATGAGGCTGGCACACTGGTGAGATTTGGTCGGGCCTGTGTGGGAATAAGACCAGCCCACGGCGGCTACTTTGTTTTGCTGTTGATGTTATTGTTGTTGTTGTTCATTATGTTAGGGGAGAAAGGGAGCTACAGTAGTCACGGTCAGGTTACAGAAGCAGGCAGAGAGAGAGGGATGGGGTGATGCAAAGTTCGCTCAGAGGGGAAGAAATAAATAGAAAAAGGTTGTTATTACCGAGGTCGCGCGAAAACGAGAGCTACAGAGAGCGAGAGAGGTAAAAAGGTGAGAGGCAGAGTCAGACCAGGGGAATTGTGGTTATCTACAAGTCAGCCTAGGGGCAGCAGTGACCATGCTCTGCCTTCTCCTCACCTCCTACTCTCCGCTCTCTCCTCCCCTCCATCCCTTGAACCTCCTGCTCCCTTCCTCTGCTGTCCTCTCAGGAGAGAAGATTCTCTGTCTCCTCTCCTTAAGCGCACTACTTTTGTTTTTCTGTCTAAAACTCCATTTGCATTTACATTTTACATTTTAGGCATTTAGCTGACGCTCTTCTCCAGAGCGACTCACAGTGAGTGAGTGAGTAAGTAGGTGGGGTGTTCATTGTCTTTCTCAAGGACACTTTGACAGGACACGTATTGGCTGTTGTAGGGACTGAGCCTGTGACTCACTGAGTGAGCCAGGACAGGCTCTCTAACCATTAGGCCACACTGCTGCCCCGCTCCATCTATTTGATTGGACCTACTGTTATTTTGGGACATCTAGTAATTTTTAAATTCATTTCTTAAATAAAAATTCCTCATAAACTACTCACTGCATTTTGACATTGCTATTCCAATGCAAATCCACATCCCAGTATTTTCAGGCACCAAACAAAAATGCTTTTACAGCTGCTTGATATAAAAAATTGCTGCAGTTTGCACAGTGGCTGTACTATATGTTGCATATCATCTGTATACTTGATTTGTTCTTGAATGAATCAAATCGATATTTTAAAGCCATTTGCAAAATTATTTATGCTTCAGGCGGTGCATTCAATTTGGTTGCGAATTCTTCTGATTTGCATTTGACATTTCAGCCTCCAGAAATGTTATAACATACTTTATTTGTGTATCACAGCAGTAAAATCTGGAGGCATGTCAAATTCAATCTCGGTAAAAATTAATCTCATCGCTGCACTTAATGTGCTTCTGGGAAAACACAGGAGCTGGGGGATAACTCTCAACTCCATGAGGTTCACACATAATGAAAATCTTGTGCGAATAGTACTTAACTTTTGATTTCTCTCCAGCCAAAATGTGTCTCATTTATGCTGAATAATCCATTTTAATTTTTTTCCTCTTGCCTCATTTCATTTAACTTGACATGCATAGCGCAATCCATCTATCCATCCATCCGTCCATCCGTCTCTGTCTCAACGTGACTTTCTAAAACTTTTCCATCGCCCAGTGCTGAAGGCATTGATGACCTGCATATGAGGTCAGCAGTGCCTCTTCAGTAAACAAGCAAATCACGATTCATTCCTTTTCCTATTGCCTCTCATCTCTTTTGTCCCAAAGAACTACACTGAAGGTTACATTCTGGATGAAAAAACCATTAAGCAAAATAAAAGAAGTTTCATTATTTGATATTTTACAGTAGTACAGGAGCAGAAATGTCCTTACCATTGAGGGGAGATTAGATGGAAGGAGATGAGGAAGGAATTCCAGGAAAAAATCATCTCTTCACTGAGGAATTTGTTTTCTGTATCTGTGGACTATTAGATTTGAGATGGTATGCTCTCATAACATTTGGCCTGATCCATTTTGATTGGTCCAGTGCTCTCATGTGGAGAGCATGTTAGGCTGGATGCTGACCCTGAACAACCTCCGTTTGTTGCGCTCTGCACCAGGATCCACACACTTGAGCAACCATCTCAATATTTACCCATCAGCCCATTCCTGTCTAAGCCAAGATAGCTGGAGGTTCTTGACAGTGGCACCAACCTGAGATCGTTTTGGTCTACGCACCAACCATGAGTGTTTGCATTTTGAAAATAAATTAAGTTAAAATATATACAGTTATACATAGCAGTCCGCTTTGGCAGATACTTACTCTTCTTTGAGAGCTATGTTGACAATGTTTTGGAAAATGTAGCATTGGAAATACCGCAATGTCCCAATCTTAATAGCCCTCTTCTTTTTTCCTTTAGAAGGACTTTGCTTGGTTTCAGCCTGAGATGTGCGTGTTGCAGGACTTTGTGAAAGTACAAATAAATGCAACACATAGGTAGAAGCTAGGATTAAAACCAAGTAGAATTAGACAAGGGACAGAATCACAATGCCAAACTGGCCTCCACTCCATGTGTAGCCTAATGATGATCAGATAATAATTTCTACAGCCTGACATAGCTGAGTATTGAAAAGAAATCATGACTGGTTAAATCGGGACTATTTTCTTTTGTCTCGTGTCTATTTCCCCCTCTCTCTCTTTCTCTCTCTCTCTCTCTCTCTCTCTCTCTCTCTCTCTCTCTCTCTCTCTCTCTCTCTCTCTCTTTGTCTCTCTCCTTTCTCCTTTTCCCCAGATAGCTTCCTCCCACTCTAACTGATGTGGAGTCAGGTTTCAGAGTGGGCCCTGTCACTCCTAGACAAATACACAGTCTTGTGATAACCTTGACACACAGTGCGGACAACCCAGCCAGCGCTCCGCTTCCGCAGCCCGGCTCGGCCTGTGTAAATTTGTTTGGAATTGTCAAAACGTGGGGAATTTTAATGTAACAGCTTCCCTGAATGTCACAGGACTTAGAAAGTGTAGAATTCATTTAAGAACTGTTAACAGGATCCAGCTGGCTCTCCTTATGTGGAGCAGTGTGAAGGATCGATTTCCTCCGTCACAGTTTATACAAACGTGCTTCCGTACTGTATACATTTTACTGCCTAGGAGCCTGAATGGTGTGTCCGCTGCCATTTGGGCTGATATGAAAAATTTGATTTTTTTTTTTTTCACTCAGTACAAACACTGACCCAGTTGTGTGAAGTCTATTCATTTCATTGTCAGAATATTTTCTTATTTAGACTCCCTTTCAGTAGCTGTTGGCCCACGTCGGGTCTTTATAGTGTGGAATGCGTACGTTTGTCCTACGGAGTTTCTTTCTTTTCTCTTTTTCCAAACGTCTGTCTGAAGGATTTCCTTTATGTCTGAGTGTGTTTGTACGTGCTGAAATGCAATGTGTCTGTGCGTAAGAGTGTGTGTTCTCTCAGAGGAATTTATGTTATTTGCTGTTAACACAGTTCATAATGGAGCATTGAGATGGGAACCCCTCCAGGCCTGGGCAAATGGCGTGCTCCGCCTGCCTCAAATGATTACACCCCTGCCCTCAGGGCCAAACCACCCTGTTCTGACGAGGGAGAAAGAATGCTATTGATCCACACTCACCCAAAATAATCAAATCAATTCATTTTGTCCTCTTTGAGCTTTCACTCTGTGCCAGCCTTTTGAAATAGTCGGCTGAAAGACTCAAGGAAAAGTGCCTTCATCTTCTGAAAAAACGGATCCTTTTTGCTCAGCAGTACCCCATATGTCAGTGCATGTGTCTCAGAAAAGCCAGGCTCTCCAGCGAGTCCACTGTTAAATGTTAGGTCCTCTCTGTGGGAGGAATACATCTCTCTACACTTCCACCAGCACAATGGAACATTATGTATTATGCCGCGCTGTGCCTTTGAGCTTTAAAATGCAGTGCAATGGCATCAGAGGTAATTTTCATCTGAAGAAATTATAGTGACGTAGCGAAAAAAGGCAACACTTTGTACTTGGGATGGGACACACACACAGACGCTCAGGAACACAGACGCACACAGACACGCAAACACACCAACTGCTTAAAGGAATAGTTCACCCAAAAATGAAAATTCTGTCATTATCTACTCACCCTCATGCCAAATGAAACACAGGAGAAAACAACTGAAGTCAATGGGGACCTGTTCTTTAGAGTTCCAAAACAAAAACAGCCAAACAATCACACTGTGAATAGAAAGACCTATACACCATTATTTGTTGCAAATCCATCAGCTGTAGTTAAGATTTGCACTAAATTATGGTGTAAATATACTGTAGGTCTTTTTGGAACTCTGAAGAACTGGTCCCCACTGACTTCAGTTGTTTTGGAGAAGGCTGCTATGGAGTTGTGCTGGCAAGTGGCAACCTCCCTGTGTGTTATATGGACAAACTTCACCTGTGTTTCAACTGGCATGAGGATGAGTAGATGATGGCAGAATTTTCATTTTTGGGTGAACTATTCCTTTAAGCTGCAATGGAGGTTTTGCCCAACTCTCCAAGGTCTGTTTCCTTTAGAAATAACATGTAGAACTGTTTCGGCTAACCACAAAATCAAGACAGGCGTCCACTCTCTGGGACAGGGATCCAGCGGAGAGTTTTATTGATTTGCGCAGAGCCACACTGTATGCCGAGTGTGTGTTACTGTCCGCTCAGTACTGTAAAGTGTAGCTCATACAGCAGTCCTTATCGTGACATTGTTTTCCCATGTCTCCTGTGTGTCAGCAGCGTTAAGTTGCTGTTGTCTGTAATGGCCCCTTCTGTCCAGAGTGTGAACGTTTAGAGCCTTCCTCTCTGTTGATCTATCACGTTGGGGATTTTGATCCTATCCGCCTGGGTTTTCCTCAGTGGAATGTTTTCATTAGAGACGTTTTCGCAGCTTACCGTAACATACTACATTGCACCTCTTCTCTCATCCTCTTTCTTCCCCTGTCCACTCCCTCTCCTCCCCTCTTCCCTCATCTTCCCTGTTCTCCCCTGCTCTCCTCCTTGTCTGTTCTCCTCTCCGCTTGTTTTCTCATTCCTCCTCTCCTCTCTTCTCCTTTCTCACCGTCCCTTTCCTCGTTTTCTCCTCTTCTTCTTCACCACTACTTCATTAGAGTGAAAACAAATGGGCCAGTCCAGGTTGGGAAACAGGGAAGAAGCAAACTCACACAGTCAGCACGAAGCCGGACTGGGAAAATAATGACACTGACTGCTACCGGCCCCTTCAGGGACAGCTGGTGGAGAGAGTTAGAGTTATCATAGTAATGGAAGAGATGAGGGAGGCGAGTAGACTGAAAAACAAGGGGTGGCCTCAGCGAAAAAAAAAAAAGAGAATGACTTAAAGAATGTCAGAAACCGAGAAAGGAAAAAAGAGAATAAAAATGAGATAAAAAGAAACAATAGAGAGAGAGTGAGAGCAGCCTATTCCCTCCAGAAATGGCTCAAAAGAGTGTTCTGTGTAAGCAGTTTTGAAGTGTGCTCCCATTACCTTAACCGAGGTGGAGCGGTGTTTGGGGAACAGGTATGAACACTGCTGCACCCCCAGATAGAGCAACCAGACAGACCTTGTTAAAAGAACAGACATCCCAATCAATATAGCCGTTCCACTGGCGCATCCAGCTGCCGGGGACTACACACAGATAGGCACGGCACAGCAATTTGCAGACATAAACAAGGGCCTAATTGTTCAGGGCCTGGAGGTTTGCAGTGAGGAAAACAATGATGAAGTATTGCGGGGAGTTAGGAGGCATTTTAAACTCTCGTTTAGGAAATGAGAGTTTGGAGTTCAGCGAAACTTTCTTTGATGTGTGTTGTTACTGTGAACGGCAGGGATCCTTAGTATAAAAGCTTTATGCTGCTTCTGAAGTGAATGGGAATTAGGGGGAAAGTATTGCATGCACAGCCTCAGGTATAAGCCAGGCAGGTTCTCTGGTCCCTATCTTCCAGGCTTTGGTCAGACTTGGATGTTCAAAGTCGGGAAAGTGGTTTGAAAGAGTCATTTGCCATTTGTGATTTTCAGTGTAATCTGGAGCCTCATCCCGCGCTGAAGAGCTATATTGATTGGCGGTCTTAACTGAAGCCGCCTCCTGATCATCCCTTCATCTTGTTTCTAAAGGGCAGGAGCGAGGGAGAGTGAAGGAGAGAGGGTGAAATAAAGTGAGAGACTGACAGAGTTCACTGAGTATCTGAAGGGAATCTCAGAATTGCCCTTCAGCAAAAAATCTACCAGACACACAACTCAAACTTGACCTCACCTCACGCACACACACACACATATACACTCACACACATCCCTTTGCCCTCTCTCTACCTTTCCTTCTCTGTCTGTGTGCCTCACTCTGTTTTTACCCCCCACTCCTCCCTCTTTTTTCTGTCCCTCTTTGTCTCACTCTCTGTTCGAGCCTCCTCTCCCTCTCCCCTCTTACCAAGGGCAGCCAAGTTGTGTTAATTTTGGATGCTGCTCAGATCTATCGTTTATTCAATTAGTTTCATAAAGTTGCCCCCTGCGTTCTCTGTCAACCATCCTCCTCTACCTTCTCCTCTTCCTCTCCCATCCAGTAGTATTTACTCACCACGAAGGAGGTCAGGGTAATCTCACGGAGTCATGGGCGGCCGGTAGACAAGACTCAGCGTGGACCGAATACACAGATTTGCCAATCCAGATAAGTTTTTGGCAATAACGGTATCGTTTGGCACAATAGGGTTTTCCTCCTCACAGACGTCAAGGGAGACAGCAGGTGGTCACAGCCCGCTTTTAGCCTGCAGGCACAGTGTCTGGCTGCGTTGTTGATGATTCAACTGTTTAATGGTAATGACAGTGTCGCTCCCCTCGCTGAATGCTTTGTCTCTACAAATTTTGTGCATCCAGAGAAGCATGGGAAAATTTTTGGGGGGAATTGATTAAACCATTGATTGATGTCCAGCTTAATTTTAAACTCATTGATTGATTGAGAACAAAGTAGCCAATGTATCTAATAGCTTCCCAGGTATGTTTTTTTTTCTGTTTGCAGGGGAAAAGTCTAGCCTAATACAGAAACCGTCAATGCTGCTATGATCTTTGCCTTTCCTGTCCAAATTTGTGAATATGAACAACTTTCTCCCAAAAATCGAGAAAATAAAAATCTTTCTGGTTCTATTGACAGTAAATTGGATGAGAGACTGAATTTGTGGACTCAAAGAATGTTTGTTCAAATGCAAAAGTGCTCTCAGTTCTGAAAAGGAGGTGTTCTTTTAAAGGACAGGGTCAGAGTGTCCTTGTACTCTATTTATTCTGAAGGACAAGTGATTAGTGCGAGGTGAAATTAAACACAATAGCTCTGTTGTGATTTTCTTTATGGAATTCTGCTTGTGTCTTTACCCCAGTAAGCCGCTCTGGAATCTGTTCCTACAGATTCTGGAGGGCTCCAACCGAGTGTGTGTGTGTGTGTGTGTGTGTGTGTGTGTGTGCTCACCTTACTGCATTGTGCTGTTTGCCATTTGGAGAGGAAGAAGGGGTCTGTCTCTCTGTTTGTCGCTCTGTCACTATACCTGTCTCTCTTACTGTCTCTCTTGTGTGTTTCTTCTATGACATTTAATCAACTTACATTACACTTTAGACAACACTAAGGTTGTTTCTTTGATTTTTCTAATGCACATACAATATGATTTGCTCTTAAAACTGATTTGATACCCAGCTGTCATCAATGACCAGGTTTCATATTAATCTAATTCACTCAGATTGAGTCAGTGTGGTAACAGAACTTTCTGTACCATCGTATGATTTTAAAGAGAAAATGGTTGTAATTTATAGCGAGGTATGAAAGGAAAGAGGAGAGTGAAAGGTTGTGAGCATGATTTATACCCAAAACATTACAAGTAAAACGTAAGCTCCTTAGGTCACTCCCTATTTAACTTATCTTCGGATTAGCCAACAGGTAGCTGCCGTAGTGTATCATGTGTTACGGTGTTTTCTATTCTGAGACTAACAAATAAATGCTGCTTTGGTTATGGAATGTTTTCCTCCAGTGTCTGTTGAGATAAGAAGGCGAGCGTAGAAGCAGGGATTGGGTTGGGCCTCGCACACATTCCCTTAGTTACCTTTGTCACGCATGATGGAGTGTAGGGTTTACAAACCTGGCCTCCAGAATCTCTTTCCCTGACCCTGTTCAGTTGAGCCCCATTCCTGTGTGTGTGTGTGTGTGTGTGTGTGTGTGTGTGTGTACACTGACACCCTGTTTTTCAGTTCTGCCAGCACTCTGATATTGTGCAGGGATGAGAGTGTGTGAGTGGGACCAGACCTTAGTCGTCGCGAGCGGTGCCTGACCTGGTTTTCAAAAGCGCATTCAGAGCCGTGCATGCACCGCAGAATTCTGTGACACTGTCGCTTGGCTTTCTGAGACAAATCAAAATGTTTGAGCTCAGGCTTTCCGAGCTAAAGAGCAGACCGCTTCTTAAGCTTCCAAGCCAATGCATCGATAGCTCATTCAAAAATAGTGAATCATTCAGAATACGTTTCTGGTGACCTCTTTTCTACCTCTGCACCTCTGAAATCCTCTACTTTGTCATTTCCTCCTTTGCCCGTCCCTTCCTCCCTCTCTCTTTCCTCTGCCTCTTATCAGAGCCAGAGAACTATCTTCCAGTTGTCCAGTCACTCGTTTAGAAACTTTACAACTGGGGCTTTTCCTCTGGGCAGTTTAAAGAACGCTATAAATCTGGCCTGTTTAAATCCAGACCTGTTTAAGCTGCCTTTTACTAAGACCTGATGCACTGCATTCTTCTGCTGCCTAAACAGCCTTTTTAAACATTTACCCCAAATGTATTTACTGGTTGACTGATGGACTCTCTACATGGGAGTGGACAGGGAACTCAGGGGCTGGGGCCGGTTTGTCTCTCTTTATGGGCCTGGGACTAGCAATGGCTGCCACATGGCCAGAGAGAATGGGGAAAAATGGGGGGGGGAAAACGTGCAGTGTAGCAGACCTGTACTGAATCTATTGAAAATACACAGGAAATAAAGAGAAATGGGATCAGTTTTATTTAGGGAATAAATTGACCTACTGTACGTATCTTTCCATTCTCATATCTGCATGCACATTCATTAAAATTCAGTGCTGAAGCCGTTGAATATCAGCAGTCAGTGTTGTGTTGCTTTTTTCAGGGTCACCGGCGCTATGTACACTGCTCAGTGGATTTGATATATTCAGAAGGAGCGTAGGGCATATTTTCTTTCTCTTTTATCCATCTATTTCCTTAACTCTCTCTCTTTATTTCATTTCCATGCCTTGATTGCCAGCAGCACTCAGAGGGTGTTCTCACCACCCTGGCCTAATATGATATGCATCTTTGTGTTTGTGTATCTGATTATCGATTTACGACCCCGTCCTTCTTTTTCCCACTGAGAATGTGAACCGCTGCAGCATTTGTCATCTTTACGATGTGTTTTAGTGCGCTGGTTACTTGGGGAAAGGCCCGACGTTAGCGGTAAATGTATATTTTACACGGTGATGGAGTGCATTTGCATCGGAGAATGGGTTTTAAAAAAAGTCTGGCTGTTAAAAAGAGAGCAGATACGAGCGCTCCAAGAGAGAGAGGAGGTCACCCCGGGAACTCGCCGTCAGTCACCCTCAACATTCACATGTAAAGCTGAGGACCAGTTGTCAACACACACGCTCAAATGTACACACATAAAACTACTCACTCTAGCTGCACAGCGTGTTCAAACAAAAGGTGCTTTTTGTTGAACAGCGTATCAGACATACATCTCTTTGTCTTTCCCATCCCGCTCCTGCTCTCCTGTAAACCCTGACAACGCCACATTACCCGTCAGCACGCATTACACCGCACTTAGATCTACAGGACAGCATCTTTGAAGTTAAAATGGGGGGAAAATATCATAAGTATAGGCCTCGCTCCAGATAGCTGTGGCTGCGCTCCCAGATGCTTCTCGAAGATTAGAAGCATCAGTGAGTAGCGATCTGCTCTATCATATGGCTCTCCTACAGACTTGGCAGCAGGTTTGGAGGAGGAGTGCTGCAGTACAGTACAGTAGATCAGGATAGTACTGAGTAAAATAAATAAATAAAAAATCCCAGCCAGAGCCATATATCTACAGTGCTCTTCAAATCACCAGAGGCCCCAGTAGTTTCTGATAGCATTTTCAATAAGCTGATGTTGCCTAGCAACAAAATACCATTTCAGCAGTTAAGCACAGCTTTGCCTGGCAACATAATTTTGCTCTAGGAAGTAACAGCTGAATCACTGGTTTTAAATAGTCAAAATTACCACAACTCTTGCAGCTAGCAGACGCTCCTCCCTGCCAGCCAGTTATCCACCGCATTTGGTCTGACCTTCATGTCTTAACATGAGCTCTGAGCTGCAAATACCAAGCAGGTGTGGTGATGTCATCACATCTCATTCAACATGCCACAGAGCTGTGCAATGGGTGCACAGCCTGTTCTGGATAGAGAGGTACTGTACTGAACTCTGGGAACTGGATAGGAGAGGGTTGCTTTTACAGGAGGCTGTTTTTTGTAGGCCTCAACACAGTAACTCTCAATGTCAGGCTGGTGGAGTGGGAGAGAGTTACTGGATGCGATATTATATTAATGCCTCTGTCAACCGATTTTCTGTCAACAAGAATTCCACTAGCAATGTGCTGTTCTGAAAATTGCTGTCAACCATATCTCATTCCTAGATGCCAATTAATTCAAATCAATTGCAAAACAGGAGGAGGGAGTTTTTAGCTTTGTGGGAAAGAATCATTTCATCAGTGTGGTAACCAATCTGAATTTATTACAGGCTTGGATTTGTTTGATTGATAGTTAAATCATTTTCTCTCAATCTTGATTGGCTTTTACACCATAATAAGATATTTAAATTCCAATTATCGCATGCCTATTGTACATGACAGTAATGCCATTTAAAAACTTAAGAAACACAACTTGATGAGGCTTCTGTTTTGCAAGCTTTCTGCACACATCAAAACAACAAGAGCAGCACAGGTCAGTGGAATAGTCGTTATATGATTCCCATCAAACAGTTACATTGTTGCAACTCAAACATTTAGTGTTGCCGCAACTAGCAATTAGCAAATGATTCAGCATTTTGATTGGGGGCCATTTTGTGTCTGCCGTGTTTGCTCGGCAAGTGGAGCTGCAGTAAATTAGCATTAATGAATGTAATGGCCCCCCATCAGTTTGACAGGTCTATTCTTTAGATCTCTCTTAATTGTAATTAAGCCCTGATTAACGAGATGGGGGGATGTTTCATTCTCCTTTCAACAATATAGCATAATATGTTATGAAGGCAATCAAGGGTTTGTCATTTTATCTGCTAATGAGCTTCAGCCATATGTCATAACAAACTTAACTTCACTCTAGTAGTAGCAGTTAAACCAGGCATTTGGAGGCCTCAGTTCAGCTCCTTTAGTCCTCTGTGGAATCAACACATGGCCTTCTTTGTACACAAACAACACGTGTTTGTGAATAAACAAGTGTCAAAGTGATCCAACACCATCCACTCTTTGTAGCAAGGTACTGAATTGTTTGAAAAGGATCCCAGTTTTAAAATGATTCAGATTCACGAGACAAGACTCTCACTGGCCAGTTTGTTCAGTCACCTTAGTCAAATCTCAAAATAGGGAAAGAGGAAATTGAGCAACACTTGCAGTTCTGATATTTATCAATCAAATCAACTGGATTCGTGGCCTTTGTCAGGGTTTGTTAAACAGTTGATCCAAAAGTATATATAAATGCAAAAAACACACAAAAATCAAGCACTAAAATAAGAGGCAATTGAATTAACAACCACTAACGCTTTCACATAAAGCCTCATTGAGCCAAAGAGAAGCAGAGGATGAGGTCATGTGACAAACCACAAGCTCACCCATTTGTTACTTAAAAAAATGCCTCATCCTACCTATATAGTGCTTCCCACTGCTTCCTTGTAGCTCATTAGTGCTTGGCCAATGGCTGTCTTAAGGTCAGAGGAAACAAAGACAGAGACTCGATAAAACACTGCAGGAACTCTTTGATTGTGAAATCCTCTTTCATGCCCTCTGTGCATAAACTTCTGAGATAAAATATCCAAAAGGCCTCCGTCTTTTTTCGAATGTGGTCAACATTACCACCTCCCTTATTGGGTTTAATCTGTTCAATACGGAGGAAATGTGGTGGTTGGTTTTGTTAAAACGCCTGGCAACTGGATTACTTACATTGTTTCTTTTGATAGAAATCCCGTGTTCTGTAATACATTCTTCTTGAAGGCCATGTGCTGAAACATGGTTTTACTAATAAATCATTGATCTCAGTACTGAAAATGCTGCTGGAATTTCCTCTTTGCCAGTGTTACTTGCCCATTCCATGCACCTTGCTAGCGGGTGAAGCGCCAGAATACAATTTCAAATCTCAAAGCCCCCTCCAACACTTCCTACCAGTCTCTGTTGTCTTTCTCTCCAGCTCCCTCTAAAACATTCATCGGAAGGGGTGACAAATGGAAAGAGGACTTAGGGAGGATTTTTTTCTTTTTTAACATTCACTCTCAGCGTTTTTGCCTTTGCCAGTGTCGGTTCAGAAAAACAAGACAGACAGATGAAAACAAGAAAGGCTATTGACCCTTTGGTCTTGAATTTCTTGTTTTTTTTCTGTATCGACGGTATCCTAAAAGAGTCTGTTAAGCCTCTGTGTGTTGGCATCAAGCGCCCAAACTCCAGCTAGCTGTTTCTTCCTTGGCAATCAAAGGGAAAGCTAAGTCTGTTGTTGCCTTTTAGTCTTATTGGATTCACTTGTGCTGTGGAGGGTTCCCATCTTCCCCCTCTGACCCGAGAGCATCGGTCTACTGTTAGTTCAAATATACCTCTTGCTCTCTCTGATTCTGTTGTTTTGTCTCTCTCTCAGTGTGTCTTCTGTCTGTCTGTCTCTATCTGTCTCTCTAGCTATCCATTTGTTTTCTCAATCTCTGACACAGAATTGCTGATACGGAAAAGATTGCTAAAGAGTCGCACAGATCATAATCTGGGCAAGAGCCGGAGAGCTGTCACCGTACGATACTTTTCTTCCAGAAAACACAAAAACGAAGGGCTCCCGGGCAACGAGCTCGGGAAAACTGTGAAACACTTTGTCAGTGCTTTGGCAGCAACGGATGAGTGTGTGTTCTACATATGTGTGAGTGTTTATACATCATTTCCCCTGGAAAGTGTCACGCTTGCGGGTGGGCGGGGGTAGGTTCTGGGTGGGTTGTGGTTAACCCCTCAAGGTCTCCTGGGTTACTCTGTCTCTGCTCATTGTCAGACTGGATTTCTCACTCCTTGGCTCTCCATGATGTTCTGACAGAGTTAGACTGGCGGAGAGCGCCGGACTGGCTATTAGCCGCATGTCTTACTCATCCTCTGAGAACATGAAGGCCTCATTAGCTTACTGAGCTCAGCCGTCTAGTGCTCAACCCACTCCCATAACACATCTGTGTGCGCGTGTGTGTGTGTGTGTGCTTGTGTTTGTGCGCATCAAGGCCTGTGCACATACAGTCTTAAGAAAGTGAGTGTGCACCAGAAAGAGTATGTAGCATCTCATTCCAGTACATTTCCATTGTGACAGTGTTTTAACAGTGTGTCTTTGTGTGCATGTGTGTCTTGTGTGTGTGTTTGCAGGTGAACGAGGAGACGGTGGAGAGGCTGGTGGTGCAGTACCCCCACATAGTATTCAGCACAGTGATGCAGGACTGCAAGAGAACCCTGGAGAGAGCTTATCAAATGGGCTGGAGCCCCAACACATCCAACACATCGTAGCTACTGCCAGATCACATACACACACACACCTACTCACACACACACACACACATACAAACATAGCTGCACACAGGCCCTTATGTGAATACATACACATACACACACACACACACACACAGAGACAGGGGTGCACACAGGCCCACACACACACACACACACACACACACACACACAATATTTGCAGTTCAGTCATGTTTGCTTCTCATTCACTGTTCAAACATGCATGCAAACATGTAGCTACACACACACACACACACACACACACACACACACACACACACACACACACACAGATCTATCAACTGTTTCATTTGAAGCAGATCTGTATCATGGTTTTACTGTCTTTTTTTAGTGGACAATTAGTCTTTATTTTCATTTTAATGATTTAGTTCATATGTGGGCCTTCTGTTATTTTATAGTTGAATGATAAATCATACACGTACCATCATAGGGCATAGTCCATACCAGGACTTTATTAATCTTCTTCATCATAAGAAGGATGGACTGTATTTCAGATTGCACCCTACAACACCCAATTTGTGTACTTCCTTTGACCAGAGCCTTGTAGGACTAGCCAATTTGTTTTGGTCCAAAGCAGTGCGCTAACGGGTGTTATATGATATCTACAGTGGGTGAGTGCTACTCAGCGAAAAGAGTATTGGGCCTTAAACACTAAACCCTTCCACCTCATTTTGGATGGGGTGGAGGTGAATGTGGAGTTGCGTGGGATGGGGGCCGTCTGGCCTAGAACCAGTGAGAAGGAACCAAACAAAGGCGTCATCACATCACAGACGTTCGGTGATGGTGGGACCAGCACTGGGACCAGAATTCTTTTCAAATGAGAACAGATACAACAAAGTGCGATACCCCAAAATGGAACTAGCACTGCTCCCATGTCAGCCCACTACGGTGTTTACTTCCTCAAAATGAAACTCAGCTGCTGTGGTGAGATCGCACAAGACAGAGGAGACGGCCGGAGATGAGGAGACGACATGCTGCGACTCCGGTCCGGGAGACGACTAGGGCTACAGACCTCACTTCAGGCATTTTGAGAAATCTGTAACGTTTCTTTTGTTGTGTTGCGACATTTTTTCCTCTCTTGGATGTTCAGTACAGTGTTATAGGAATTTGTGGACTCATACGTGCAGATCTTGCTGAGATTGTAGACTAGGCTCCATGTGAAGGACAGAGCTGTGAGCTCGGACTTAATATGCACATTGTCATGGTACAGAATAAAGATTCGGGCCAGAATCAGTCAAAGCCCTGGCAAATGCGTGGCAGGAAAATGGTGTTGTTTTCATTACAAAAAGTGCATGTTTACATTGAGATCCTCACTTCTTTTTCAGCAGAAGATATTGTCTACACATGGTTTGAAGTTGAAATCAACATTTGTATGGCTGGGGAACAACGCTATTTTTGATGCCATGCATGGATTGAGGGTTGATTAAGCGTCACCTCGAATCATTACAGAATAAAACTGAACAGTGCTTGAAATAGAAGTTGCCTTTACCTAAAGACCCTGGGTTCAAATGATCAGAATATTAACCACAACCACCTTGATGATAGATAAGAGAAAATGATGCCTTAAGTGGTTAGTAGGTAATTGCCATCCAATCAGCTCCCCAAAATGGACCCAGAATTCACTTAAGAATAGTTTATCTGACACCCTACTCCCATTTGATCCGATAGATATATATATACAGTATATATCTATATATATATATAAATACTGTGTGGGATTTTACTTAGCCTAATATTGGTTTTGAGCATATACTTGTAACATTAGCTATGTAGCGATGCATTGAGGGATTATCTTTCTTAGTGATGTAGGATGTAAAAACAACTGGCTTGAGAATATAAGCAGGGCCAGTAGAACATGGTAGGTGAGACTCGATCATTTGTCATCTATTCCATAGGAACTCAGTAGTGTACAGTACATTATGCAAACAACCAGGGTATTTTTCTATGGTGTGAACCAGCTCTGGGCTCAGCCTCCACACAAACTGTCACTCAGATATGAACAATAGTTTACTGAGCTTAGGGTTTGAGTAGGACTGTAATGTTTTACAGTACATAGAGATTTCAGACAATTATAAACACATTCGTTTTACCCTTGTCAGGATTTGTAGACTTTCCTGATGGAGAGTTTCTCTCTCGCTGTTTTTTTTTTTCTTTTTCTGTTCTTTTGTAATCCCCACATGCACTTTCTTCTCTGCTTGATGTTGACACACTTGATCCCTGATTTGTTAAGGCAACCGTAAATGACTGGATTTACATAAAGATGAATAAAACACTACTACTTAAAGCTTTTTCTCTCTTTCTCTTTGTATGTGTGCATTTGATGCAAGAGAAGAACATTCAGAATGACACTGAAATAGTTTTCTACTCATTCTACATCATCTGTGGACTGCTTAAACATTTTTGCCTGCACTAAATACAGGGACTTATTCAGAGATTTCATTACAGAAAAAACAATGACATTTCAGCACATGCATGACATATATCGCATCAGTATTGCCAGGTGAAATGCAAAGGTACCAGCATGTTTTACATCATGTCCAAAGGCTTTTGAATGAGGATGCATGAGACAGCGAAGCCTCCCTGCTGTAAGTAATAAAAACGCTCTCCACAGATAGCAACACACTGATTCTGTCTATTCTCTTAGCACTCTGACACAAAAATCAACCTGCATTTCCTTTAAGGTAAACTTGTGATTTCAAGGTCAGCACTTTTGTCTCCCGATCACAGGAGCCGCACATCTGAGTCGGAGTGAGGAGGCGTCAGCTTGCTGCCCAGCACGCCAGCAAAGGGCTCAAAGAGCTAAAAAGCTGTCACTCAATATGTTCCCAGTCTTTGACAATATTGTCCCTTTCAAGTGCTTATTTTACTGTTCAAGGTGTTTGTGTTGTTTCATGTCTGGCGATCAAACACAGGAGATAGCATCAAACAGGATGGGAAGGTTTGGTTTCTCCCAGATAGATTCTTTGTGTTGCTGTCAACACTCACAGTTTGAGTCGACACGAGACACAATTTACTTTTCGAGTTGCAGCTAAAGTCATTTTTTGTGGGAGTGGGAAGTGGGAGAGACAACGCAACATATTTTTAGAGGTTGATGAATGAATGGAGCAAATACAGATATATACATGCACACATACCGTGTATACTGTACATGCATACACATGTGCGCACACACAAGCACAAATATATATAACTTGCATAGATCAGTGATGAGAGTTTTCAACCTCATCAATATTTTCTTTAAATGTCTAATACGTGTTTATAAATGTAACTTTTTGAGTACCCCCCCCCCCCACAATAACACACAAAATACATAATGTTATTGAAATGTTATTGAAAATGTTGTCCATCACCTTCATGTTTGTATCGTCTCTGAGATTTTCTGAAAGAGCCGTTGTTCGTCTGCCTGAAAATGTGATGTTCACACAGCAAAAATGGAAGAATAGGAACCCTTCTTCTTCCTGCAAGCAGTGAATTATCACCGACGCACCGAGGGCTTCACCTGATGTGGGATGTCCACCTACCTGCCGCTGCAGCTCCACTGTGGAGGCTGCTGACGTTCTTTCCGTCTTCTCAGCTGATGATAATGTGTGGACAAAGTAGAAGCTGACCTGGAAGTGTGTGAGGGGCTCCGAGGGTAATTTTCTTAGATACCTGCAGGGTCTGCCGCTTTTTCTATCCCACTCTTCCTCTCCTCTTCATGATGTGTGCACTCGCTTCTGATCGCACTTCCTCCTTGCCGTCTTATCAGATAAACAGGGTGAGAAAACTTTAATTGCTTCTTGGATATTGTTTCCCACAAGTGCTGATGCCTTGCCCCCCATGCCCTCTTTCCACTAACTGTTATTACAATATGAGCGAGAGAAACTCTTCACTGAGTTTTTTGCTCTTCTACTGTAATTGCATTTGCATTTATAGGTCTTGTTTCACCATGTGTAGGCATGTTTGACACATCATTTTAGCTAATAGATAATGCTGGTATGAGGGTCAGGTATTTCTCATATGAAGGTCAAAAGTGTATCTCCTTGGGTCAAGAGATTCTCAGTGTTGCTTCTTCGTTAATAAAAATGATATTTTAAATATGCATGCTATGATTTGTACTGTGTTGGCCTTGACTAGCAGAGACATTAATAATTTGGCCTTTGGCTTGGTCTTCTCTGCATCCACTGAAGGCCGTCTGATTTTAGAATGACAGGGTTTTTTAATGTCTGCTCTGCTGCTACAAATGAGCTGTTCTCCCTCTATCCCTCTTCCATTTCTCTCTTGGGTAAATTATGCAGCTTGCTGGATTTTACTGCGGCCAATTAGCGCCTTTGCAAATGTGAGTGTATGCCATCGATTCTCCTGCTGATTGAGGTGGATTCCATCGACGGCTCGCGCTCCTCGGACTTCTGCAATATTCATCAAGGTGGAAGAAGGCGTTCAGCTGGCGCTTGGATGAGAGACTGCCCTCAGGAAGAGAGGAGGGTGTGCAGGGCAGAGCAGAATAGCAATAGAGAGCAGTAATTAAACTTGGTAAATATTCATGTGGTCATTACATTTTTAATGAGGCGCTGATAAGAATTGACGCTGACCATACAGGACATTTGTCATGTCAGGCCGGCAAGGACGTTAGTCTAGTCTCCCCAAGAAATTAGTATTTTTCAAGACCTAATCATAGCTGACATTGAGGGATGTCCTCCACCAAAAAGGTAGAGCTTCCTTTGAACTTCCCAACAAGAATTCATACGAGTCTGTTATAATCACCTGCCTGTAGTTGCTGAGAAGGGTGTGAAGATCAAACAAAGATCATGAATGTGTTCATATGGAAGCATCGCAGGTTGAATGTATAAACAGTGCATATAGTTATGATGAAGGTCCTATGTTTTCAGAAGAAAGCAATGTTGTATTGTCAAGTAAGTTTTGCGAAGCTTGTTTGAAATCCAGCAGCACAGTGTTTGAACCCTTGCAAGTGAACAGTACATGAAATAACCTGTTGATCCAGCCAGTTGTGGTGCTGGTGATGGAGTATCTAAGTGTAGTAGCCGTCTGGTGCAGTGCAGCCCCTGATACAATACCTGTTGGGGAACCTGTTGTACAGTATATAGTACATTATCTTCATTAATAGCTAAAACCGGCCATATCCAGTTTAATTATTTTGGGTAACCTCTCCTTGGCACCTTTGCTTAGGATACCAAGCAACCTTTTCTGTTCCTTGCGGTTAAATGGGCTGCTACTTAAGTAACTCACTCTCTCACTCTGTATCTCTGCATCTCTCTTTCCCTCTCTCTCTCTCTCTCTCTCTCTCTGTGACTGCGGAGGGTCTACTCTGCTTAAAGCTACCTTCATCCTATTCATCCTACACTGAATCAACTTTACTCTGGCACCTCCCAGCATTCCCTCTGCCTCACCCCTGCCCTCTCCAAAACCAGACTCTTCCTTCCTCCTGGAAATTATGTCAATCACTTGTCTGGGTGCTCCAAGAGCTTCAATATTTATCAACCTACAAGCGAAACAGATTCCCTGTCCATCATCACACACTGTTCTTGCCCCACTCCCAGAGGAAAAAAGAGGTATTTTGCTTGCCTAGCTACCTGTGGTATTCTGCCTGCCTATTGAGTTGTGTTGACTCTGCAGCTGGGCAAGAGCATAGCTTTGAATAGTGAAGATGTTAATGGGTTGACTTTGTAATTGACACTGTCTTTGAGCTGCAGGATAGAGCTCAGTGTTGGTATTCATGACTCCAGAGGAGTCTGTGCAGTCCAGGACCCAGGGAGACCCAGTGAGAACACCAGGGGAGAATGTTTGAATTACACCAGCTCATTTACTTGTTTTGGACGGTTGAAGTCAGTTAGCGGAGGAAGAATTTACCTCCCAGTCACTGCATCCAAAAATTGAACTTAAACATGATAGACCCCGGCAGCCCTCAGCTTGATGTATGAAGATTTATGAGTATGAATTCCCCAATAATGGTTTGCACCTCACCAGGGGCTACAACCAAACCGGCCTTTCCTGTCCAACTTCATGAAGATAAAAAAGAAATGAGATTTCTTAATCCGCAGAATTCTCATAACATCCTCCGTATAGGCTCATTCCTGTCACCAGGGGAAAATATTAACCAATGAGAACACTTAATGAAAGTGAGGTGAGTAGAGTGTGTGTGTAGGCAGACATAACGAAGTCAGTGTGATTCCCTTGTTGCATGGCTCCATGTAGATGTTGTCTCACCGTCTCTCAAGCTGGAGTTAATTGCGGTGTTTAGGCAGAGCTCAGTCTAGCTTCCAAACGGCAAAGGTTAATTAGCAACAGAAGGATCTCCACACAAGATATGTTGACATTTACATTTCCTTCTCGGCTAAAACGAGAAAGAGCCCCGTTTGGTGGCGTTGGGATGGGACAGGGGAGAAAAACGATTCCTCTACAAACATCCTCATTTCTATGCAAGGCTTGGCGTTGATATGCAGATTTGGCGGTTGGATGACATTTAAAAGTAGTTAATTGTGCAAATCTTTGTTTTAGACTGGAAAGGTCGTCGGTAGTGAGAGTCTTTCATCAGGAAGCAACCCCCCCTCCCAGCACAGCTGCAGATAGGGGAGGGGGTTTGTTGCTTTCTCCACTGACCGCCTTATAAAGTCGCCCATCGCTTTTCAAGGTGGTTCATGAATATTTATATGCACAAACTGTTTGGAAAATGAAAATTAATCTGCAGCCCAACGGGAGATGACTCGGCTATCTGTTTTCACCAAAGAACGCAACTCGCCCCATTCCCAGGACAAGTATGCTCCATTGTTTTCTTTCTCATATTTCTAAATGTCTGGATATCAAATTAAGCATGTTGCTTCTTGATGAGGGACAATTTTGTTTTATTGCAGTGCGTGGTTCCTCTTATTACAGTACAACTCAACAATTCTATAATGTTTCTCCTATAAGATTTCTTTGTGTTAGGCTGTTATCATTTAGCGATTACATTTTTTGTGGAAACTTACAGAGAAAAACAATCATTCCCTCTAGAAGGGATATGATAATGTTAAATAGATTTATTGCATGTAATATTGTGTCCATATTTAGGATATTACCATCTAACAGGCAACACTGGTGAGAAAGCACAATGAATTGAAGATACAGCAGGTGCACAGATTGGAAATTTTACACCTGGTTTCACCTGAATAGCACAAATGGATACATAATTGCTCCATTTCATCACTTCCCTTCGCTGGGTGACATTAAAGCGAGCTCTTTGAGAGGAAGGAATAAGGATGAATACATCCAACTGGGGACTTAGGCAATGCTCAAATCTGATCATGCATATTTCTATTTGCCTTTCAGCTGAAAAAACTCCCTTTGATTTAGCTACCATTAGGGTTCCTCCAAGGATACGCTGGTCTTGTTTGCACGCTGAAATAACTCAGCGCGCATTTAATCAACGTGTGATTCACCGACCGTTCTTTGTTTTCTCCTTGAAGCACGATCTCACATCCTCCCCGGGGCGGTTTTCATCAATTAAAACAGTCCAGCCCTGTTCTGAAGCCACAGATGGCCAGCGTCAGACCGGACCAGATTCGGGGTCTCCCAGCCAACTGCTCTGACATGTCAGACATGCTGGTATGCCTTGTCACTCCCCACTCCTCCACTGTAACAAAGGCCGGGCCAACTCCCCTCTGGAGCGCCGGGCCCAAGTGGCTCGCAGAGACCTGAGGCGTGACGGAGCCCCAGTCTCAAGGCCAAGAGTGCACCCCCAGACCTCCTTTCAAACCGCCCCCTCCTTTCTTCCTTCTCCTCCTCCTCCTCCTCCTGCAGGAACCTAGTGTCCATTTAATCCTTCTTCAATAACAGCTCTCCATACCCCTCCACACACACCTCTAAATTTCCATCTCTCACCAACCACCCCCACCACACACACACGCACACACACAATATAACAAATACAAAAACAGACGCACACACACACACTCCCTTTTGCATTTTCTCCTCATCTCCTCCCTGAATTCCCCCTCTCTGTCTGTTCCCATCCCCGAACCTCACACACTCCCAACTTGCTGCTCTGGAATTACTGCCTCCTGCCCCCTCACCTCCTCCTCCACCCCTCCGCCCGCCTCGGTTGCTTTCCAGGGGTGTGTATTTCACGCCCTGGTGGCTGGACAGGCTCCGGGTGATTTCCCAAGGTGGGGGCTGAAGGTTGGGCAGGCACCAGTGGTGTGGAGTGATGTCAGAGCGGGGACTAGGAATTGTGCGTGTGTGTGTTTTTGTGTGTGCGCCTGTGTGGTGTCACCGCATATCTATGTGTCTGCATGTGTAGGAGTGTATGGTTTGAACTCCCTTCAAAAGGCCAGCTGTACAAATGCTGGTCAGAATGAGAGAGGTGTTGAATTAACCGGCCCTATGAGGCACCCTATTCTCCCCTGTTGCTCCATACACTGACCTGGCAATAATGAGGCAGAGGCATATTACAATGGCTCTTTATGGGTTATGTTCTGAACATTACTAGACTAGAGGGGCTAACGCGCCGGTCTGCAGAACGCCAGATGAAATGACAGTGGACCGAGCCAACTGAGCGTAATGAGAGTATTGTGTTTTGAATAAACTGAAATCGGGTGAATTTGCACAGGATGTGGGCCGCTGCTGCGCTCTTTAGACAGTCTTCGGGGATCTTTTTCAAACCAGCATGACAGTGCTTCCTCCGTTGTGGCCTCAGCTCTAAAAACCATGAAAAACAAGCTTTATTTATTTATTTACCTCTATTTGCTCAGGGTAGTTTGACCGAGTGTGCTCGCTGCTTTTCAGAAACGCCTTGGTTCACACACATTCAGTTACACACGTTCACACCTCTGGGAGCCGCAGTCTCCTGCTGTCGGTCACTGAGCATTTCTACTCCACCAGTTGGGTGTTAATTGCCTTGCTCAGGGGCACTTCCACGCAGGTTATTTTTGGAATGGGTGAGCTTTATTCATTCTTTTTGCCTGCCTCAATGTTCTCAACCACTGCAGGGATTTGAAGCAACGGCCTTCCCGTCAAAATCACCCACTTCCCTGAACTACAACGCATCCCTTATGGATAGATACAGAGTTATATAGACAGAGAGAAGCTTGTTGAAGTGGCCTCAGGTTCTCATCCTACAGCACCTTGTGGATAATATACCGTAAATCCTCTAATATTGGCCCGGGCCTTTATTTACCTCAACTGCAGAGGGTACCAGGCCTTTATTGGAAGCAGGCTTATATTAGAGACCTTTATTTCTAATTCCCTCTGTTTGATAAGTATATTTGCTCATATTTTAGTACGAAGCCTCCTTGTTTTCTGATCTGCTTCTGTTGGGGTACGTTAGGTAGACGTTTTTTTGTTACTACAATGCATTACGATAATTACGGTAATCGACGACAGCATGCTCCAGAGACTTCCGCCGGCCGAGCCATCTTGTGGCACTTGTACGTTACTACAAACTACAGTTACAAACAGGCACCAGGAGTTTACCGGTATCCACCGTTGTAAGCTGAAGCTAACTGAAGCTAACTGAACCTAAGAATAGAATCTATACAGTTATATCATATCGGCGTTTATTTCGATGCATATGCGCGAGCTCAGTCCACCTGACAGCCCTCTGTTCTGTCGGCGGAGAGAGAGACACAGACAAGCATGGAGGTTTCGGCGTGCCCCCGGAGTTTCCCGGGGGCACGGTTCCGGCCAGTGCCGATAGCTGGGCGCCGATGTGTTCCCGGTGATCCGGCTGAGATTTCGGCGTTGGTCCAGGGCTTGGATCGGGAGGATCAATGAGGGCCGTGGGCGCGGTGGAGAGGCAGCAGCGGAGAGAGGAGACGGACACGGTCCAGCCATATACTAGGTTTTGACCTAGTCTTGTTTCCTTTGTTTTTTTCCCCGGCTTGTATTTGAGGCCGGCCTTTATTTGTTTGTGTCGACCACGGCCCCGGCCATTATCGGAGACCCAGCTTTTAATTGACTACAGGCCACTATTAGAGGATTTACGGTAGTCACCATGCTGAATAGTTTTGTCATAATGTTTACTGCAGACCTGCAACTCATTTCATCTGGTTACATTTTATTCCTTAAATAACTCTCCTCAGTGGTAAGTAATTGACTAAAGGTCTACATGTCAGCACTCCTGTCACTGGGAACATTCATCTACGTGACAGCCAAGCATGTTTCTCAAATTGCTTATTCTTACACTTGTGTGACAGTTCATTTATAGACGGAATGATTTCATTGAAATGACGCTGGATCTGTATCTCAAAACTAAACATGTTGAACAATACACTGGCACCGGCTTTCATGGCAGAGTGTGTGTGTGTGTGTGTGTGTGTGTGTGTGTGTGTGTGTGTGTGTGTGTGTGTGCCAGTGGCTGTGCATATAGGCGTACGTGACCAATCTCCAGCAGTCCTGTCTCCCCGTCCACCTCCCGCCATTGTAATGGCATAAACAACAACTAAAGCCACTGTTCAGGAAATTAATTCCTGTGGTAGGGAGACTGACAACCTATCTCCTCACAGCTATTCTTCTCTGGGAGTTTTTAAGAAACGCTGTTTGTACTGAAAGGAGAGATGAAAGGAAACCGAAGGAGGGGACAGACTTTGGGACTTTGAATTGTTTTCCTATTCTCTTCAGAGTGTTTTTCTAGTGTCCTTTGTTTTTCTCCCAGTCTTATTTTTCCAAAATTTGATGTAAGCTATCTTTCTTTATCAGATGGTCACTGCCATGTCAATTCAGTGCCGTTGCTTGAAATTTAAAAACAAAAATCCACCCTAAAGCAGAACTCACAGGGAGACTTTCATTCTAAATGACATATCAACCATTTAAAAAAAAAGTCAAACCTACTTTGATGAAATGATTGATAGCAAAAAATAAAACTAATTATTATACCTTTTTCCCAAGGATAGAAGGAAACTTAAATCCCTGGCTGATAAAACAAATAAAGCACTTTCACAGAATGGATGTTCTGTATTTTTGATATATCAATGAACTTCAGGCAGTGATTGTTTTCCAAATTTAAGTGTTCACATTATTATTTATGAATTTAGCCAATTCAAAAAGTTTTGCAAACATGCACAACTCTCTTGCTTTCTCAGCTCACTGTAAAAGCTTCAATAACCTCTAAATTAAGCTGTTATATAGATATTTTTTCACTTTTCAAATTTTGTTTTCAATTCTCCTGCTGATACTGACACTTCTAGTAACTCAACATAAGCAAAAGACAACTTCAGCCAAAATTGCCTGCACAGTTCTGGCGTGCCGTATTAGGTCAGGACGAGGTAAAGGAGAAATGAGAGGTGAGGTAACAGTCAATGAAATATCACCAGTAAATGATTGGCCTGACCACTTTGTTTGGGAGCCAAGTTAATGTGTCTCTGGAATGTTTGCTTTATGCTTTCTTGATGGACAATAACAGATTGTTTCCATAAAAGAGAATGAACTCAACTCCTCCGACTGTTGTTCTTCAAGTTCTTTTTTTCCACCCTGGATCTTTTCTCTGGCCTTCATCTCGCTGGCTTGTCCTTGTGTGTCTGTGTTTCCAGAGCCGGTGTTTGGATTTAATTCTCTTATGTCCTCCATATCAAAGGAGAGGCAGGTGTGATCTGTTAATTCTGTGTCACAGAGATGATCAAGATTTGCGTTGTATAACTGGGAGGAACCAGGTCAACTCTGGTCAGGACGGCTGCTTGTCTGAAGGGGAAGTGATTTGCAGTTCACTAGAGGAGCTCAGCTGACTGAATCTAGCCTCTCCCTCTCAGGCTGAGAAAAGGAATGTGGAGACTAATATGAATAATCCTCCTGACCTTATCATTGGATTAGTTAAACTGCACCCTCAGGAACCTTTGCAGTCATGTAAATATTAGAAATTAAATAATGAAACATGCAGCCTGTTTGATTGTGTGTGATCTGGGAGAGAGTGTGTGCGTGGGTGTGTGTCTGTTCACATAGAAATGTGCAAGTGTATGTGTTACATCTACATCAGGCAAGTTCATCTCTTGCCTTGTGCAAACAAGGAATTGAAAGGTGGTTTAGAACAAGCACATCATTTGTGATAACCTGCGACCAGCTTCACACTTGGGGAAGTCAGCATGCATGAAAAAATGGTAGTGCTAAATTGATTGATTTAGGATTGCACTCTAGGATTAGCACTCTATTTTTGGGACAGATTGACTTATACTAGCTGCTTAAAAAAAATATATATATAAGCATGTAAAGGTAAAACACAATGGAAACACTGGTTACCGATGACTTATACAGGATGCAAAGGCCAGACTGAAATATATACTTATTGGTTTTTCAATTTTCACACTGTGGAGTTGGGAGTTGCCTATTCACCCCCTACAGGTGGGACCTGGGTCCAAATGAATGTGTAGAGGAGCAGGCTATGATTCTTATCAATTAATTTGTTCCCGCCCACTGCCTTATTGTTAAAGATATCGGAAATGAAGGCATTCAGATGCATCCATTCCAAATATTCCTATTGATTTGAGGTACAACAAAAAATTGAGTGATGATTTTTTCTCTTTCTGTTGAGAGAGACAGGAAAGACTGGGAGAGAGAGAGAGGTGACATGCGACGAAGGTCCTGGGCCGGATTCAAACCCACGTTGCGGTTACATGGTACGCACCTTGACCACCAGGACGCCCCGATGATTTTAATTTGCTTCTATAAAATGACTATAAATGGCATGAAGTGCGTAGTTACTCCCCAAGCCAATTTGTATTAGCTAGCTTGCCAGTAACCAGTGTCAGACACTGACACACTGTGTGTGTGTGCGCAATGGGAATAAGGGTTAGGGTTAAATTAGGGTTGATTACTTTTAATGAGTATCCACTATCAGTAGCTTACCTAGTAACTAAATATTGTGCTAAGAGAAATTAAAAAATAGTTAATTACCAAAATTAACTAAGCCTATTAGAAAAATAAAGTTATTGGACTGAATCTTTGACACTCTAATTGACTTGCAGTCAAAACAGAATCAGTCGGGTCTGCATAATAGGGAATTTAAGTGAAGACAGTGATTGCACAATTTGTCTCTCGCTTTGCCATGTTATTCCTCTCTGGGATTAGTGACTCTGCACACAACAACCCAGTCAACTGCTCAACATGAATAACTTTGAATTCGCTAAATACAATATATTAGAGCCAACAACAGCTTTTGTGTATGGCACAATGTAAAAGTAACTAAGCAATGAAAGGCCGCTTTGATTGTGCAGCTCACACACTTATTCATTGTCAACTGACGGCGAGCTCTCTTGAAAGATGTCCGTATTGACGCACATACATCTGGCAGGAGACAGCAGGTTAACCTTTGTAACATGGATCAATTACTGCAAAGTGAGGCTAGTTGAGGGATGTGACCTTGGACACATGTCCTGTTAATCATGCAGATTCTGACTACCATTTTCATCATCAAAGTCTGCATAACAAAAATCTGAGATAAATTGGTGGCAGGTAACACTGTGAACACACTAACCAGCTATAGTTGCAGACTCATACGCCTTGTGGACGGACTCCATTCATCAGCCTGTCAGCTCAGTAACATCAATAGCCCCGTGGCCAGTGGTTAATCCAGCTACTTAGAGGTCCGCAGGGCCACACCTCTCCTCTGATCACAGCAGATGTGTCCAATTCTCAGCCATCCTAGTGCGTTTACTCACTCGATTCTAATCACAGTCTCTCTCTGTTTTCCCGGTTCTTCACCTAGACTCTTTGAATTGATCTGATAGCACCGAGGAGAGAGAATTGGGCCTAGAGACGCTGTATTAAAGGCACTGATTTCAGCGTCATGGAAGTATTTTCCCTTAGCCCTCACCGCCTTTAACAGCACTGTAGCGCTGCATGAGAGTAATGTAAATTCCCCCAGAAATGCAAAACAGCGAAAAGTGTCTCGAGTTCGATTTACCTCTGTGTCTGTCTGTGTTTCTATCTCAGTGGAGCAGCTCCCTGTGATCTCAGTGGCTGATCCAAGATCTGTCTGTCTGTGTTACTCCCTGTAGACCTCCCCCCTCTCTGATCCAGGATCAGCAAGCTTTAACAGTTGGGATCATCCCTAGTGTCTGTCTCCCTGTAGGTCTCTTTGTGGAGGAGGGATTCTCTTATGTGAGATCTGTGCTTTTAAACACGTCTGTCAATTCGTCTTGATTCCATTGATTCTCTGCAGTCGGAAGGGTTACAGCTCCTTGTTTGAGTCTTTTTCTTTGTATGTGTGTGTGTGTGTGTGTGTGAGACAGAGAGAGAGAGAGGGAGACTTTCTGCGTATCAGAGGTTTTGTTTGTGTGTTTGTGTTGTTGTCTGTATAAATCACTAACATAAGGAGTGACCCTCATGTGACTGTGTGAAAGACATGGGGTCGGCGGCCTCAGCCTGCCCTCCTCCTTCTAACTCCGGCCTTTGTCGCTTCCCGCCTCCAGCCCCCTCCCTGTGGCGCTAACCTCGCTCCCTCTGACCCCAACCCTCATCACCCTTATCCCTACCCTTCCATTGCATCAGATCCATGAGGTAATAAACACAACGCTCTGCCTGACCTCTCCGACACGAAGCTCAGCGGAGAACGCGTCTCTCTGTCTGATGTGGCAGGAATCTCTTTTTCCCCCTTCTGTTCGTGATCTAGAGAAAAATGTATTGACTTTGAAGGTTGGCTACAGAAACATCACAGGCCGTGTGCTCTCAGCTGTCCGAGGTAAAAAGCAGATCAATACTTTTCATATTCTGCTGTGGTGGAGTGCTATCGACCAGGGCCACACCGCTTCGCAACCGCCGCGGCGCGACGTTCCGAAACGTGCTATTTTAATCAGAGCGAGACTCTCCATATGTCTGACAAGTCCGCTCTCATCTCCCTCCGCTATATTCTTTCTCTGTCTCCTCTTTTCTCCTCTCCTCTCCTCTCCTGTCCTCTCGTCTTCTAGGGGGATTGATGGATCAGAAAAGTGGTTCCATCCACAGAATAAGAGTGTAAAGAGAAGCTGTCAGAATCAAAGTGACGCAGAGAGATAGAGACATCCACCGGAGTGCACGTGTCGTTACAAGACGGGGCGACACTTAAGAGGCTGTTTGACAGTGTAAGCAGTAGAGCGGTGGCTGAAAGCGTTCTTTGCTGGTGGGGGAAAAAAAAAAAGCAGAGATTCTATGAAGGCGATGCTGTTCTGCCCCATTTCTTTTTCAAGAGGCCCACTGTATGTCTATTTCATTGTTCAAACTTTGTACTAGACGTGGTACACACTCATACACTCATCGTCATTCACATATACACAAATCCACATAGACACTTGCCACCAAACACCCACCAGTAAATTGCATGCCATTTTTACAATGCTGAATCCTTCTTCGCTGCCCTTCAGAATGTAATCCAGAAACAGCTGGAAGCCTGTGTGTTGATGACAGGCCTGGAGCCCAATCACATTCACTCCACTTAATGTGATTTCACCTAGCCTGCTGCTGCTAGCCAGGCCCCCCGCTGTCAGCCTGATATGGCCGGCGTATCCGTGGCGCTTCAGTTTACCTGCATAAGACTCCACACCATCATCGCCGCCAATAGCAGATCATGATCATCATCATGCTCATCACCACCACCAGTGCTATCATCATCTTCATCTTCACCATCACCATCATCTTCTACTGTGAGCAGTAGGTATCACTGTCAGAATGCGGGTTGGAAATATGGGGTCTCTCGCCAGGCGGTCCTAACCTGCCCGGCTTGGTTTCTGCACCCCGCAGAGGCACAGAGATTGGGTACTTTATGCCCCTTAAGAATAAAAGACGAACATTATTGTGTCCTAGATAAACCTGCATCTAAAATGTTTGCCGTGTTTGTGTACATTTAGCCTCAAATGACAGCAAACATTGTGAGTCATATGCTGTAGGTGTTTCATGATGCAAGGATGTGCAACTGAAACGTTGTCAAAAGTTGTTGTGTTATGTCAGTAATGCGTTTTTCACAATGTACTCTTTGAAAATACAAGATTTCATAGGACTATAGGGTCTTTTTCAAAAGATGGTGCTGATCTAAAGCCTGATGAAGCCCTGTTGAGGAAAACCACAAGCAAAACAACACACTGTGTCTGATGCTGTCCTGTGGGTGCCATGTTCTTGTCCATCATTAGTACCCAAAGTGTTCCCTCACTCAGACTGCACCTAATTTTTGGCAAAAGTGCAGCTCATGATTTTACAATCTTTTCTCCAATTAGGAAATCTGAATACTTCAAGTATTACATTACAGATTCTCCACAGTTACTCTTCTTGCACTTTTTTCTATCACATAAAGGTCTATGTGAGAAAACAGGCACACACACACGCACACACACACACACACACACACACTCTGTGGAATGCATGCATGGCATGTACACTACACCAACATGCACACATGCACAAACACACAACCTACAGATACTAATCGACTGTCAAAAGCTGGGAACGAAGATATGTCGAGTTGCAGTCTTCTCCGTGCTCAAGTGCTCCTTCATACCAGTATGGGGAAATCAGTTGTGAAAAGGCCTGGCAGTATACAGAGTGATAATGTGTAGGCAGATAAATCATGTCTGTGTTTTTCATTGTCACGCATAAAGATGGCACATTAAGGCTTGAATCCAGTGGGACAACATGATGAGGCAATTAACTGTGCAGGATACAGACTCATCTGATTATTAAAAGTTTTGTTTGCGTTGGAGCTCCCCAGAGATCTAGGTGTAGGAGTTTGAGTGCACCTAACTTGACACACTGCTTATTATTTGGGTCTGCTGTGGTATGGCATTCATCCAGACAGATGTGCCTGTAGGTGGAGGGAGCTTTGTCTGCTTTGGCTACCGCTATGCTGCTCCAAGGCTGATAATATCCTGATTGTTTTTCAGTGATTGCTGGTTGCATTACATTTTATGTTATTCATTTTGTTCTGTGCTAACCCAGAAACTTAAGATACCTAAAATAACTTACTCTTAATATAACTACTCTAATTGTTATACCAACCCTTATAGTAATTCAACAACATCGGCCAATTATCAGTTGGCACCAACTGCATAGCTGGTGCCCTTTAACATCCGAAAAAGCTTGTGAGTGTTTGTTTCTGCTCAGAAGAAATGTCGATAATGTCAAAATAGGGGTATGGTGGTAGAAACAATCCACAATCCAGTTAGTGCCTGCCAAAAATAAAAAATATGTTCCCAATGTACCAGCCATGTTGTTGCCATAGATACCTTCTCTCAAATACCAGCATGTTTTCACATGTAAGCTTGCAGTTTTAGTCAAGTATGAATTATGGATGGTAATAAAAAAACTTTATACAGCTGTAATCACTCTGAAAGCGGTCAGCAAAGTCAGGATTAAACCAAACTCAAATGATGTACTGGAAATGCCCTCACCCTTTCTTTTCTGTCCTCATCCACAGCGTTTTGCCTTTCATGGGGAAAGACAGTTCGGTGGTCAGAATGGAGGAATGTGGTTCTGTGCTGTGGATATGCTGGTACATAGGGGCTCCGCTACATGGCTCCCATGGAGATTAAACAAAGAGTGTAGTAGACAAACTTCACAGTAAACTCATGCAACCAACGTATTGCATTTTTCTAGTTATACTAAATCAGGTGAGAGACAGTTGATATTAGGCATAAGTGATCAAACTAAACAAACAAAACAAAAGGCTATTATAGACATATCCTGTTTCAGAGTTTCAGAGTTTTTTCTATTAACTGAGTAGTTTGAGCCCTCTATTTACATAGAGCATTCATTAGTCGGTAATTTTTTCATTTATGTGCATCTTCATTTATTAATCTGGTTTATAGCTCTTTGTATATAGTCTCTTGCTATATGTTTCCAGTCTTGGGCATTCAGTTTTATATATTCATTACTTTTCAGCTTGTCACACCAGTCATTGTTTTTTCTGATTATTGTGGTCACACCTCCTTCATTAGGAGAGGCCGTATCTGGGCGGTTCATTCACAGATGTATCTTATTATGCAATTAGGTATTCTCTTTTCTGGTTGGTGTTTGAACCTCACCTGTCTATATAAATTGCCATTTCTGCTGTTTTGATTACGCTGATGATGGCTTCTAGCTGAAACGCGTTCGTTTTTGCCCATAATAAATAAGAAGACTATTGTTCTGTGAGTGCCGGTGTTCTGTTTGTTTTGATAAGTGACCAAACACCATGAACTCACTTTACAGGAGATAAAAATATACTTTTTTATTCAATCATTCAAACAAAATAATTTGAATGATTCTTGATTGATTATATAATATACAATTGAATACAAAAAAATGAATAATCTATGGAAAATCTATCTCCTCCTCCTATGTGCCATTTTCCCATGTTGGGTCACAAATAGTTTCACCTGTTAAACTTCACACTGTCTCATTTGCCGCTCTCAGGATCTTCGTCAGCGAACCGTGTGGCATGCAGCAGGCATGTGTGCTGTGGGCGTGCAGATGTACGCCGGCTCCAGTGGAGGAGTGTTCCTTCTTCTCAGAGATAGATGAGTGTGTATCTACATCTCCCACTCAAAAACTGATTGCTGAACCTAAAAAAATCGTGAATAAAGAATGAGGGTCTTTTCTTGACCCGAATCCCAGCTAGATTACCTGTATGGAAACCAAGTCACATTCCGTGTACATGCTGTGTAACTGGCTGATTGTCATTTTGATGAGTGTATGTCAGCGGCCTGTCATGTCACATGGGGCAAACCAGATGAAACTCCTTGAAAGCGGAACATTGTTTTAATCAGTGTGAGAGAAAATAAAGCATGGGAGCAGAGGTGTATGTATATATATCTCATGATGATAGCGCTCGCGGTCGGCGCACCTGCTTTCTTGGTTATGGAAGGAAATCACAGGCTTGTGCAGGCGACCATGGGGTTGATTATCTTGCAGCTCCGTGGCCACGCTCCATACGGAAACATCACTGTGTCTGCTCTTTGTGTAGCGTGGCGAGGCAGGCAGGATCCTGGCACCGCCTGTGGACTTCCACTGTGAGCTGTCTGTGGTCAGCTTGAATGGTGCACTGATGAAAAATGGAGATCACTTCAGGCCCCACTGTTCTTTTCAAACTTTTCTCTTGGGAACCACATTTAATAAAAAGTTTTTTTTTTCTTGCGACCCAAATTGATTTTGTGGGCCATTGTGTATGCTAATCTGGCAAAATGTATTCTGATTTTTAGTTTTTTTTCTTTAGGATACTAACCTGTTCACCCCAGGTAGTAAGCTATTTTATTCAGCCTGCCTCACATTGTGGCTTTTTATAGTCTATGGGCCTGGGACCTTAAAACATAATGGTACTGAATATACATTGTGTTCAATGTTTTTTGATCAGATATTCCTCCTGCAAGGACATTTGGCAGTGAGACATTTGCATTCCTCCCATGCTGTCCTACAACTCTCAGTCCCATATTCTATTAACCCATGTAACCTTCTCCCTATTAAAGGACTCTCCTCTGGCTGTGCTTTCTGAGGTTTTCTGTCTCTTTTCCTCTGGGAGAAAAGGAACGCACAGAAACATGCACATAAATTAACAGTCACCCTCGTGCATGCCACACCTACACATCTACGTACATGCACACACATACATGCGGCTGCACTCAGAGATGCGGGGGCGTAGAGTGTAGCTTTTACCAGGTCATTAATGCAGCCTCACAGAGCCGGACCAGACACGATGCTCAGCGCAGCACACGTCTAAGATTGACTGTACATGTCTGTCGGACTCTCATCTCCGGCCACCGCGCCCAAAGTTTGTACTTGTTCTTCTGCCCTTATCCTTCCCTGAAATCTCATTCAATATATTTGTTTTGGGAGAATGTGTGGGAGAGTAAAAGGGTGAAAAAAAGTGTTTGATTAAAAGGCTGTATTGACTGATTTGAGTCAACAGGAGCAAATCACTATTGTCTAGCTCAATATAATGGTCAGCAAACCCGCGGGGAAGCATGTGTGCTTCATGAGTGTTTATGTGGGTGTGCGGTTTGATATATGTTGGTAAGTGGTGGAGTATTTCTACAGTACCGCGTCTCTGCCTGCAGTGAAAGCCGATAGTGTCCTGTGGTTAAATCATTTTACTCAGCGGAGAGTATTGGAAGAAACAGCAAAGCTACAGTTAAGACTTTAACTCACTGGCAAGACCTCACATGTGACCGGAGATCCTTCAGAAACACAGAGCGAAGAACACAACAAGTGGAAAACAAAGAGATTTCAGGCTACTTGAAGCAAAGGCTTGAGAGCTTCTGAAACACCTATGCAAAACTAATACCATTAGTTGTGAGTAAGTACATTTTACATGCACTCTCCAAACAGAAATGTGTGTGTGTGTGTGTGTCTGTTACAAAAGGGGCTGTTGTTTTGCTCCTCTGGTGTGGTTTCCCATGCATGAGTGTGCAAGACCAATAGTATTAGTTTTGTGCGGGTGTATATTTTACATGCACTCTGCAGATGCAAGTGTGTGTGTGAGAGAGAGAGCGATGTGGTTCAAGCTTGACAAGTAAAGACAGTTAAGCAGTGGGGGCACACCTGAAGAGAGAGAGAGGGCATCTGACCTGGGAAGGCAATAGAAAGTCGGGGAGGGAGGGAACCGAAAATGTCACAGTGAAGAAGAAAGAATGGCGAGGCTGTGAGGGATGAGAAGAGAAATGCAATCTGGGCCCAGACAGAGGTGTAACAGACCAATTTGTTTGTGGTGTAATGGAGAGAAGATGGGTTGGGCTGGGTGATAAGTTGGCCAAGTCAGGACTGGGCTGGACGGGCAGGATAAGAGGGGTTCTGAGGTCTGTGTGGGAAACACTCAGATAGATAGATATGTGTTGTAGCTGAAAAAGAGAGCTGAAGTAAAAAAAAACAAACAAAAAAACAAGACTGCATAGAAGTGGTATTTCAGCAATATGAAGGTTTTATGATATTGTGATCGTAGAAATGTGTGTGAGCAGGAATCCACACCATAGCCACTTTTAATGAATTTTTAAACTTATTTAAAATCTTTTAATTGAAAGAAAACAACCGAAAGTTATCAGCTCCCAACTTGCCATTTTCTTTGCAGCAGTCCTGATGTACTGTATTGCCTGAAAGAAGTCTGAGGTACGCAAGCAGAAAGAGAAAAAGCAGGATTTTTGGGGGGGAGGCACCAATATGAGAGATGCCCTGTGTTATAAATCAGTTGTTTTATCTGGTCCACAAAATAATTTAACCTATAGAATTCTTCACTGAAAAGATTATGGTGGCTACCTATGTCTTAGTTATTGATATACAACATGTTAAACTATGTTATTCTACAAATATAAACAAACCTTTTACAACTCCAATATAGAGAAATATAGTTGTCCTACACTGCTCTTGTTCAAATAACTGAAAAATTGTCCACTTTCTGTGGCGTGGGCTGGCTCTTTGTTTTCATTTGGATTTCGGCTATGCTCTTTTCCAGCAGTATTGGTATGGGCAAGCTAGATTGGCAGCTGGTGTTACTGGGAAGAGCGGGAGAGGGTCAGGCCACGGGGTCAGGAGTCGACCCACCGGGAGAGGAAGAGGGGAAGAGGAGGAGGGGAGGAGGCGAGGAAAGTGATAGGGGAGGAAGGGAGCTGGAGCACTGACACATGGTGGAGGAGGAGAGGGAGGAAAGGGAGGGGGGAGAGAACGAGGGCAGAAAGGTGACATGCTCAGACAGAGAGAGAGGGATGAGAGGAAAGAGGGAGAAAAGGATGAGGGGAGTTGGGGATGCTGCTGATCCACCGGTTTGACCTTGCAGACAGTCTGCGGTCTCAGTCTGTGTGTCTATGTGTGAGCGCACATGTGCAATTACGTGTGTGTGTGTGTGTGTATGTCACGTACACAGGCACATCTGTGTGTGTGTGGGGGAGAGAGAGAGAGAGTCGGAGAGTGAGTATTTTTTTCCAGCATGTGCAAGCTGTCCTTACTTGCCAGGCGGGGTCAGGGCCTCTCTCACACACACACACACACACACACACACATACACACACGCACACAAACAACTCCATACATAACACCACAGAGAAAAGCCACTTCTTTACTTTTACGCACTGTCAACAAATCAACAACCAAAACACTCAGCTTGGATGATTGGTCAAAAGACAGAAGTTAGACAGCCTGCTTGCTGACTTGACGTCTCAAAATTAGAGTTTAGTATGGGTCAAGTGATCATTATTCATGGTTTGCTGATCAGCAGTCCTCACCAAAAGATGGGCACACGACACAGAATTCTAACCACAGAAATAACAACAATAATAACTTTTCAGCACTTTTCAAAAACAAATTTCACAAAGTCCTTTACAATCAAGACAAACAAAAGAAACAAGATTGCACAGGAAAAGGAGAAGACAATGGAAAACAAAGAAACAAAGTGGAAAAGGAAACATCATTCCATAAAAGTTCCTCTAGAAATAAGTCTTAAGATGTCATCAGGTGAGATGTCATAAGATCTAGCAGGATTAACAGAGAACTGTTTCTATTGACAGAGAGAGTGGAAGGGGAATTCCCATTTTAACTAAAATCTAATTCTGTGAACTGACTTTGTAATCACAAAAAAACAGCATAAAAATAATCACATTTTATGCACACATACCTTTTTCTCTCATTCTTCAACTCTATGTATTGGGCTCTTGTGTAGTCCTATAATGTCTCAAGGTCTGGTATAGGGCAATTTCATCTCATCCATTTATTCATATAGCACTTATTTAAACATGGTTACAAAGTGCTTCACAAAAATAAAAGTTCCTGACAGAATGCAGATATTATGACACATGGAATAGCCTACAGTATTTTTTTTACTATATGGAGATTGGCAATACCAGCTTAAGCAGGTCTGGGGAGACTGAGCAAAACACAGGGGGATATGTGGGGGAAAAAAAATCTTGTTAAAACTCTTAACTTTGCCCATCTACTTAACCTCAAAATATTGCCTATGCATCACGGCTACAGCCACGGTACAACATATCGACCATTGTTTGATTAATGACAGCCACTATCCCTACTACGCTCATCTCTCATCCTCTGATAATCACTGTCTCTCTCGCCCATCTGTCTGCTCCACTTTCAAATCACACCGTCTACCTGCCAACCTGTCTGCGACAAGAGCCCCAGTAATGATCCGAGCTGCCCTTGTTTCTTGGTGTAAAAATAGTCAGATACATAATTAACATCATCGCTCATAACAGCTCCAATAACCGACTGTCTGGGGGGGGATGAGGGATGAACGCTCGGCTCATCTGACGGCAGAATGTTGTTAGTCCGAGAACCGCTCCATCATCCCGTCTTAACACTTCCTGCATGGCGATGGGAAGGTTGCCAACACTGCTGCAGTTCTTTATTTGCACTCAATTTAGATGGTTTGGCGCCCAGGCTGTTGTGTGTGTGTGTGTGTGTGTGTGTGTGTGTGTGTGTGCGTGTATTGTTTCCCTAGTCTCTTCTGTCTCCCTTATCTCTCTCTTATTCACTCCCTCTTCTGTCTCATTCTCCCTATTTCCTCCACTTTCCTTCTTCTTCTTCTCCTCCTCTGTCTTCTGCCATTTGTCTTTCTTCTGCCATCTGTATCTTTTTTCTTTTTTTCTTTCATCTATGCATCACCGATTCCTCCTCATCTCTCTTTCTTTTGTCTTCTGTGTCTCCCTTCCTACTCTTGTCCCTTAATCACTCTCTCTCTCTCTCTCTCTCTCTCTCTCTCTCTTTCTCTCTCTCTCATTCCATCTCTTTCTTCTGCCTCCTGAATCCTGTTTTTGCTTCTCAAGACAGTCCTGGCTGGCCAGTAATCTGTCTAGGTGGAGAGGTTAGGGAGTTCACTGTGCTATAACACATCCAACTAAGGCCCTTTCTGTAGAAGCTGTCTGGTCTGGTTTCCACTGCCAGGCTGATTGGGGCTAGCTCAGGACTTGCTCATTATTTGTCACTCAGCCAGTGGTGGCCCTCCCTCACACACACACACACACACACATAGCCTGTAGTCTTGGATGAAGTTAGCTAGGTGGACAATGTAGTGATCATAACTTATTAAAATCTGAAAACTGTGGCTGTGAGCCCATCACTAAAGCCACAAGTCAAGTTTGAGGAAAAATTATTCTTTGTGCAGCTTTGTTTTTTTAAAGAGAAAAGAGAGAAAAAAAGAGAGTGATCAGCAAGCTTGTAACACTGAACTACTAGCTAGTTTGCAATCTCTCTAGTGTATACCACGTTTTTTCTTTTGGATTTTACAAAAAATGTACCTAACAGAATAAAAACAAACCTCTGTCTTTAGCTCACTTAAGTTCTTTTTTTTTTTCCTAAACTGGCTTTGACCTCTTCATGATGCTGCGAAGGCTCAATTGCAATGTAATCTGGCTTTCTGTATTGCAGTTTTTTTACCAGTTGTCAGTGTGACACTCAGCAAGGGTCATATCCCAAAACTGATTCTCAAATATGAATTAATCAGTAACGTTGTTTGTCTTTGTGCAAATCGGCCAAATCAGGTATCATCTATTAACCTGGGTACCAGTGTGTGTGTGTGTGTGTATGTGTGTCTGTGTATCTTTGGTTATGTTGAACTGTCTTGACCTGTGCAGTCGCTTGTCTGTGGGCAGCAGAGTGAGAGGCGGGACAGTGCTGCTGAAAGACACAGACTATAGGGTTAGAGCTGCCTGAGCGCAGGTCAGCTGCCTTCATCGCCTCTGCCGCCCACTGCCACTGCGTTCAGCTCGCCCCAAAACAGCATTTCTGCGATTCTGTCTGTTTACACCATGTTGCCAACAGAATTGACTTGTCAGACTGGGCGGGAGATTCCAGTAAATCAGCGGTGTTTTCAGTCTCTTGTTATAAACGTCTGAGCCGAGCCGTGGGCCTGGCGAGCCCCACTTGGCCCTGCTGTCGATAAGTTGCACCCCCCTCTCTCTCTCTCTCTCTCGTCCCCCTCTCCCATTCTTCACCTCTACCCCGTCACCAGGGTCGACTCTGCCATCTGATAGTGTTCCAGTGAGTTCAACAGAGCTCCACTTAGTAGAGAAACTTCCCAGAACAAAGAATGGAGCGGTGACCTGGCATTCCACTGCTGAGGAGCAACTGCCAAGCTCACTGATTGAAACCTCCCCTCGGCCAGCTCACCCCCAACTCCCTCCCTCCCCCCCCCCACACCACCCCACACTTCACCCGTTCGCCCCTCTCCTCCTTCCTCCCTCCCTCCCTCCCTCCTCCTCCTCTTCCACCTTAATGCTACCAGAGACACATAGAGAGGTAAAGGCAGCCATGGAGCATGAGAGTGTGAGAGAAGCAGAGTAGGCGAGCTCTCCATCAGAATGCGAGCGGCGCTTGACTCTCCCAAGCACAACAAACAAGCCTGTCCGTTGCAGAGTTTGGCACACATTGACCTGACCTTCTGGTCCAGAGTTCACCTGCTCTTTGACAAACTGCAGCTCCAGACGCAGCTCTCAAAAAACGTCCTCTTCACCTCTTAAGTGCGTGGTACAGAATATCAATAAGGGTCAACAGTGGCGTGCCATCACAATCCCACTGTTTTTTTATTTAGACCGGTAATGAGAGAGGGGACAACGCAGAGAAAATGTGCACAGTCTTAATGTCATTGTACTGTATACTGAAGTCCATTTTGTCACCTCTGTAATAATAATGGCGTTTTTGAAATCCACTTGAAGTCCACTTGACATCTCGACATCAAAATCATTATACAAGTGCCACACTGAGTGAACTCCTACCCTTTTCATCTGGAATCTGAGTCAAGCACATTCAAGTAGGAGGAGGAAATCCAACCTTCTGACTGTAGGTGACCTGTTGCTAATTAAGTCTATTTTTGTCTTTGACTCTCTCACCAAATGAATTCTATGAAGACAGCATCGATGTCAAACTAATTTTTAATTTCTTTATGTATTCTTTGATTTCTGGATGTATTCTTTATATATGTATATATTTCTTGCCACTCATAAATCCCCTCTACTCCTTGGTGAATACAGACGAAGCCAGGTCGGAGTGCACAATGACAGCCTGTCCTTGTAGGTGAGATGGTGCGGGCAAACAGTATCCTCGGAGTCTTTCTTTCTGCTATCATACAGTCGGCTGTTAAAACAAACCTAGTGGATGAAAAAGAAGAGACTGGCAGAGTTTCATACTCAGACAAGATTATATTAAACTGATCTATCTTTCGAGCCGCAGCTTCAAAAATATATTGAAATTCGTCTGTCTCTCTTTTTTGTCTCCCTCTCAAAAGTTCTCTCTCAGCCCTTTCTTCCAGTGATGAACCTCTTCAATGATGTTTCCTTTTATTCCTTTTATATCCCTGTATATATATGCCCTAGATATATCACAGTGAGCATCTCTGGGCAAAGGATAATGTTGCAAAACTCAAAGCAGGTCTGCACAACATCTCAGGTCACGACGGCTCTTTGTGTTTGGTTGTTGGTGGAGCAAGAATAATGTTCAGACCTACTTTGAGTTTTGCAGTTTGTTCCTTGTCCATCACCAGTGAAAGAGAACTTTGATTTATACAAAGGATAAATGTTGCCTACATCCTCAGCTGGGTCCCCAGTTGTTCCTAGAAGTTGGCTTGGTACATCAGATAGTTTTTTTTTAGTTGCATTTAGATGGAAAAAGGCACTCCCCTTTAATTAAATGAAAAAAAAGTCTCTCCCGGTGAGGTGACACCACTCTGTTTCAGAGGAGAGGAAGTATGGCATATGGATGATAAGCTACAGTACCTGGTGCAAATGCACGTGGGTGTTCAGATGTGTTACAGTTTGTCTGTGGGTGTTTGTCAGTCTAACAAACAAAACAGTTTAAGACCATCTGCCTTGTTAATGGGGGACCGTGGTGCCAGTAGATGCTTTGATAGCAACCTTTGAAACTATGGACATCTGTGTGTGTGTGTGTGTGTGTGTGTGCGTGTGTATGTGTGTGTGTGTGTTGCAGATTGTTGGGAAAGATGGCTCCATCTGTTTGTATTGTTCCTCTCCTTGATTGCTCCGCTTCCGGCAAACTTGTATGCTGGGACTGTTTTATTTTGGAACACACACCCACACATACCTGCAAGCACACGCACGCACGCACGCACACACGCACACACACACACACACACACACACACACACACAATGGGTTCTGAGTGACATATCCTAGTGAGCACAGTACGTGCACAGATGTGTATTTGGGGGAATAAAATACAAAGAGAAAATGTATGAATGGCCAGTTACTGTTTCAAAATAGTCTTTGTCTCTCCTTCCTACCACTGTAAATATGTGGGTTATGGAAATGTTTCTTAACTCCATAATTACATGAGTTGCCTAGAGGGCAAATGTTGTACAATACCTTTTAATTTTGTTGCCTGGTATTATTTCATTATCGCCTAATTCTCAAGCAAGATTTAAAATGTTTACCTTCCCCCTTCATTCTGTTAGTTTCTCTGTCTATCTCTATGTTAGTCTCTCTCTCTCCTCTCTCTCTCTCTCTCTCTCTGTCTCTCTCTCTGTCTCTCTCTCTCTCCTCTCTCTCTCTCTCTCTCTCTGTCTCTCTCTCTCTCTCTCTCTCTCTCTCTCTCTCTCTCTCTCTCTCTCTGTCTGTCTGTCTCTCTCTTCCCTGGGGTTCAATCCCAAAGTATATCTTTGTTCATGTGTTATTGCTTGTGCGTGTGTGTGTGTGTGTGTGTGTGTGTGGTAGGGGTCATGTCATGTGATGTCAGTGTGCGCATGTGTGTGTGTGTATATGTGTGACGTGCTCCAGCCTGAGGCTCCTGGGACCTCAGAGACATAAGACAGAGACAGGGGCAAAGGGTTAATAAACACGCACATACACACACACACACACACACACACACACACACACACACACACACACACACACACACACACTCATGCACACAGAAATGCACAGACACTATATACATATACATATATATTCACATATGCACAGTTATTTTGTAATTAAATGGGATGATTTCTGCTTTTCAGTACAATATATGAATAGAACCAGTGAATAGCGCTCCGTGCAATATTACGGTGTGGCGTTAAGCCTTGGAGAATATGTCACAGCTCGTTTGAACAGAGGTCACAGTCAGGTCTTTTTCTTTTTTCTTTGTTGTTAATGCTGGGAACATATACACAAACCTGCACCCGTGGAGAGCTCGCATGCAAGAACAGACACACACACACATGCACACAGACACGCACGTGCACACACACAGACACACGTGTATTACAAGCATGGCACGTGTTTTGACCCCGGGGCCAGCAGTGTGCTGCAAGAGTGGCTGGGGCCAGGAGGGACCTCTCTCTGTCTCTGTTCATATTATTCAAAGGAATAAAGCTTTTTTCCAGTAAATTGAAATTCTAAACAAAATGCCTATTAAGAGCTAACAGACTTCCCTGGAGGAAAGAGTGCTGGCATTTAACATGCAGACCCAGTGTTTAGCTCCAGTCCTTTCAAAAAGCAACACAGCCAAACCAATCTCCCTGAGAACGGCACGGCAAATTTCTTGCGGATGAGTTTCGGTGGATGCCCAGATATACAAAGTGAAGTGAAAGCTTCATGGTTTATCAAAGCAGCGCTAGTGTTTATTCTACTGGGAGCAAACACACAGGCTGCCTAATAACACAGCCAGAAGATATTTTCTCCAACACATATACAAGAGGACCTAAGAAGCTACTGTATGGCCCTCGATGGAATGAAAACATTTATCTGAACTAGATTACATCCGCATAGGTAGTTTCTGTTGAGGTGAGTGCGTCTTCTGCTGCACAAGATATGAGACTTCATACAGCAGTAATGACGTGAATGGCATGCAAAAAGGGCCACAAGTGCATATCTCCCCCTGTAATGGGAGGTTAAGTGTTAAACTGGAGGAATGAAAAACTGTGAATCAGACTTGAGACGTTTGGTAAACAGTGGGGCATGACCGTGTCATACAATGTAACTATGTTAATCCCCTGAGTCCCAGGGGTCACTGGTCAGCATTTAAGAGACTTATTTGTGCAGAACAATGACACGGTTATTACACCAGGAGGGCAATGAGCTGAGACATGCTTCATGATCCTGGGATCAAGCCAAAATGTATTGTAAATTGTAAGAAATATATGGGAGTCTATGGGAAAGAGTTTTTTCTATCCCCGTGAAGTTGACTTTGAAAGTTGGTCCATGTAATATTTGAGCTGTCATGTCGTCTTTTAGTCTGTCATATTCTCTCACTGTGTCTGTGACTATAATTGTGTTTTGATAACCTCTTGTATCTCGGGTTCAGCCCACATTAGCATTGTAGAGTACTATGATATGTGCTTATATAGTGATAAATACCCACTACGTGTGCACTCGCACACAGAGGCACACACACACACACACAGTAAATACTACTATATCTAACTCCCCTTGTGCCATTGCTCTGCGAGTGCTGAGTTTATTCTTTGCCTGTATTTGATGTTGATGAAAGAGTGGATCAAGTGCAATCGCATCAATCACATCAAAGACCTTCTGTGTAACGTGAGGACTGGCATGGCCACATACACACACACACACAGGCGCAATGGCACACAGTCGTAAACCTTTATAGTTTGATCAGCGTCCTGATCTTGAGGGGAATTTATCTAGCCCTTTCAGAGGAATGTGAAATATCTAATGGAGACACTGTGCTTGTCAGCAGAATCTCTGGGCTCTAGCAGCATAGTCTGTAACTACACTGACGGTTAAATGCAGCTTCTATGTATTCACTGAGAAAGGAGGCAAAAGTATGACTTCATGGTATACAACTGCCACTGTCTGTCTCTGTCTGGAGGTCGCTCTGTCGTTCTCCCTGCAGCCCCGCACCCCACCCACCACCACGCACCCTCCTGCCTGCCTCTCACCCCTTCTCTATCTTTGTATCCCCCTCTCCTTCTCTGCCATCTCCCTCTGCCTTCCCACATAGATTCTAAACATACTTTTAGAATGAAACCTGCAGCATCAAGCCATTTCAGCGAGAGAGAGAGAGAGAGAGAGGGAGGGAAAGAGAGAGAGTGGCGTTCAGTGCGGGGCTGACTTACCAGAGAGCGATCTTTATTTCCCACCGGTCAGCTGACACTTTCTTTTTTCCGCTATCGTGAGCATTCCCCATATCCTCCCCTCCACACAGACAAGGGGATGGACAGACGTGTGAGTGTCTGTGTGTGTCTGACGCGACGGGCATGACGAACATGATACATCTCATCACATGCTTCTCCTTAGCGGATTAACGGGCAGGCCTCCAACAGCGTTTATGCCAGTGCTCCTGTGGGGACTGGCTTTGTGCAGGCAACGGGAAAATTCAATCACTGCCTAAAGGATAGAAACGCGTGGAATGAAACGCTACTTTGGTTCCATTTCCGTGCTAACCGCTGTTTTTCAACACTGCAAATGAGGAAAGAGAGAGAGCTGGAGTGCAACTTCTCAATCTGTCCCGCTTTTATTTCTCACTCTTTTGTTAGTGAACAAGGTTGCGGCAAGGTGGATTGCAGGAAAGTGCTGTTTTCGAATTATGAGAACACACCTGGTGCCCAGTGTGTAGACAGATCTCATGGTCAACTTTGGTTTCTGAAATTTGCCTTGGTTTAAACCCGCATGAGCATTGTTGCTTTGTTTTTTTTGTTTTTTTTATAAATCTTGATGATGATATGAAAAAGCTCCAGCCTTAATGCCAGCTCTAGACATGGTAAAAACCCTTCGGTATGTCATATACAGTCTACATTTCAAAATAGATAACAATTTTGAGACACTAAATACATTTCTATAAGTCATATTGATGGATTATGGTGTGTCCATGCTGACTACTCTCTCTCTCCCTTGTCTATGTCAGTTATTGCCTTGTCTTTTAAGGTCAAATCATAGTGCAGCAACAATTACATGTTTTCCTGTGAAGAACAAATTGATATCTTGTGATGCAGTGGGCTGGATTTTCCAAGAGCCTTTTAGTGCTACAGTATCATCTCCTTCAATTCCAACGGATAAAAACTACACTTTTAAAAACCATGTCATTTTTAATGCATCCTTCCATTTTCTGTTTGCACCACTTTCAACACAAAATTGAATAGGATGTGTTAATGCTTTTAGACATGCGGTGAAAAGTAATACATGATGTGTTGTCGTTAGTGGAATACAAGGATGTTTTGAAAAGTGACACACCCTTTTCAAGAGTGATAAGATGCACTTACACTGCTGGTGTACCTCTTGTAATTCTTACTGCAAATACTTTAGATCTTCAGACAAACTGTATTTTGGTCGTGATAGAAAGGAAGGAGGTATATTTATTTGTGTGTGTGTGTGTGTGTGTGTGTGATATTCATATGAAGTTGAATTTCCACCATTATGCTAGAAAACCAGTACCTGCAATACCTGCAGCGTCTGCGCCACACTTGACATATGTTCCGGTGTTTATGCGTCAGAGGATATCACCACTTTGATAGGTATCTCCTTAGAAACATCTGCACATCTGCATGTGTAAACACCTGCCTTGAAAAATAGCCCAGTCCCAGGCTCGGTAACAGAATTGTCAAATACACTTGGGAATCGTTCGGCGAGCTTGCCAAGATCCTAAGGGAAGTTTCCGATGTCTTAATTTGATCACAATATTACCTAAGCAAGTGCAAGCAATATGAAAGCAACTGTCGGGAAAAATCCAATGCATGAAGGCCCTAGTGGCCGGCCTATCCAGCAGTGTGTTCATTATATTTGTTTAAACACAACGTAGGACCATTTTTGTTTTGTTTGATCCCCGTGGTAATTATGAAAACAGGTTCATATATTTGCCATGTACCGGTGATCTATTCTTGAGTGTCTTTGACAGTTCTATTATTGAGCCTGGGGTAACGCTATTGCTCAAGACAGGCGTTTACACGTGCAGACCTCAGATGATTCTAAGGGAAGTGAAACTGTCAAAGTTTCAATATCCTCTAACACATGTTAACACATAAACGTGTGCAAAATAAATCTAGTGTGGCATAGGTTTGGAGCACATGCCATTTACACTAAGCCACGGCTACATGAATGCTACATGTACGCTACACCTAAATAAAAGACATTACGCCAACGCTACACCTACACTACAGGTGTCTAACGTCTGTGTCTCTATTGTCAGTCGATGTAAATTCTTGCCATCATCTTACAGGTCTTAGTCTGACACAAGGTAGGCGTTGCAGATACCGGTTTTCCAGGATATTGTCAGTCATGGAACTTGATATATCTGGCTGAATGAGAAATGCATGTGTGTGTATTTGAATGTGCATATGTGCTTGAAAGCTATGATGCATGTATGCCTCTGTGTAGTGTGAGTGTTTGTGTGCCTGGGAGCTGTGGGACTTAGAAGAGGAACAGACAGTGAAAAAGAGAGAGAGAGAGAGAGAGAGAGAGAGAGAGAGAGAGAGAGAGAGAGAGAGAGAAAGAGAGCAGTATGGAGGAGAGGAGAGGTAAACTAAAGCTGCATGACGAGTACATCAGGGCACAGAGCCCCGACCGGGAGCGACGGTCCGAACACAGATACACCGTGTCTGAGCAGACAGTGAGGGGTAGGGGAGATTTCCCCGTGGAGGCAGGCCTGGGATGCTGGACACACACCAACACACACACACACACACACACACACACACACACACATATAGACACCAAGCATACCCTTACACGCTTGCAAGCATCCACTACAAAACACAAATAAATGCTCACACGCACGCACATGCATATATTCTGTACATGCATGCAAAAACACATGAATGGATGAGCACACACACACACAGGACACAGAGTCAAATACACACAAATATGCACACACCTACAGTCAGAGATAGCGTATTGGAAAGAGTGATGATCTCTTTGCATCTCAGAGGGCTGAATTTTGCCTTAAAACCTGAAATGTAAACTGGGCTCCCACCTCCCATCAGCAATAAGTCCTGACCAGATTACACATTGCACACGAGGAGAGAGGGGAGGTGAGCGGAGGTGAATGGAGGTGAGTGTTGTCGTGCCCCCCCTTCTCTACCCTATCACTATCAAATTCCCCTCACGCACAATCTCTTTCTTTACTGAGCGAGGGAATGAGGCAACAGAAAAAAAGAAGAGGAGCAAACATCAATGTCGAGGCAGGAATATTGGATATGCACATGATGCCTAGTGCGCACAGCGCTCCCTTAGGACAGGGCAATGTGAGGAGAAGGTGTGATGTGTGTGTGTGTGTTTGTGTGTGTGTGTGTGTGTGTGTGTATTTGTGTTTGTATATGCTTATTTCATTGCAGATTCATGAGCTGATTGACATATCTAATACAAGTCCTGTGATGATTCTGCGTGCATGATGGAAAGACAGCTAGATGAATAAACATTACAGAGAGAAACTGAGGGAAAGAGAGAAATCTATTCAAGCACCCTTTCCTTTGAAATAAACAACACTTTAGGATATGTGATATCCTAAAGAGCATGTATTGTGAATAGACAATAGATCTGATTGACAAGGAGATGAGACGGTGCATTCTAGGGCGTCAAAATGACAATATTTCAACGTGGCACTCGATTCTAAAGGACATCGTCATTGGAGAGGGAAGCTAACAGCTATCTCTTGAAAAGACTCTCATGAAGTAAAATCTTACACTTATAATGGACTGTCACCCACCCGCAGGGAGGAAAGGAAGAGGAGGGAAGGAGGTAGAGAAACATTTTTAAAAGACTGTGACCAATCTATTGTTTCTGATTGGCATGTGTTATCCCTCCGGGTTAGTTTGGGATTGTGTGGGTGGAACAACCGCCAAAGTACCTAAGTGGGTTTTCTACAGTCGCTTTCGAGACAGTTCTATTACTGACGTGTCATACATTTGAACCTGCCATTGTCTGAGTCGGGGAGAAAACCGCAGGGATAGAGATGTATTTAGATCCCAAATGGTTGGCAAACTTTTTCATGAGGCCCTCCAAATACATTTCCCACAGACCGCCCTCTTTGTACAACTTCCTTAAAGGAATAGTTGACCCTAAAATTCAGTCATTAACTACTTTCCCCCCCCCCATGTCGAATTGCTATTGAATTTTTCACTAGACGTTGACGAGTTCTCTTCCAACTTCCGACAGAGTGCTGAAGGGTGCACACACAATTGTTGACACAAAACACAGCAGTGTCGTTGAGGAAAATATAGGAAATAATGAGGTAAATATCGGACTTTTGGACAGTGCAATCGTTTGGCTACAAAACACTTATTATGCTGCAGGAGCTGTTTGGAGAAATCTGATGGACATTTTATGCATTTTATTGGAGCTGTAAAAAGATGGCCCAGTTAACTTCAACAGTTTGGCAGCAAACTGAGATGGAACTACATTGCTCTGTTTGATGTTTTGTACGAACTTCAGTGGAGTTTCGACCGACATGGGGGTGAGCAGTTAATGACTCAATTTAATTTTGGAGTGAACTATCCCTTTAATAACCTCTGGGGGTCCTCTAACCATACTTTGAGAACCCACGAAGCCTATGGAGCTCGCTGGTAATGAAAAGGTTACGGCAGAAAGGGCATGTCAATGTCATGCCTGCTGATCAGTAAATACATGATCTGCTTGATCTGGAATCAGGGTCAGAGGTTAAGGTTGAGGTTGAGGTTCAGGTCGAGAGGTTACATTCGTTATTTTTTTGCTTCAGCTCACAGACATCCATCCATCCATCCATCCTATTGCACAAGAGGGGGGGGGGGTTGCTGAGATTAGTATACAAATCAACACGGTGAAACAAGTAGCTGAGGTGGTAAACAACATAACCGGACAAGCCTGAGTCCCAGCACAGACTCCAATTAGCTGTGTGTGGTTGTTTTATAGACCTAAAAGACAGCTGTCCAATGGAAGATGGCCAGTATACACAGCATGTGTCAGAGAGAGAGATAGAGCTCAGGCAAGGTTGGCTGACAGGATAGGAAGTAATGCCACTCATGCCAATCAATGATATCTTTATTGACCAGAGAAAATAGCCCTGTCAATGCACTCTCTCTGATTAGCTAACCTCGTCATTGATAGTATAGGCTATTGACTAAGAGCATGAGAGTGCTAGTCATAAGGCCCATAAATGAGAAGAGGAGACTCGAGGACATTGATCCCCGTCTCTTTGGAACTGGGGGGCTGTTAACATGAAAAGCATACAATCCCCCCGTAAACACTAGTCAACCTGTTTAGAAGAACCACACAGAACTACACATCATCCTTAGTATCAAATTAGTTTTTCAGACAGTAGAATGAAGAGAGCAAAAAGAAGAAGTGTCATCATCGCATTGGCTGGACTCAAACCCATGTACTGTCCAGCACAGCATACAGACATTGTGGAGTAGTCCACTCAACCAGCAGGACACTGTTAGCTTCTGCTGTTTGAAAATCTCTAGCACCCACTGTTTTTGGACAAGAGGGGTCGTTTGTAGTTGAAGAATAAGTGAGAATCTAAGGCACTCTGATCCATTTAAAAAGCTTTTAATCTTTTTGGCTCATCATCTTAGAAAGCCAATTATGGTGTCCAACAGTTTTTACCCCATGGTTTTCATTAAGACTCAGAAGCACAAAGTACACTCCAACACAAAACCTGTAGTTTTTGCCGTGGTACAGAAGAAGTCTCCCATCATGCATGTATCCTCAATTTGCACAGCAACAAACACTGCAGCCTAATCGTTCTCAAATGTTATAAAGAAGAAATCTATTCATAATGATATCACATGCTTTTCCTACCAATATGGTGCTTTACCATATACACAGCTCACTGGCTGTGGCTGTCATTTGATTATAATCACCTGTTAATTTATTATAATCACCTGTTATTTTCCTACCCAGATGGCCGTGTGGTGATGTAACAGAATACTTTGAATAGGTATTGTACATTGTAACACAAAACTTTTTAGCAGACCATTCCTTACATCCTTAAATGGCTGAAAAAGAGACCAAAATGTTAATTTTCTGATCCGTTCCTCCAGCGGCACTGTGAGTGTCTCCTCTACATCTACAAATATCCACTCTGGCTTTACTCCAGGTCACAAGCAAGTGCCATTAGCTTGACGGTGAGTGTTTGGATTTGTCCTTCAGAGGCTGGGGTTTGGAAGCATTCTGTTAAACATCAACACTCGCCTTCAAATAAACATCGCACAATCTGACAGATAATCTACTGTCATTATGACGAACGTATTAGCCAATGAGATTGTTCTGTATATTTCATATGAAGTGTTTCATGTATTTATGTCTGTGGTGGCATGTAATAACATGCTTCTATTCCAATAGAAAATCTGGAGACGTCTTGGCTCAGCTGGTAGCACTCAGCGACCCGGTTGCTAAATCAGCTTAGTTGTGTTTTAAAAATTATTTATGGTTGTTTAGTGCCCATCTGAATACATAGTTATGATATTTACTGAGAGGCTATGATATTTCTTCTGTGGTGGCGTAAAATCAATATCCTCTAAATAAACCTGAGTGGCGTTTCAACTCACGGGGCTGTTTTGTTGCTGCGTCGTTCTGTTGAGACTGTGAGTGCGTGTGTTTAAAAGGTCTGATGGAGAATCATTCATCGAGCCATTTTAGACAGCCACCAACTTGCTGATATGAAATAGTGTCTCGATAGCTTGTTATCGACTGTTATGGTGTTTTATCATTTATTTTGATAAGTGAAATCAAATTCTGGACCCTGGCCAGGCTGCTATTACCCACTGAGCTACAGTGGAGGAGTGTGTGTGTGTGTGTGTGTGTGTGTGTGTGTGTGTATGTGCACTCACAGGTCAGTGTTGCCGTGTCTGTGTATGTGTGAGTGTGTGGCAGAAAGGAAAAGAAAGACAAAAAAGATAGAGATGATGTCCATTTGTTATCTTACTGGATAAATAGGCTGGAAGCCTATGAGATCACTAGTACACTGTAAAAATTCTCCATCTTACTGTAACAAGGCATTTAATCTATTATTGAGTCCTAAAATCTTATTTTTTTTTTAAATAAGTGAAAAAATCTGCCAATGGGGTTCGATAATGTCACTTGTTTCCAGTGCAAATCAACTTGTTTCAAGGATTTTGTAGAATCAAGTGTCTTTTTCTTAATACCAGTGCAGTGACATGCCTTACTGACGCTTGTTTCTAGAAAATTTCTGATATAATCTGTTATCTCACCTCATTGGCACAATTTTTCCCTTGGTTTACACAAAATAAGATTTGAAGGCTGAATATGAGACTAAATGACGTTTTTTGCAGTGTATGCAGCCTATGACGGGGCAGAGAGGAGGAGACGAGGCCTCGCCAGATCCCTTTGAGATGTTATTAATGGCCACAGGCACACACACACACACACACACACACACACACACACACACACACACACACACACACACACACCTGTTTGCAATGCATAACTTAGTAGTAAGCCTCTCTCTGTGCTCCGTCACAAGAGATGGGGAGCAGAAAGCAGAACAGGGCGACTTTATAATCCCCGCTGTACTCCACCCTACTGACTTCTCCACTCCACACTTCTCCCTTCACTCCCCTCTCTCCTTTTTTCCTCTCTTCTTTCCATTTCTTCCTAATCTATCTCCCCCCGACTCCTATTTTCACATATCTGCTTTCTTTTCTGGCTTCAAAAAGTTACTCTACTGTATTTCACAATCTATTTTTTATTCCATCATTTCCTTTCTACATTCCTCACCTCCTCTTTTTCCTTCACCTTCTTCCAAACCTCCTTTTTTCTCTTTTTCAGGCCATCATTGCCTTGCTCTTCTTTTCCCCTCTCCCCCTCTCAGAGTTGGGAACAGAGAGCAGAGTTAAAACAGCCCACCTCTTTCCTCTCCTCCGTCTGGTGTGTTTCTTACCAAACACAAGACTTCTTTTCCCTCTGACCCCCTACTGCCTCCCACTCTCTCTCATTTTTTTTTCATTTCTCCTCCTACCTTTTTTTTTTTTGCACATTCCTCGCATTAGAGTGGCCTTTTAACAATACTTACCCCCATGCACATACACATATGTATGCACGCAGGCAATACACACACACACACACACACACACACACACACACGCACGCATGTACGCGCGCACACACACACACACACACACATGCAGCTGGAGTGTATGGATGCTGGCTGGGAAGGTGAAGAGGGGTCTGTTCTCAGACTAGCCTGTGGTCAAGACCTCTTTTTTTTTTTTTTTTTTTTAAGTATGTGTATGATTGTGTTATTATAAGATGGCTTTTAAGGGCTTCTCTTCTTTCATGTCTTTTCTTTTATCCTCTTGTTGTGAAGTGCTTTGTAAACTGTGTGTTTTAAAAAGTCGCTATATAAATAAAGCTTTACTTACTTGCTTACTTCTATTGTAGTGGGTCCCCAGATTATATGTAGAGATAAAGTGATAGTTTTTAAACTGAAAAATTTGAATTTTTATGATGCTACATACTGCAGTAGCATACTGTGGCACCGAATACAACAGAAAATATGAATGCAAAATAAGCAGAAAAAATGCTATAACTATAGAAGGCCAAAAACAAATGTACAATGCAAAAACACTTGTGGATGTGGATTTTAAACCTATTGCTGTGTAGCATGATGCAGGTGATAACACTATGCGAGTAGAAAAAATGAAAAAATGCCTTTGTGTGTCTCCTTTAAAAACAAAACAATTTTTCTTCACTTTTAATGCACGTAGCAGTCCCCACAGACATGTTACAGTACTTTGCCTTCTTCAGTGTTTTTCAGTTCTGGTCATGCTTGATGTTGCTCCCCTCTGGACCAGACCAGGCCCACCAGACGAGTCAGGAGTTCTGCTGGAAGACTGCAGCGGAGCTTCTGAACCAACGTGCCGAGACACTCCGAGACACACCGATGTGCCGTGTTCCCCAGGCTCGGCTCAGGTGCCTTAAAATGTTGCTCGAGTGTAAAGAAAATCAATGACAAACTAATATATTGCAGGTAATATTATTACATTTCAATTCAATAAATTCAATATCATACTTGGTGTTCTGATGTATCCTAATGTGTCCTAATGTTTTATAAACAATTTATAAACAATTTATTTGACACTTAAGTACAAATTTGGTGAGGTGTGGATTTTCATGTCTCACCAAACTGTTCCTTGACACCAAAAGACTGACAGCTGGAATTAGGTTCGGTTCTGGCATTGCACTCTCTGCTCAATATTTTGTTGCCTCCCCACAGATATCTTCCTGTTCTTTTTGTTTTCTGATCATTTCTGCTTTGTGGAGCGTGATGTGACAAAGGTTGATTGCTGGATTCAAATGTTAATTGTCACGAATACAGGGTACAGTATATGCTGCACCAGGGTTCCCCCAGATATCCTTTAATCTATTGTCCCCCCTCATTATCAGCACTAGGGTCAAACGATATATTAGGCCGATATTGGTCTTTTATTAAATTTTGGATATCGGCTAGTCAGTGTGTGATATGATGGAGGTTCTTCCCTAACTGCAGCTGCTGTACATAAAAACAGACCTGCAAGCAAAGATATTTTATCATCTTTGCACATTTTATTTATTCATTTCATTATTTGCTAATGTTTTTTTGGTGATTCTTCATTTAAAGGCAGTTTCCCCTCCCATTGAATGGGTGGGGAGGGTCACCCTGCTAACCCACCGAAAATAATTTCATTAGCAATAAATGCTGTTTCAGAGGCTTTTCCTCCCGGCCAAGAAGAAAATTCTGGGGGAAACATTGAATACTTATATATTTTTGCCATGGAAAATGTCAAATTCGAAGATATTGAATACCGGCACAAAATATCAGTTATTGCCGACTATAGGTGTTCGGGTGGAGGGGTGGGGTGGGGTGAGGGGGTGCGCATGATTGGATTGAATGAAACAACGTTGACCAAAGTGCTGCGAGCTGGAGCTGACTCCAGCTTATGTGACTGCCGCACTGTACTTCCCTTATTGCAGGACTCTTAGGGCTCTGTGCGGCCTGAAGAGCACATGGTGTAATTCTCCTAAGCTCTACACATGGCAGAAATTGTCCTGCACAAACCAACAAACTCACAGAACTCTATAAAGGAGCGTCTGCCTTCAAAAACCCAAATTGGTCGAACCCGAATCAGTACTGACTGGAATCAACCCTGTCTGACATGTTGGGGTGAGTAGGTTTATATACTGAGCAGGGTTATAGAGTGTGATTGTAAGCGGGGGTGTCCATTTGTCCATTTTGGGACAGTGGACAGTTTTCTTCACTCAATAGAATTTGGATAGGGGATAATGAAGCTGGCAGCTGAATAGCTACAACTGGCTTACATCGAAAATGTCCTTAAGTTCCACTCCTGACTGTCATAATTCATCAACAAGTTAATATGCCGGTGTTAGTGTGAAAGAGCAATATGCATCAATGGCAAGAGACACATTACTCTTTGTCCCTTATCATTTTTTATTATCTCATTTTCTGCCTTATTGATTTCTCATCTCTCTCCCTCTCTCTCTGTCTCTCTCTCTCTCGCTCTCTTCCTCCCCCTCCTCCTAATACCACACAGAGGGACAGACGACGTACAGACAACTTGTAAAATTAGATAAGGAGGCTGAAAGCACATCTCACTTTGACATATATAGGGTCATTTTTACAACCGGTTTATACAATCTTTGCCCTTTTACTTAGTTTCTTTATGTCTTCTCTTCACTCACTCACAAATTGGACGGCAACTTTTACATGCCGTGTTTGACAGAGAGAGGTCACAGGAGTCAATCACAGCAATTTGGCTTGTGTGTGTGTCTGCCTGTGTGCGTGTGTGTGTGTGCATTTGTTTTCAAGTCTGAGGTGTTTAAAGCTGGACATGCCGCTGTCATAAACGTAACAGAAAGTGACACAAACGCCCCGCGGATCTCAGAACACCCCCACTCAGCACCAGACAGAGATTTTATTGGACTCTCCGCTGTCCTGTTTTCACTTTCTGATCGGGGTGTGCGAGGGAGAGAAGGAGAGAGAGAGCGAGGGAGAGAGAGAGAGAGAGATAGAGAGAGAGGGAGGGAGATTTACACGTCTGCAGAGTAACGGGGTAACAAGCACTTAAGCTTGGGCATGGGGAGTGGAAGGGGCGCGGCCTCTTCTCGTTAACTTTAATAAAACACTCCCCCAGTCAATGCCCCAGGCAGTAAAACTCCTGCATCTAACACTCTCCAGCTCCACTCCCACTGTATATCTCACAAAGTTTTCCTCTAAACACACACACACACCCCGATAACTCACACACTCCTCTCACGCAAGCACATTCAGAGGACTTGGTCAAAGTATGATCCGTTTACGGGTCACGGCCATCTCGGTTTGTTTGTGTTTTTATTGTACTTGTGATACTTTTATAGGTGTCATAATAAAAACTTTAATCTGTAATGTTTGTGTGTGTGTGCGTATACACATTCACGATGTGTGTGTGTGTGCCTGTGTATAGAGTTTGTTTTGGTGTACATTACAAATGGAGAATCCAGAGATCTGGAAGTGCTGATAGTCATCCAACCTCCCCTAATAAGTCATTTAATAACATGACATGCTGTAATTCCCTAAACATTCACAACCATAAACCTGGAATCTCTCAAACGTTCCTATGTAAGTCCCATCAGCCAATAGCCGATATCATATTACATTCCAATTGATTAATCTGAAGATACGGACAGCTCCGCCCCTCTCCCAGATGTTGAAGCGTTATCATTAGCATACCCACTCTCCTCCTTCTCCACCTCTGGTTAATTGAAACAGGATAAAAAAGATATTTTCTTCCGAGTTAATCTAATGCGACTCGGGCGATTAATCTTGAGCATGTCAGGATGGCGGCGTGCTAGTAAATCTAAATCACGCCGCCACAACAAACGCTGCCGTTGTGGACATTAAGGCTGCATGAGAACATCTGAAACATCCAGCTAATCAAGGATGGGGACACTGGGGTTTACTCAGGACCGCATTCTCTGCATCCTAACCGTGGATGAGAGAGAAAACCAAAACACTAATGAGGTTTTGAAGCTTGTGTTGACAGCAGGGTTTGGCCAATATGGGTTTTTGAAGGCCAATACCGCAATTTTTTTATTGATACTGCCAATATGTTGTGTTGACATTCAAAATTTTCATGCCAAAAAACAAAAAGAATCCATGCAATGCAAGTAGTTGGGATTTCCTCCAGAATTTTCTTCTTCAGGGTGGAAAAGCCTCTGAAACAGCTTTTACACCGTGGGACACTAAAACTCAATTGAAACCCATAATAATGAAATTCTTTTTAGCTGAGTTAGCAGCTCTATAAGGCATGTTCCCCACCGCACCTGTTTAATGGTAAAGCAAACTGGGATACATTAGGCCCTTAAATGAAGAATACATTTACAAAAAAACATAATTGAAGGATGAAATGAATAAGTAAGATGTGCAAAGGAAATATAATATGATTGCAGGTTTTACAGGCTATTTTTATGTTGTTGCAGTCAGGAAAGGCACCTCCATCATATTGGTGGTGGACGACCCTGATTGGCCAAAATCTGAGATTTAATAAAATGCCAATTATCGTTCTAACCTGAGTTGAAAGGTCTTTATGGTCCTAGGGAGCCTTGTGTCCTGTGTTCTTTCCTTCACCCTCCAATCATTTGAAAGCACCTCACAAGAGATGATGGACATCCACCTGCATGAGCACACACTTTATACTTTATTCATCAGTGGTTATGGGGGAACACATAGAGTACGTGGAAAAGAAGCTAATGATACCGGGAAGAGTAGTTACTTAATTGTAGATGATTGGAGGCAGGGCAAAATACTGCAGTATTCTCAACAGACCAATATTAATGAATGTCACCTAGGGCTGCTTACTGCTTAAACAGATGTTAATCACTTAATCAGATAAGAGACTTTGCTTTATGAAGTTTAATATATGGAGCTACACACACACACACACACACACACACACACACACACACACACACACATGCACATACAGACGTGTTGAGTGATACAGTGGGGATGGCTGATTAATAAGTTGGGACGTGATGCAATCTCCATCTTTATTAAGATGTTGAAAGATGCAAGACTTTAAGCCACACACACACACACTCTCTCTCACACACGCACACAGAGCCAGAGACAGGGAATTTGCCTTATGAATGACCACACACAATTACTGGAATGAGGAACGGTGAAAGTATTTAAGGGCTGTGACAGCAGAAAAAGACACGAGGACGTATGTTTGTGTATGGATGCATGATTTTTTATATGAGCACATGCAGAAGAGAAACTGCCAAACATGCAAAAGGTGGTGTTGAAGGGGTTGTCGTTCAGCATGAGAAGGAAGAAGGAATGAAGAAGTGGTTTTGGCCCAGGAATAATGAACAAAATGAGTGCAGATGGAAGAGGCAGATGGTTTCATTTGTGATGGGCGGCCCAGGGCTGCCATGGTGGTTGATGGGTAATGGATATTACTCCACGGAGCCCAAGGCCCTTCCTCAGGACGGTGGCACAATGTCAATCACATGCTGATCGAGGACCAGCTTAGCATCTGATCCCTTAATGGTCCAAGTTACAATTCAGCAAGGGTAATTTGATCCTGTTTCTTTGTCTGAGGGGGCCAACTCGCCCACCTGGACTGGACAACTCGTGACTGGATTTACACGATTATTTATCTCTTCATCTTATTTATGTATCTATCTATCTGCCTGTCTGGCTATGTATTTGTAATGCATACCGGTATCTTGTCATTGTCAAATATACGGGTCACATATTTTCCAGCACTGTGTAAATGCAGTTAGAGTATTCTGTGGGTTAAAACTGGGTAAGAGAGACAGGAAAACTGCAACAATAACAGTGAAGGAAATCACAGTACATGGCGGCACTGGCCAAGGCAAACAAGCAAGATCAACACTCCAAGATATTTGGATAAATGGGTAAAATGAGTGGACAGTATAAGATGTGGACAAGATAAGGTCAAGCAGGTTTCATTTTCACTGCCTCTTGAAACAAAGTTGTTGAAATCATTGTGAGACAATTTGTATCTTTATAGTATTTCAAAAGCAGCATCAGACTACCTGTTTCCCCTTGTCAAAAGCGCAATATTCTTGAACTTTTAGATATATCTTCAACGCAAATATTTGTCAAACCATAGCCTTACATCAATTTTGCAAATGTCACAACGGGACAGTGAAAACAGAGCCACGGAGAGGGTGATTGTGTATTCAAGGCTAGGTTAGAATTATTTTCATCCCCAAATCACAGGATTATCAGGCCACATCTGTTGGCCATTCAACTGGCTGCATATGTTCTAATCATGATGTGAAGAGTAATTACCATTATGGAGCTTTGTGAATGTGTGAAGGAGAGACAGGAGGGGCACCGCTTTTTTTTTTTCATACTCCACATTCCAGAGGGGCGGTTGAAAGAGTTAAGAGTGACAGATCTTTGGAAACGTCACCCGAAAAATGTCTCATGATGCCCAGATAATCAGAACCAGAGGGTGTGTGTGTGTGTGTGTGTGTGTGTGTTGTGTAAGTGCGTGTGTGGAGGCTTGTTTGTATTGTTTGTGTGTGCATAGGGTTTGTGTCTATTGTGTGTTTGTGTATGTGTGCACATTGTTTGTAGTGAGCGGGTGAGTGTGTGTGTGTGTGTGTTTGTTTATGTGTGTATACAGGTTGTGTGTGTGTGTGTGTTTGTGCAGGTTGCATGTATTGTGTGTGAGTGAGTGAGTGTGTGTGTGAAGACTTGTTTTCATATTGTGTGTGTGTGTGTGTGTATGTGTGTGTTCACGTGTGTGTGTGCCTACAGGTTTTGTGTATTGCCTGTGAGTGAGTGAGTGTGTGTGCTTATTTGTGTGTGAGTGTGTGTGTATTTGCTCCTCTGGTGTGCCGTTATTTGTTGTATTAGTGTTAGCATGTGGTTGTACCTGTGTGTGTGTGTTTGTGGAAATATGCGTGGCCCAGGTTCACTACAAGGTATCACATTCAAATCAAAGCTCTAATTACTGTACAGCTGTGTTGCTCTGAAAAGACTCTTTATGCTGCGCGACTCTCTGTGTTCCACTGAAGCTTTTCTCCTCTCCTCTCTTCTCCTCTCCTCTCCTCTCCTCTCCTCTCCTCTCCTCTCCTCTCCTCTCCTCTCCTCTCCTCTCCTCTCCTCTCCTCTCCTCTCTTCTCCTCTCCTCTCCTCTCCTCTCCTCTCCTCTCCTCTCTTCTCTTCTCTTCTCTTCTCTTCTCCTCTCCTCTCCTCTCCTCTTTCTTATCATATACTCTCAACTCCTCTCCTCTCAAGTCTCTCCCTGTCCTCTCTCGCCTTCTCCTCCTCCTCCTCTCCTCTCCTCTCCTCTCCTCTCCTCTCCTCTCCTCTCCTCTCCTCTCCTCTCCTCTCCTCTCCTCTCCTCTCTTATCATATACTCTCAACTGTCAAGTCTCTCCCTGTCCTCCCTCGCCTTCTCCTCCTCCTCTCTTCAACCCTGTCCTCCTGTCCTCTCCTCTCCTCCTCCTCCTCTCCTCCTCTTCTCCCATAGACAGCCCAGCAATTTGCCTTAATCCATATCGACTGCTCTTCCATGACCTCACTCCATAGGGTCCAGCGCTGAGGATTTACTCAGAGACAGCCAATCTAAACAACCTGATTTAACTTCTTTTCCTCAGTGTGAGTGTGCGTGTGTGTGTGTGTGTGTGTGTGCGAAGGAGAGAGAGAGAGAGACAGAGAGAGAGAGAGAGAGAGAGTGAGAGTGTCTTTCAGATGTGGAGAATGTGGAAGTACAGCCTATGTGTGCGTGAGTAAAGCTTTTCCATATCAGTCTTTGACATGATGAATGGGACTAAGATGTAAAGTCAGAGATAAACCGAAGCCCCAGTGGCTCCCTAGGAGTCCCACAGCCAAGTCATAAAAGTCCCCTCTCTTTTCACAACCAATCGTTAGCTTCATACATGCAGGCCTGTCTACGGAACCACGCACATATATTTTAACAGCGGGTTCGATTGTGGAACAGAGGGGAGGAGGAGCCGTTGTAAAGTCAGCTGCAGCTAAACCGTCTGCACACAGAAAAACAGACGCAGCTAGACGATGAAGGGAAAATCATTAGGTGAAAGTGTTTCCTTGCTCACTGACTAATTGTTTCTCGCCTGCAGATAGACTCTCATCAGTGTCTAAGTGTAGGTTTTGTCTGTACATGTGCTTGCATATGTGTGTGTGTGTATGTATCTGTTGTTCGTGCCTGTATGCATTTAGGCACGTGTGCTTTTGAATGCGTGTGGAGGAGTGGGTGCGTATAAATACATGTGTGTCAGTCTGTGTGTGTGAGTGCACACGCACTGTCTGTGGATGTGTGTTTTGATTATTCCACGTGTATAGGTTGTACCACCAGCTGGGTCAATTTCTATCTCTTTGCTTAATTAATGGTTTGCCTCTGGCACCACTGTGCAGAGAGCTCACGATCTGTCTCTTCCTGTGGCTTACGCACTAGCTGCACTGTGTACACACAAACACACACTCCACTCACACACACACACACATGCACACAAACAGGTGCACACACATACTCGTGTAGAAAGACAATAAGAGAACAAATGGCAAACCCTCTCCCTCAGAGGATTGCATGCTCACAACGGAAAAATAAGCAGAAAAAATAAGCACACAGGATACTTGTCCATAGCCTTAACTCCTGTTTCTATTTACAATGGAAAGGGTGCATTTTGTGGAAGGGGAGCGCAGCAGTGTTTCTCATGAATAGCATTGTTTTTTTGCGTGTGTGGGAAGGGTAAAGGAACTATACCGCTGTTTCCTATGGTTGCAGAGTTGCAGACAACCTCATGTCACCCAAGGAACAACACAGTACCACCGCTAAGTTTGTCAAGTTTATCAAAAAATTTGAATTTAGTGACATTTCTAAAGACACAGACCACATCCTTCCCCCTGACTTACTGTCGTCCTTTTAATTACCCTCCCTCATTGTCTAACCTTTCGCCATTATTTGTTGGCCTGCCAAAACAATGACCTCTCTAGAACTCCCCTCCCCTGTCACCGTCATACTCTCCTCAATCTGTCCTCTCCTATTCATCCACGGTCCTGCGATGCGGATGCAGCCCTTGGTGGGGTACTCATGCATTCCGCCCTTGTAGGAGCCAAGCCTCTGATTCACCGTGGCTATAGAAAGCACCGCCGATCCCATTCACGGCGGTTTTCTTTTCCCCATGCAGTTTTATTAAGATGCATATGTTTAATTTATGATCAGAGACTTTCAAAGTGGATCTGCTGTCTCAGAATTAAGCTTTTCAATATATTCCATATATATTACCTTATTCTCTCTCTCTGTGTCTCTCTCTATTTCTCTCTTTTGTTCTCCCCTTCATCTTACCAGTGCAGCCATGCCTACATCATAGGCCCTCAGAGAATAGGTGCGCACACATACACACACACACACACACACACACACACACACACATTCCCATATAGGCAAGCACTAGTGAACAGAACATGCACACGAAGATCGCAGGGCAGGAAAATCCCCAGCTGATTCCATTTAATACCAGAAAAACAACATTAGACGTGGCGTGTCTGATGTGCCATTGTTTCACAGGCAGAGAGAGCCTTTCTGAAATATATCCTGTGTCGAGTCTGTAATGGAACAGGCGATAAATCTCTCTCAGGTTTGTCAGGCTGCGATCAGTCTACGTGAGCCAAGCCAGGGGAATATGGAGAGAGAGAGAGAGAGAGAGAGAGGGTGGGGGAGAGAGAGGAGTTGACATTGTGTAGAACAACTGATAACTGATTGTAATAGATAGGAGTAATATTGGAGCTGGGAATTACCGTTCAGCGATAATGAAAATATATGTGTTTTAATACAAATGCGTCATGACAACAATATTGTAACTCTGAGACTTTGAAAGGAGTTCAAAAAGTTATTTGTGGTTTTTCATAATAATAGCAATTAATGTACATCAATATGTGACAGAATTGAAAAAAAGAATGGTGACCCCATTACTTTAGCATATATGTTGGCGTAAATTACCAATTACCACACAGCATGTACTTCAGCCACAAATGTTAAAAAGTCACTGTGTCATTTACATAATTAATTGGCTAGTTTCCTAGGGTTAGCATTTGTTCTCTCTCTCTCCCTCTCTCTACCATCACATAGTACCTGGAGGCATGCAATGGTGTGCAAATCCATTGGAGAGCTGTCATTGCTGCCTGTGTTCCTGCCTCACCAATGGCAGGTGGTCCCATGTCCCGCCTGGGGCAAGGAAATGAGAGAGAGAGAGAGAGAGAGAGAGAGAGAGAGAGAGAGAGAGGCCAGTGAGACATTGCTAGAGGTGAGGAAGTGGATGTGATGTGAACATACTTCATGGGTGGCAGACAGTGAGCAAATCGGGACACGCTCGCGCTCATTCATCTTTGAACATGATTCATCCCTCTCGCTCATCCCTTTCATCGCCGCGTTTCCTTAAGATGTGAGAGTGATTGACAGGAGGGGAGATCTGTTTTGTTTTACAGCTGCTGAGACATGACACATGCCATGGAAATGGGTGTCGCGCGGCTTTTTTACTCAACATATATTTTGTGTAGTGCATGTTATATTTCCACCCTGGGGCAAACGCAGTGTATTACAAAAATGCACGCTATTTCGTCCTGCATGAACTTGTAAATTGCGTGAAAGTCTTGGGTGTGGGGAAGTGTATCATCTGGACTATGACAGTGTTATGTTTCAGGACCCAAAATTGATTGCTGTCGTTTTTCTTTGGGACCCTCACATGACTGGTATTTTAATGAGCGTTTGTCCCAGGCCAAGAGATTACTTTCTCATCTGGATTCTTTGATGTAAATGTTAAACATCCTCTGGCCCCTGACCTGAGAGATAGGGCGGACCACAGATGTGTTTTTATAAATGCATGTCAGTCTTCACATGGACACATCTGGATACGAGTTTTTGCAGTGCAAACAGTGGTACATACTTAAATTTCTCTCCTTTGTCCCCGGTTTCTTTCAAACCATTGTCCCTTCTTCTTGGCTTCCTCCTTCTCTCATCCCTCTCTCCCCTGGTAGTGGTGGTGTGTCTGCGTCCCACGCAGAGAAACACAAGGCTAATCATACCAGCAGGCTCATCAGTGCAATATCAGTCACACTGCTCGCCACCCACTCACACACTGCTCCCACAGTGGTCCACCCATGGAGATGGTAGTGTTTGATGAGGCAGGGGAGCAAGGTAAAGATTCAAAACAGAGAGGAACCGTGTTGCATTACCATCCCCGTTCCCCCAGGGGCGGATAATTAGCATGCGCCGCGACTGTTGATAACTGTCGCTAGAGTTGCCAGCTGCTGCAACACTTGAATCATCTCTTTTAACTACTGTTAAAACAGTCAGAAGGGCAAATAAAAAACCCTACTCTCTTTTTTGTTTCAACTGTTGGTTGCGAGGCATTTAAATGAAAAGAACAATAAACAGAGTTATTATTAAAATAAAACTTTTAGAAGAAAGAAGGTGCTATGTGTTTGAGGGCTTCTCGGTGGGCCTTTGTGAGAACCGTTCAAAAACTTTGTAATTATAACATGAATGTCTGATTTTGAGGCATTTCAGTTACTAACAGTCTCTTTAAACAGTTTATTATTTTTTATTTCAGTTTTCAATGACAAATTAATTCAAGGCACATCAAGAGAGGCTGTTTATGATGCAAATGATTTTCATGGAAAGTTGCTGATTGGCACAAAAGCCCCTTAGGCAACGGCATCCATTTGAGAGGTGGTGAAAGACCTCTCTCTATCTGATAGATCTCTCTCTCTCTTTTTCTCTATGCTAAAACATCTCAGTGGAGGCAAGGCCTGCTTGGCCTCTCTGTCAGCAAATGTCACAGCTAATTATGACAGGCTCCTTGTTCCCTAACAAGTCAACGTTGGCGCTGTTAGGTCCGTTTGACTGGGTTCTCCAGATGAATCGGGCTCCAGTGACCCCTGTGCTCCTAGGAGGTGCTGTATGAAGGTAATTGCTCCAATATCCTGAGCTGCAGGGATACACTGTGCTGACAAGCTGGTATTAGTCAAACATGGCCGTTCAGAGGGACGCTGTATGCATTACCGGCCTGCTGGCCAGGAGGTGATGGGGTGTAATACTGATACTGATCATACTGGGATAATCAGGTTTTGTAAAGCATAATACTACTATACATACTCATGCATCTAAACCCTTTGGGGGTGAATCTTGTTCAAACTACTGAAACAGTCAGATAGCTGAGATGCATTGAAATACCAGGCCAAAACCTATTAAAAATTTTAAGCATTCAAACATAGTCTCTGCTGCTTCATTCACTCCATTTTGCTGTTATAAAGCTTAAAGACAGCAAATAAGTATAGCTTATCTGTACTAATCATTGTAATTAAGGTGTCACACCACAAAAATGTAAGGCCTATGATTAAATCAAAGTGGCAGTTGCACTCTTTTCCCCATCTGTGTGTTAGGAGGTGCTGCTCTGCTCGGAGCATGGCGATTGCACTTTGGTTTTCTGCTCGTCAGTGTGATTGATGTTACTGTTGGGGAAACTAGAGTGACCTCACATCTCCCTGCTTCATATCACTGGACAGGGCGCTGAATGATGACATCATATTTCATAACGAACTGAGGAGAGAATTGAGGACATCACAACACAGGTGTAGACAGTGATAGGTGTAGCTCTCTGAACAGAAGGTTATTCATAACTCACAGCAATAGGACAGTAAACTCTGTGTATGTGTGTATATGTGTGTGTTTGTGGGCTGAATTGTTTGATACTTTCTCATGACATTTTTCTGAACAGTGTGTTTGGAACCAGAGGATGCGCTTTCTCGCTTTCCTAGTAAATGTGATTCAACTAAACCTTTTCTGTGAGAGAAAACACGCACTTAAGATTTCCACCCCATAATTTCCAGAGGCAGTATTTGCATGTTTCTGTGACTATGTTTATGCATGTGAGATTGTGTGTCCTCCTACTTCTGTGTGTGTGTGTGGGTTGTGCACGTACATGCATTCCTGAATCCATGTGGCATGTCATCGAAAAGAGGTTTTGTGTGTGTGTGTGCGTGTGTGTGTGTGTGAGTGCACGTGTGTGTGTGTGTGTGTGTGTGTGTGTGTGTGTGTGCATGTGGGTGTGCACAACTGGCACAGAATCAGATGCAATTTTACCCCAGGCTCTGACATGTTCCTCATTCCCCCCATTAAAAATGACAAATTAAGAACATGAGAAGGAAGTGGTCTATCTCAGTCACTGAGTGATATCTGGAGAGGGAGGATTACTGTGGCGTCGGGGGGATATGAAACATTCTCACATTCATACACACAGTCAGGAATGCATGACTGACACAATGGGGCCAAGCCTCACCAATAAATACACATAAAATGATGCTATTTTGTTGGAGTTTGATGTTTGTAATAACATTTCTGGAATAAAAAAAAAATGCAGTGTATATGAAAATGGGAGATCTCAAGTTGGCAACATTCTTCCATATGCCATACGCATAACAAATACTTCAAAAATTCCAAAGGGCACATCTCTTTGTCAATAGCCTGTCAGTGACACTGTGAGCCAATTGTATTTCTCATTATCAGGTATTCCTGTTGGGAGAAAATGATCTTAATTTGATCAGCGTCGTAAGCCCTCTTGTAAGCTTGGATCTCGGCTTATCCCTTTATGAGCGGAATTACAAATGGCCCGATTAGAAAACTTTCCATAATGGCAGTGAGAATTAGCAGGCTAAGCATACACTAATGCTATTGTACCCTCATCAATGATGTATAGCCGAGCTCTTCAATGGTGGCCTTTTCCACAGAGCGACACTCGCCAGAGAATGAGAGAGAGAGGAGAGTCAGAGAAAGAAAGAAAGAAAGAAAGAGAGAGAGAGGGAGTACAGTTTGAAAAGAGAATCAACTGGTATTAATAAGAGATTAATGTTCTTTGGCTTGAACTGACAGAAAGAGCTATTATTCCACTTCTTTGCTTTGAGCAAGTCCGGCTATTAGCTTTGTCCTGGGCCTATGAATCTATATTTCCTTTCTACAGAAGAGTCATAAAGGGACAGTGGAACATCAATTTCTTCCTGGGACTTCAAAGAGAGAGACGTGAGGCCCCATAGAGCTGAATGACTGCTGCGTTGCACACTGTAGCCAGGGATATCAAAGGCTTTTTTTACATTCATTGCAATAATGAAAGAGCAGAGCGAGTACAAAAGAGGACTCGATAGTTGCCCACCCTCTCTCCTCCCAGCTTTTTGGTCATGATTGTATGTAAGTATTACCCAGAGTTGAGGATAGCCTCTCCACATTGAGGCCCTTATTGCAGAAGCCGGCTGAAGCACCATTCACATTAGGGAAGGGACAATGTGCTCATAATATCTATATCAGCGGTGTCCCGTCTTAATTCACTTTTATTACATCCATTCATAATGCTCTCATAATGATGAGATGGATCCCAGCCAAGGGATTTTCACAGTGTCACCTTTATTATCGCATACTGTGATTTGTCATTTGCTCCTCTACAGGTCCCTGTAATGAGGATAAGTTAGACTTCTCTGAATTAGATCTAAGAATAAAATGCCACCATGCAATGTATTCTTTATCATTAACCCTGTATTTGCCCACTGGAAGTAATGCACTTAAAGGGAATAAATGGAAAGAGTTTGGTTTTAAAAAAAACGAATGAAAAAGTAACTCAATAGACGGTATATACATAATACAACCCTTAAAGTTTAAGCACGTGCACTTACGTACGCACGCGCAGACACAGACATTTGTAGGTACGCACACAGGCGCATACACACACACACACGTACACCGCGCGCACACACAGACACAGAGTTTAAATACTTTGTCTCAGTGAAGTGTGAGTGGGGAACACACACAGTACACAGCTGGAGTTGATGTCATTAGTGCATAGTGTGATGAAATATCCCACAGCATAATGCATCAAACGCAGACAAAGAGAAACAAACCACTTTGTTGCAGGCCAAATAAACATTTATACTACTGGGGCAGAGGGGGGTGTAGTGTGGTTTGCGTCTGTGTGTGTGTGTGTGTGTGTGTGTGTGTGTGTGTGTGTGACTGAGCCTTCCTTCATTTAGCTGTGGACAGAATGGGAGGGAAGCGAAGCATACAGCGCACAGCATGCAGTACCAGTACAGTAAGGCTGCTGAAATAACTGGGTGTCGGTCTGACACAATACAGCTGTTTTCACACAAGCGTCGACTGATAGTAACGGGCTGAGGAATGTTCTTATTAAATCTTTATCAATTGACGGTACTTCCCAAACCCTGGAGAAACAAGCCTGCTTCGTGCGTGTATTCTCATCCATCCAACAAACTAAAACTGCTTTTTTGAGAATGTTTACTTTGCGATACAATAGTGAAGATAAAGTTTGGCAAGATAAGACGTGTCAGAGACTCCCCACAGCCTCTTCACTGTGATGCTTTTAACAGCACTCTCTATAATACGCATACATCATTGGACTTCCACGGATATGCCGTATGTGTGTACACATGCACACTCCCACATATGTGAAAATACATACATAGGTTTGTATTGCGATTCATGTGAGGACCTCTATTGACCACATTCACTCCGTAACCCTCCTAAACCCTAACATATGAGGACATGTGGTCCTCATAAATGTTGAAATACAAGAACAAACACACACACACTCTCTTTCTTTATCTCTTTCTCTTTTGTTCGCATTCGCACAAACACACGCACAAGCTGTCATAAATTTCACTTTTCCCCATATGAATAGAAGGACCTTGGAAATCCCTACTGCGATCCTGATTCCTCATTGAAGAGGAAGTCCTTGTCCTTACATCGCTCTGTCTACTGCGCTGATGGTGTACTAATGGCAACATCAGTCCCCCATCTGGTGTCCATCATTTGGATTCAGGGCAGGGCCCGTCCCAGCAGATACATCCGATTAGTCCCTCTCATCGATTTCTGCCGGCTCGTCATGACTTAGTCAACCCAAGGTGTCTCTTCTATGACATGCTGTCTCCCTGTGATTTAGTTTGCCAACGCTCTAAGTGCATTGAGTGTGACAATAAAATCTTTAATCTAATATGCATCCTAAAGAGGGAGGCAGTGGAGGAGAAGAGAGAGAGGGAGGGAGAGAGACAGAGAGAGAGAGAGAGAATGGAGGTAATGTTCTCCATGAGATCAGCCACAGACAGGTTTCAAAGTTTAGGAATATAGAGGATACAGGCCCGAAAGTTTGAATACCACACTTGTTGTTTTGATCCTATTACTGATACATTTGGAGGATTTTGGGTCAGCTTCTGGTGTAAGACCTGGCATTAAACAGGTTGTCAAACTAAACAGTAGGTGCAGTAATCTTCTTAATCGACAGTGGATGAATTTACAGTTAGAAGAGTGCTTATTTTTAACTGTTTGTGGAACACATCTCCTCGTCTGTATATGAAGAAACCACACAGAATCTGATTATTTTCTGCTTATTCAGCCGTGAAAAGTTCACACCTGTGCTACAAAGACATCAAATCATATTTTCTATTCCTATGTAAGCCCAGCATATGCTGTTTGGTTTCTGAAGCATATGATGTGTGTATCCTCTGTTCTCTGGGTATACGGCACAATGCCATACTGTATGCACTCTGTGCTCTCAGTGATGCTAACTGACAACGATCCCATTGCCTAGGCTAATGAGAGAGCATCATATTTACGCATGTGTGAGCTGTATATCAATGAGATTTGGAGCTACGCTGTCTGAATAGATCATTACATACTAGATCTCCAGAATACTGCTCTGCTCTATACCACTGCTACTCTGTATCTCAGTAAGCAAATACATATTATAAAGGCAATGCTGTATCTTGCGATACATATATAGTTATAGTTACACTTTATCGAAAATTGATGATGGAGGCGGATGATTTTAAAGGTGTCTTGAAAGCACATTTAATGTTTCCTTTTTATGGTTTATGGTATTAAAAGCAAGCCATTATACCTGTAAGGTGCCATCGTGTCTGTAGCCATTCAGTGGTTTAGTGTTATGTCTCTTTTGATGTAAGGTCAGCTCATAACTGATTCATAGGAATCATACCTAATGGACAGAATGGATGTCAATTCAGAAAATGTGATTAGATTGTACACAATTTTAATTAATGCTTTGCAAAAAAGTATTAAATGTTTTCTTGTTTTTTTTTTTTCTTTTGCCACTGTCATAGACCTCCTCTAATTGGCAGATGTTTTCAAGAGAGCTGATTCAAAGGAGTCTTTTCGCTTTTCATGTCCATAATTGCCTGTTGAAATCCCCTGACCTGCTATGTTGACACCAGACATAGTGAGCCACAATCTCACATCCTTTTAATGAGTCTGTGTTATGATACGGTCTCTAATTGTCCTGTTGGCAAAAGAACAATAGCAGAATGCTTAAAAAAAAGAAAGAAAAAAGGTATGAACCATCCATCCAGTCAGCCAACCAGTCAGCCTTCCCATCTCACCCTGCTGTGACCCTGACTATGTGCGTGCACAGATTACCGTGTGTGAGAGAAGGAAAATCTCAGGCTTGAAGCCAGACATTTTGCCATTTTGGCCAGAATGACTTCTATATATATCAAATTGATGCTCTTGACGAAATCAGTTATCTTGTCTCCAAAATGCATTACTTCATGACCAAAATAAAACTGGACAACAAAACATCGAGAGGTTTTCAGTGAGAAATGTGTGGCTCTCTGATAAAGTTAGTTAAAAGATACTTTAACCCATGTGTGTTTGCACACATGTGCATGCGATGTATATGTATGTATTTGATCTATGTGATGTATTTGATTTATGTGTATGAGGGAGCGACAAACTGAGAGCAAGAAAGAAAGGGAGAGTTCAGTAACCTATGTTTAAGTCTCTGTGGTATGTACATGGATTAGACTCACTCTAGTGTAGACATGAAAGAGACAAAAAACGGGGAAGTGAAGGAGAAATAAGGGTGTGTGTGTGTGTGTGAGAGAGAGAGAGAGAGAGAGAGTTTGTCGAATTTCCGTCCCCTCAAAAACGCATCATCTGATCACAGATATTCGTATTGTCTTCCTCCTCACTAATCAATCAAACAGAAAAACAAACCCTCTTTTTGGAAATGGAGTTCAAGCCACTTGCTATTACTCTGTCTGAATGTACGTATGGAGCTCCGGAGAGAAAATAGGCCCGCATGAGAAGTAATCAACACAGCCCACTATGATAGTGACAGCAGGTTAAGAAGGGGACGGGGGAAGCTCTGTTTCCATGCCAGAGAAAATGAAAGCAGCTGGGGGTATACGCTGTGTGCACAAGTCAGTCAAATCTGCTTGTTTGCAGACGTGTTTTTTTGTGTGTGTGCGTGTGTGTGTGTGCGTGTGTGTGTGAGAGACAGAGATGGAACCCAGCAGGAGAGGAATGCAGTCATGGCTGTAAAGTGGGTGTGAAAACAACTATGTTCACTGACCTACGGACTGACCTCCCCCACCCCTGCTCTCCTGGTAGCTAGACAGTATCCTGTGTGTGTGTGTGTGTGTGTGTGTGTGTGTGTGTGTGTATGTCCGTGGGAGCGTGCGAGCATCACATACATGCTTGAGAAAATGTGGTCATGTGTGTGACATTTGCCTGAGTGCATGTGGTGTTGCGCGGGGTCATATGTAGGCCTGTGTGTGTGTGTGTGTGTGTGTGTGCGTGCGTGTGTGTGTGTGTGTGTGTGCGTGTGTGTGAGTGTGTGTGGGGTTGGTAGCTGTCAGTGGCTGGCCCTGTGTATACACTAGTTCTAGGGAAGGGGTCAAGAGGATTATCTTAAAATATGAGTTGTGCCCTCTCCTCCTGCCCCTTCTTCCTCTGCTCTCTCTCTCTCTCTCTCTCTCCCCCCCCCTCTCTCTCTCTCTCTCTCTCTCCCTCCCTCCCTCCCTACACCCTTTAACGTGACCCGCAGTGTGAAGAGAGACGGCACCTGTTGCACACACAGTAGGTGTTTAATGTAGGAACGTCTGACTTACTTTACTTTGCACGGACTGAAAATGTATCGATGTTTGACTTCAAATCGGTAACAGTTGAGGTCTTGCTCACCTGAATTTACTTGATAGGCACAACAGAGAGAAGTAAAAGACAAAAAAACCTTCAAAAATAAATTAAGCAATCGACATTAGTAGCAACAACTGTAGGCTAAGTAAATCAATAAGTAGGCTAATCCATACTTGTTTGACCTTGTTCGAGGCTAGGTTTAACGCAATGAAATTGACGTCTGTGTATGTTTATATAGTATATTGTTTTATTGCTTTTATTGTTTATTTTATGTTATATTTTTTATGTTCCCTTTGCTGTATCCTATTACTTTGTCTTAAAACTAAATTTCCCCACGAGGTTTCATCTGATCCCATCTTATCTTAAATGTTTCTTTTAGAAATAGCGAGAGCAAGTCGCTGTAATATACCCCGTTGTTATTTCTACTTCATACTTCATAATTGCTCTAGATTTAATTAAATATAGGCAAAAGAGGAAATTAAAATAATAATTTAAAAAAAAACATTTAAACATCCCTAAAAATAACTATGGTAACTATGGTAATTCTGTAACCAATTTTAGAATGGCTACTGTACATTTTCACAGCAAAAACTTATGAACCGCTGTATTGTCAAAAGGATTAAATCACCAGGAAATCCTAATCCTGGAGTAATACCATAGCAGATAAAAAAAATGCGATCAGGTCAGTGTAAAGTCACTATTGAGTACCGCATATATTCTCTTTAGGAATATTCTAAGAACAGTCTGGTGAGTTTCCGTGAGAGATTTCCCACCTGAATTAGGCCTGCTGCTCTCATTTTCTAAAATTTCATAAATCCTCGTTGTGAGTACATTCATTTGTCTGATTTAGGGCGCCGACAGACAGACAGCTCCTCTGGTGCACTCGAACTTGGATTTGTCCCCGGCTGAGTCAGCTATCCCGCCTGCTCTCCACTGCGGGGCGTCTGGGCGCTGGAGCGGCGCCTTGAACCCCTTCAGTCTGCTCCCCGCAACAGGCTGTCCTGCCAGAGCGACCCGGAGCCTGGCCGTCATCTCCCAGCATTACACCATCAGTAGGCTGTGGAGCGTCACGGTCCTCCGCCTCTCTGTGCCTGGGTATGGCCTTTCTGCTACACTGAATTATTAGCTCATTCCTTAAAATTAAAGATCAAATATGAACAATATTCTTTTTTTTTTGGAATTTACAAATACTGAAAATTAAAAAAAACCGAATGGAGGACATTATTAATTTAATTGCACTCAATTGTTACTGAATGTTTCTTTAGAATATTGCTGATAACACTGCCTGCTGATTTTCGTTTAATTATTATATCTAGCCTATATTACCTCAGTCGGTAACAACATAGGCCCTGCCATGCCAATAAATTGAATTAAATTGAACAGAGAGAGAGAGAGAGTAACTCGAGCCCTGGTCTCCCTTGGTCCGCTGCGTCCGTTTGCAGTGTAATTAAATAGCGCCTGTGCGCACTTATCGGTCGGATCTGACAGTAGTGTATCTAACCGGTCCCTGTCCTGTGCACCTCTTCCCCCGTCCCCTTCCAGCTCTACCTCATGGTAATTGAATTAGCTCGGTTTTAGGCAGAGGAGGGGCTTGGCTTTGTTCGAGTGACGCCCATTCAAATAATTTCAAACCAATGGGACTATCCCCCGCTCCGCCGTAACCAAACCCACTCTCTCAGTCGGCGTCTGGAGCTGCCTGCCTTTGCTCTCACCTTCCTGCGTGTCCCGGCGTTTAATCCCAAACATCAGAAACAGGGGGAAGAATAGCCTACATACGCACATGGGAGAGCGTCTGATTTTTTTTCTTTCTCCGCGTCGCATGATGCCTTATATATGAGGAGGATACTCTGGGATGCAGGCATAAACAAGCGTCTCCTCTGAGAGAAGCGCATGAGAAAACACAAGGCTGTCCGTCCTCTCTCCGACACTGAGAAGGACTCCTCCCCACCTCGGTCGTGACACCTCCGGTACATCGCTGAGACGGGATAGCAGTCTTTTTTCGGAGGAACAGAAAGGCGAGGTCTCCAAATAGCCTAACCTTACCGTTCCCCTGCCGCGGACTGACTGACTGTATGGCTTTAAAAAGTTGCCCGGAGAACATGGACATCTGACGTGCGCCACACGGCGTCATTGGACACATTGAGCTTCTCTCTCTCTTTTCTCCACCACATCTTGGACTGACTGATCCCTGCGCTGTTGGTTTGGAGTAAGAAGTATTCAGCAATTGTCGTTTGCCCTGACATAGGCTACATGCAGTAGCTCCCCGCAGCAGAGGAACATTATAACAGCTTGTTAAAAAGACCTCTCTGCCTATTGTGCTCTGCATTTGCATGTAGTGAGCTCACTATTTGTGTATTAGTGGGAGAAATATTCAGTCAGCGCACCTCGGAGCTGTCACAGTTGACATCCCGCATAAAACATATGATTCATCGGGACCTTCGACCTGAACCTGAGAGAAAATACAGTGACGCGTTGGTTTTGTAACTTTCATTTTCTGTCAATCTGAACAAGTGTCATCTGAAGTGCCCCGTTGAATGGTCGCTATCGCGCTATCCCTTCGCACCTTCTATGCTGTGTGTATTTTTTTTTTTTTTTTTAGCATTCACAAACTGCGCCAGTAACACACGGCCACATGTGAACGAGACACATCATCTGTCCCAGGTGAAGTGTCCCTAAAGCTCGACTGACTGACTGAATTTGAAGAGGAATACGTGCCGAAGTTTTGCTGTAGTGATGCTGCAAGTGGAAATGGTCCTCTTCGTCTGCCTGGTGCTGTGGATGTGTGTATTTAGCCAGGAGCCCAGCTCCAAAGTGGTGGCCGACCGCTACGCCGTCTTCTGGAACCGGACCAACCCGAGGTAAGTGCCTCTGAGACCGGACAGGTTAACCGCGGAGAGTCGGCGATGTTTCGGCTCTTCACATCTGCATGAACCCCGGGGATCATCGCAGGTTTGCCGGAGCAAATCGGTGTTTATTCTCCGCAGTAAGGGCATAATGCCAGTAGCTGTAGGTGTAGCTAAAGATAGGAACAGGAGGGTTACTACGTGGTCTTTTCAATTCAACACGCACGGCTGCTCATAAACAGCGCATCCCCCGAGAAAACATTACGGATTAAAATTGTGCGTAATAAGGCCTAACCATAATACTTGATCGCCCGGTGCTTTATATCCCGTAGCTTCGCCGTACCTCAATTAGAAGCCAAGTAAATGGGCAGATGAGGGAACGAACTGTTTCACTGAATCATTCAGCTTTAGGTGAACGGACACAGATGTAGTGGGCTATAACATAAAGCGGGAGCATTATCTCGCCCTGTTTGTCTAAACGGTGACCCGGACCCGGGCTGGATACTTAGACTGCCCCACAGGACCCATTAATACCAGCAGCTAACTTGTCTTTATTAGACTAACACCAAACAGCTCGGCATCAGGTCCATATTACCTACTGTATGTAGCCACACAATGGCCATTGATTTATTCACTGCACACTGTCGGCTAACCATTGCCTGAATTTGGAAAAATAAGTTGTTATAATGAAGAGTAGCCTACACAAACATCTCGACCTGTGTGGAAGGTTTTTGGCTGTTACACGGTCAAACACTGAGGAGGACAGCACACGTCTTGTTGTGCAGCCTGCTTTGTGGCTCCCGTATAAACTAGCGAAACTAAATGAACCCAATGAGGGCATTAAATCAATAGAAACGAAAGGATCTTCTCTTACGAAAATTAACTATAGTAATTACACAACTATCTCAGCACAACTATAAGTCCCTGAAGCAATACTCTGAATATTATCACGGGAGATAAATAATACCATAATAAAGTATGATATGGTCGTTATAAACTCACTATTGAGTAACACTGTAAAGCCCTAAAGGAATATCACGGTGATTTTCAGTTAGTGTTTCCTTGTGGGCCCTAAGAGTTGTAGCTATTTTTTATTTATTTATTAGTTCATTGAAATATTCTTTAATCACATTTTATATGAAGAAATATTTCAATGAGAAGTTTATAAAATTCTCTTAATCGTGATTCTATTCCCTGCGAAGTCTACCACCCAACGAGACTTTTTTTTACTGCATTAAAATGGCAGTATTTTAGGATCGTTGAGATTATAGATTGATTTGAAACATATTATTCTAATAACAATAAAATCCCACGAAGTTTGGACATAACTTTGTTAGAACTTAATTGGACAAATTGTAGTTTTGTTTCACCTAAAAAAATGCAAAACAATCCTGCAACACAAACCCCATTTACTTTGTTGGATGAAACGTGAAATGTTTTCATCCAAGTGTAGCGATGGCCGCCTACATTATGGCAACCGTGAACTTGCCTGTTCAGCACTTTTGAAAACTTTAACACTGTAACACACTGTAGCTTACTGTGGGAGCTTTTTTTTTTATCAAGCTTCTTCATTTTTAAAATGGATAAAGTTTCTCAAAAGGAACATCTATATAACCTACTGTTATTTATATTATTTAGATCCTCCTTAGAAGACTCCTTAGTAACTTTAAAGTCACAAATAATGTCCTGAAGTAACCTTTCCAAATTAAATATTTAAACAGTTAATTTGAATATTGTCAAATATTGTAGTATTAAGTCACAAAAAAAGTGTAGACTATGCATTGTTCATTTGTCTTAATAAGATGTGTGTGTGTGGGTGTATTTATATATATGTGTGTGTGGGTGTATTTATGTGTGTGTGTGTGTGTGTGCATTTGTCTTAGTCTAGTATCATAATAACATTCAGATTCAGCAAAAATGTGTTGGGAGTGAGGTGAGAATTTAATGTGTCGCTTGTGTCAGATGGGCCACACCGTCAGACTGTGCCAGAGTTAAGTTAAAAGTTTCTCAAGTTGCTCCAGAGCCTCGACTCAAACCTTTCTCTGCTCGGGAAAGCTTCAGTCAACCCTAGTGTACCGTGAACATGCTCATCAGACAGCATCTCCCAAATAAAAGTCCTTTATGGAGGTAGACAGTACAACATTGTCCCTTGACTTATTAAGTCTAAATACTGCTGGTGGAGTTTACAGTGATCTTTCACTCAACTGCCAACAACACTTAGTATTTGTTGAATAAAATCCTCGGCTTACTCTCCAAGTGCACACAAAGCCATTAATCGTACACGCTGACTTTGTTGCACAACTATTTATATTCAGTTTGAAGTTTGTGAAAACAAGATTTATTGCTTGAAGCAATTAGTGGTCAGGGGTACAAACGGAGGGCTGACTGTAGGCACTTTCCTAAAGTCTGGGCTAGTCTACCGGGGTGCGTAGATTCACGGCCTGATACACCGTAGACCATGACTGTTGTGGTCTAGGTCTCCGCTCCGGCTTGCCCCGGCTGTTTATTTATGGGCCGCTTTGTTCAATAGAAGCAAACACAAATTTGAGTTTAATCTTGATATGTTCCGTTGATAGACACACTTTCATTAGACTGTATTTTATTTTTTTTCACCCAAAAAGTTTTGACTTGACTGGCCGCTCAGTTGACTTGATTCCTTCCAGATGTGCTGACAAGTTTTCTCAGTTCCAGTAAAGAAAAAAAAAAAATGCAGTTGCAAAAAAAATAAAGGAAGTTGAAGTAAATCTACTGTTAATCTCAGATCCGAGACAAGTGAAATTGAAGCAGAGAGAAAACAAGAGCGTTTGTGATCCGCTAGGCTGCGTGCATGTTGTGCTTTTTACTCTCTTTGGGTCCCGGGTAAAATATGAGAAATAGATAGCTTCCTGAGCCTCATCTGTTTCTGAAGCTCTGACTTCCCCGAGGAAAGGAAACAGGTTTTCACAGAGGCTCTAATGCCGCTAACACCAGTCACTCCGTTCTACTTACTCTAATAGAGTTTGTTTGACTCTCAGCCCTGCGGGGCAGAGGCAGGAAGCCAGAGAGGTAACATCGCAGCAGAGAGGAGAAAGGGAGAAGGAGAGATAGCAAACTTGTCTTACTGATGACTCAGTTAATAAATATTGAGTCCCTTTCTTCATGCATTAGTCTAGATAGGTGGTGTGGTACTGTAACCCGACGTGCCTGCTTCTGCCTTTCTGCTGACGCTCCACAGTCACACAGAAACTACGGTTGCTCTGGGGTGTTTTCTCTGTGTAAACGTCCCATGAACAGAACTGTAGAAGAGTTGTGTCCCAAAACAAGATATCCACTACATGAAAAAAGCTCTTACAGAATGAACAGTGGCACAAAATCGAAACAAATTCTGGTGTTTAGGTAATTTAAAAGATTGTGTTTGTGGCAGTCGCCTCTCCTTTACGCTATTCCTGCCGTTGTCTGCACACAGTCAGTGTAGTTGGAGATATCCAGGCTCGTTTTCCTACCTTCACCTTTCTGTTTCTGTTTTATCATTATTTCACTGTGCCCGAGTGGCGTGTTTTCACATAATTGCACGCATTATGTTACGCCTGGCACCCACAGGAAGAAATGTAAGTCTCCGCCAGGAAATAATCCCTCAAAAACATGTTGCCTTACAAACTTTATTGTCACACCCATGTTCTCTTATTCGGGGGGGGTGTCCTTGTTAGCCGGGACAGAAGTTAATTTCAAGGTAGGACCGACAACATAAAATTTGTATTTTAAAAACTACGAAAAACAAGTAAATGCTAAATAATCTCATTAGATACAGCATGCATTGCAAAATGATTGGGGGAAATGTAAACTAGAAGTAGACCGAAGTAAATGGGCTGTAACTAAATGTCACCGGTATTGTTCGGTAGACAAATTGCAAACACTTCTACAGCTTGGATTGTCACTAATTTGTAGATATTGAATGGTGAATCTTGGATGGGGATTTTTCTCCAAAATAGCTATATAGAGTGTTTTGAAATTGAACTTTTCGTCCACAAATATGTTTTTGCAGCTTAGAATTTCTTGAATGTAGTTTTCTGGCGGTCAGATCTGAACAGTAATTGTTAGATAAGGGTGGAATTTCAAAATGTGACAGTGGGCCATAATTTGTGTTAGCAGTGCTGCAGTTGTTTCTGCAGGGTGTTTGTATTGTTGGTGGCTGCGGTGGGGGCGGAGGGGATTTCCTTGCTGTTTTGCTGGCTTCAGTCCGCCGATGTATCTCGCGCCTCCAGCATGAGACCAGAAACATGCTAACTGCTTCATTATTCCGGTCAACACCTTCAAATTCTCTCTCTCTCTCTCTCTCTCTCTCACACACACATTCTTATTTGTGGTGGAAATCCCCCATCACGGTTTAGATTTTCGTAGAGCTTCTCTCACACTGCCCTTATCTACACGTACAGCATTTTGGCGGTCGAAAACTTTGTATATAACTAGTTTAAGAGATGTGCAAAAAATCTTGAAGGGTTTATGTGTCCTTTAGAGAGTTCGCTGGGCTTGGAATAACTTGAAATAAAGGGACATTTCTCTCTGTGGATTCTCGCTCACTGTCTTTGCTTGTGAGTGTTTATTCTAATGAGGGGACAGACAGTGGCTCTAATGATATCTCAGCTGTAATGCCGAAGAGACGCTCCTCGCCCCCCCCCCCCCCACCCCGCTCTCTCTTCCTCCCCATATCCTTCTTCGCTTTTCTCCTCTGTCGTCTCGTAGCGCTCTGCCTCTCGCCGTCTCTTTCTCTCTCGCCCTCTCCCTCTCTCTCTCTATCTCTTTCTGTCTTTCTCTCTCTCCTTCTCTCTCTCTCTCCCCCTCTCTCTCCCTCCCTCCTCGCCGGGCACAGAAAATGAATGAATACAATTAGATATTTCAGGAGTCCCTCCACGGCTGATTGTAGAGAAAGACGCACAGAGGTCAGGCACTCTCCGAGCGGAGCGCAGAGAGAGGTCACACACACTCGGCGAGGAATAACGAAGCGGAAAGTTGGCCCGAGAATGACAAACTAGTAACTAGAACTCTCCTTGAAGTGGAGGGTGTTATTAACATAAACAGTTTGATGCGGTTGTGGTCATGAAAATTGCTCAAGGTGATTTGAATTTTGCTGCATTATACTTCGACGTAGGTCAAGAGACAGCCAGGAAATCCACCTAACCGTTTCTTTAAGGTGCGGCCTCGTGTCTTGATGTGTGCGCTGTGCTGTGCTGTGCTTTTTTTTTTGTAGTTTTTTTTTGTACTGTACATGGTTTTTGGGTAGTTTTGTGTCATCGGTATCAAAGAATGGCTTTCCTTTGTTGCAATTCTGTCTGGCTCTTCTTTGTCTGTGACCTGTCTTTCTCTCTTTGTGTGTGTGTGTGTGTGTGTGTGTGTGTGTGTGAGCGTGCTATGTGAGGAATGAGCCATGAGGTCATATAGGTCTTGTTTCCTCTCCTTCAGACTCATAGAAAACAGAATAATTACATCTTTCTCCCTTGGACCTCTCATTACCTGTCACTGACCAGCGGGACGTGAAAAACTGTCTTGTCACTCAGTGTGTTTGTGTGTGTGTGTGTGTGTGTGTGTGTGTGTGTGTGTGTGTGTGTGTGCGGGGGTGCTGACTGTGCTCTAACGTAGACACATACACATGGAGGTAGAAAGCTAGCCCATAAAGCCAGGGGTTTGCTCGCCCGTCCGTCTGTCAGCATGAAGATAGACTGCAATATTAACTTCTATTTATATTACACATTCTGCAATGGTTTCAGCTTTAATGTGGTAGTGAAAATATATCATTTTTTAAGTCAATTTTATATCCAATTTGCTAGCTAATTTGGGTAGTTTTTTTGACCCCGGCGCTGGTCTCCTGCATACCATTCTCTCCTTCCCTCAGTCCTCCTTATCTTCCTTGCTCTGACTTGCTCGGAGCTGTCTTGTACGCTCTCTCTCTCCGCCGCACCAGCTCTCTTTTTCTCCTTCTCCCTCTCTCTGTCTGAGGGCTGATTAGTTCTCGTTAATGACCCCTCGCTCTGTCGTTCTTTTATGCCCGTGGCGCTGGCGAGAGCACATTCACCAGCCAAACCAAGGTGTGGGGAACGAGAGAGAGAGCGGGGGGAACTCGGAGAGAGGGAGACAGAGGAGAGAGAGAGAGAGCAAAATAAACACAGGATTTGACAGAGAACCTGCGTATCGTAATGATGATGTTGTGTGATGAGGCCGTGGAATACTTTTATTAGGTTTAAATGGCACTCTGTGTTTTCTCACCGAACCTGTAAACGCGCTCGCCATTTAAATTAGATTTTTTTTTTCTATTAACTAGAAAATGAGCCCAGCAGGCAGTAGTCAATGCTTAGTCAATGTGCTTGGCAGAGCAGCTGTTCTCCAGTGAGCGGTGGAAGAGGGGGAGGACTGTTGGCCGTGACCCTGTTGGAGGTGCTGTGCGGCGGGCAGAGGCTGTCCCGTCACTGGGGCTGTCTGGTGGTCAGGCTCCAGTGTGGCATATGTTAATCCTGCTAAAACATTCAAGGCAGACTACAGTTGGACGGAAAAAGGCATTCCCAACTGTAATTATTTGTTTTTGTGGATTTATATATTAGATTTTATTTTTTTTATGTATTTATTTATTTGCAACAGTGATAGCTAATCGATTTGTGTTTGCAAATAAATACTTTCCCTGGTTCTGAAATCTGCCATGTGCTTGTTTTTGAACAATTCATACTGTGCTTCATGACCTTGATTTTGGTAATTCATTTACCTGAATACAACAACAGGAAAGCTTATGTTTGTTCATGATTAGATTAATATTACTAAGATTGACTAAGACTACTAAGACTAAGGTTAACTGTTGACTAAGGTTAAATGTGTTCTAAGAGTCTTAAAAAAATATTTTCTATTGAAAAGTTATCCACCAAAGAGCCAATTGGGATCGCTTTTTATACAGACAAATGGCACATATTGAATGGCAGCTTCATTTCAATGGCACATGTTCCCCTGCCTTGCCTGGGGAACCAGATTTCAGTGTCCAGGTTTTTGCTTTCAGTGTAATCACCCCAAGGTCAGATGGAGTGCTGAAACACCACTATCAGCTGAGCGATCTGTCTTTTAGCCCTCGTCTAACCCGTGGCTTTCAGAGGAGCGCTCCGTATAGCTCTACTTGGAAACAATAAAGTATTAACCAGCTTATGCAACACCCACATGTGCAAAGCTCCACGCAGGACTTTTACAATGTTCTGCCATGACACCGATAAAAATAACGTTTCCGTTTTTTGGTTGCCTTTCTAGATGTGTTTGTTTATCCAGGGACTAATATTTTCTGTATCCCTGCTCACAGTGTCTCAGTTTCACTCCGAAGCTTGAGGTTGTGGAAAGTTTTTTCCCCAACATTTTTTTCCCCTTAAAGTTACTTTGTGCTGTCCAAGAGCTGGCGTGAGAACAGATCTGGCTGTCCGAGCTTGTATCTTTAACGTGAACAACTCTGCCGCAGATCTTACTGCAGATCTTTGTTAATGAGAACACCGGGTAGACAGAGCATGAGAAGGAAAGAAAAGTAACATCTTTTTTTTGTTGTTGTAGGGTTAGCTCAACTCCATATCCCACTACAAGGAAATGCAATGGCATTGTGGCTTTTTCATCACAGAAAAGCTTTTCTTTCCTTCCAAGATCCAGAAAAGGAGCGATGGACAGGAGTACAGGGTTGTTGCAGGTCCGATAAGGGTTCGAGACGCGAGCCCGGGACTCTCGCTGTCGTGTGTTATAGGTCTTTGTTCGTGGCTGAAAATGGCGCTACCATACCCTTCTTCAGCTCTCCTCTGTAAGATGGAGGCTTAGAAGCAGCTGTTACTGTAGTAACGCTTGGCTGATCTATCACCCCTGACCAGAAAGGGGCGCTACTGAGCGAAGCCTGATGCCTTCCGCTCTCAGCCCGAGCATTTCAAGTGTACAGCTGAAGTGAAAGCTACATACATTTGCTTGATTTAAACCAGCTCCTTCTGCTTTGGTTGATTTGACCTCGTTAAACTCATTTACTATCAAAGTCATAGTGCATTTACAGGACCTGCATTAGCATGTAAAGGCCAGAACGACTGATAGGTTTTCAATTTTTTTTTTCTTCCTGTCACCGTTTGCTATTCAACTGGAAAATGTGACGGGAACGATTGAGACTGTTCGGTTTTTGCCAGACACATTTTCCACAGATAATTCCTTTCATGGTAGGCTGGCTTCGGACCTCTCACTGCCGTTTTCCTTATTTAACTTTGGGGGCTGCGGGGGAGTGACTGGATGTTTTTCTAGCTGGGCAGCAGTGTGGAGAATAGATCCCAGAAGAGAACACATCTCCAACTCTTGAATAAAGACCTAATTGACGGGTTGTAGCCAGTTGTAAATGACTCATGAGGTAATACGTCTTCACAGACAGACTGAGAAACACAGAAAGACCAATGCTGTGAGATTGTATAGTTGTGTGGTCTACTCCCCCTTTGGAGCCGACACAGTCTAGCGGGTTTATTTCCAAACTCCAAATAGAAATCATAGAAGTCATAAAGTGCCGTGTTTAGCCAGACGCGGTGATATCACCTCCTCACCTGCATACCGTGAGAAATCTAGGAGCCGCTGCCCAGATTCTCACATTTTCATTTGGCGTTTCATTGTCTGCATTGGCCCATTGTCCTGAAAACGATGCAGGCATTTGGGTGTAAGGACTAATTGATACCCTGGCCTTGTTTTGAACACCTCTTTGTAAAGTTCCCTCTGCTGCAACAATATTCCACTGAACATAAATATAAACAAACAAACAAGCAAACAATGGCGCTTTCACTTTGTTCAGTCTACCGTTGTAGAGAGACGTGCCAATAATAAGCTAGCGACGTTAGCCTGTCTGAATTGACAGTACAGAAAAATACTAGCAGCCAATGCCCCCCCCCCCACGCCGGGCCGTGAGACTGAAAGGCGGCCATTGTTCTGCTCCCTCTGTCCACTCTGCATAGCCAGGGCTGAAAGTATGCATGCGCTTAAAACGGAGGGAGAAAAGGAGGGAGGGCAAAGGAGAGGAGAGAGGGAGAATGGTGTGAATGGTGAGGGGAAAGGGAGGGCGCGCAGCTGAAGTTGTAGCGTGGTTTCGGACAGAAAAAGGGAGGAGAGGAGGAGTGTAATGTGCGAGCCAGACACGAGGGGAAAGGCATGTAGTAGCCGGGGGTGACAGAGGAATGGCAGAGTGTGCGGAAAGAGGAGGTGGCAGTTTCCCTCAGTTCCAGCCACCCTTATCCCTTCCCTCTCATCCCCCTCTCCCCTTGCACCCTGCTACCAAGCCTCCCTCCACTCCATCCAGTACATCGACTCCCACCCCTCCCTGTCTGCCCTTGCCAAGGTTTAAAGATGCATGTGGCTTTCTGGCTAGCTGTCTGTCTGCCTGGCTGCTGCCGGTGCTGGTGGTTAGTGGTGGTCCTCAGGGGGACAGGCTCTCGGTCTGTGCCCAGAGGAGGTGTCGTCTTAGCGGCCCGGGTTTTGTGACACTGGGGCTATTTTCTACGGGGACAGGATTAAGCCTGCTCAGGTTTAGACCCCTGCTTTGTTTCCCCTGACACTGAAGACTCCCACACAGAGGGCTGCGTTGGTGGTGTTTACTTGGGGGGTGGTGCTGCGGTTCTAAGTTGCATCCTGTCTTAGATACTGTGACACATTGCATGCTGTGTCCTTGAAAGTGCCTTTCCCCGTGCAATACATGTGTCACAGTCAGAGTGCCAGGGTGTGTGCAAAGTAGCAGCGTAACATACTGTATGGAGGGGTTTCACACCAAAAAGCTCTATATCCGCTGTGGACAGATTTTGGCATGATGAAAATCATCAGTCAATATTTCAAAAATCGAATGTTTTTGTCCCCAAAAGTATAACTATTTTGTAAGCAAAGGTTCTTAAGAACTTTCATTGCAATGCATAATGTGGATAATCATGCTTAATTGTAATTCAAATGGGGGGGCAACTCTTCATATTTGCCTTTGGCTAGTTGCATCAGTTTGAAGGCTTGGGGTCTAATAGGGCTAAGTGGGATTTTGAGCAAAAAAAAAAAAAAAAATTTCTTTTAGATTTATCATGAATTAAAGGCACCTCAAATCAAAATTACAAGATCAGCAGAATGGCAAAGATTTAAACTGGACTTCAATGGCAAGTATTTTGGCATGAAAATCTGCTTCAGATCTGCTCTTATGGCTCCAAGCCCTTTATTGGGCAACTGACGCTCGTCATAGATCTTAGCTCCAAGAAGAATCTTGAATCAAGCAGATATTAAATCTTGTTTAAAAATGTATACTACAGAACTGAATCTGATTTTTTCAGTCGAGTCTGCTCTGGGTTTGATGTCGAGATGAAGAGTGTGTGAGCGTACGTTTTGTGTCTGTGGGTATCCATGCGCATGTGCATGTGTGTGTGCGCCTACACGTGCAGGCGAGCGTGTTTGTATGTTTGTGCTCGCAGGCAACACATGCACATGCACGTGCACCTGCGCGTGGTTATGTCTGCGCCCGCCTGTGTGTGTGTGTGTGTGTGCGTGGTTATCCTGAGCCGACCCGTGCTCCGAGGCCCTCTTTAATGAAGCAGCAGAAACACACACCCTTTACTATAGCAGAGCACAGCACTATTCTTGACCCAATTCTCTGAGCCTGCTCCTCTGAGAGCTGCTTGATAGTTTTCCTATTTTGTGAAGTTGCATTGTGTGTGTGTATGTGTGTGTGCGTGTATGAGTGTGTGTATGTGTGGTGTTCCTGTGTGATTCTGAAACTGTGCTAAGTGCGTTTTTCCCCCTGAAGGGAAAACGATTGATCCCCGGAATGTGTGATAAATCCCATCTTCACCCTCTCCTCTCATCTGAGCCCGGCTTTGACTGGTCTGGCTTACCCAGAACATTATCCCACATAACCAAATATGACACCCCAAAGAACATAGTACGAACAGATAGACACACACACACACACACAAATACACACACACACACACACACACAGAGCGTGCTTTTTTTGGAAGGGCAGTTCATTATTTCTTTAGCGAGGCTCAAGTTGCAGGAGATGCGGTATTTATTCTGCTTGTTTATTTTCTTCCTCTAAATCAGCGAGCAGCGGGCCTTGGAGTGCAGCAGCCTTTGAACCGCGGCCTATCCCATGACTGCAGCCCTGGGTATTAACCCAGAGCCACTGAGAGGCTTAAAAAGCCATCAGCTCATTGTCCGGAGACACAAAAACCCCCTTCCTCTAAAATCCCCCCCCCCCACCCCCCGCACCCCCCAATCCTTCTCTTCTCTTTTCCTCCTTCCCTCCTTTTCTTAAGAATGCCTTGAGCTGGCCTCTGCTGGCATTCATATTAATCAGTTTTAAGGGTCTAATGAGATAAGTGAGACTTAAGGGGAGTCCCCAAAGTGGCCTAAGCCCTCTGGATCGACAGAGGTGATGAGCGCTGCCCATGGCTACCTCCTCAGGGGTGTGTGTTTTTACCCAGGATGAGTATGCACGCAAAAGTTTCTAATGTCCTTTTGTTCTTATTGTCAAGGTTTAAAGCTTCATTTTAGAGACGATCATTGCCTTTCCATGCAAATGGGGTGATGATTTTGTGTTTTGAGTTTGTTTCTGAGGTTGTTGAGGGTTGAGAAGGTATATCTGCATTTGACAAACATCAGGTCTTTAGTCCATAACTTCCTTTGTCGTAATCCCCCCCCCCCCCCCCCCCCCCCCCCCAGCTCATGCCCTCCCATTCCTTATCCCACCACGCATCCTTGGAATATAGGCCAGTTGGTTGCCTCCCGCTCTTTTTCTCTCCTCACCTCATTGGCTGCCCCCTCCCTCCGTCTCTCTCTCTCTCTCTCTCTCTCTCTCTCTCTCTCTCTCTCCCTGTCTCTCCCTGTCTCAAGGATTACCAGATCTTTAACTGTACTGTCCTTGGCTTTGGGGGTCCCGCTGAGGTGACCCAGCATGCCCACTGTCAGCATTAGGCTCAGTGTTGTGGCTGCAGCACTTGACCGACAGTTGCCTAATACACACAGTCTCTCTCTCTCTTTCTCTTTCCCCCTCTCTTTTTCTAACTGTTTCTATCTTTCTGTTTGTGTATTTGCATGTGTTTGTTTGTCTGTAATTGTATACTGTGTTTGCCTTCACTATTTTTAGAAGAGGTGCAGCAGCCTAACCCCTTCCCCACCTCTGCTACCTCAGCCCTCAAGTCTGAGACAGAGCCATGCGAGCAACGAAAACATGGCGGCCAAACCAAGAAAAATAAAATGTGGCACCAGCCAGACACAAAGAGGCAGAGTTGGCAGCCATGTTTGAAGCAGTGTTTGATTTTGTTAGGTTTTAGGAATTTTAGACAGTTAAAAATTGCATTAATTAGGGAGCGGTGATTAAAGCTACTCTGTGAGGATAACCTTCTTAGGCAAACAAAATAATCTGTAATTAATCAGTAATTATCTGCCCATACTCCACCAGGTGTCCATGTTAGGGAGGGGTCAGCTAGCACAAGAATAATCAAGAGGAACTTTAAAGAATGCTAGTTTGATTAAAAAAAGACATTGGCAACGGTCATTTATTTTACTTAAATATATACAGCTGTGCTGCTGTATTTTTTTTTTCCATGCCAATGAAAAAACACATTCTTGGTTCAGAGCAGACATAACAGAATACGGTTTTCCTGCAGGTTTGGGTTTTCGTGTTAGAGAGAGTCTTGTTGAAATATACAGTAGTCCTGGTGGAGTAGCTGTGAGGCGGGACGAGTCGTCAGAGAGTTCAGTTTCACCTGCTGTTCTGCTCCTCAGGGCCGCAGGACGCCCGACCGGACACATTCCAGCCAGGATTAGACGGAGCATGGCAAACGGAAGCACAAATAAGAAGGATTGCAGGAGCTTTTTCCAGGATAATGTTTGGCATGACGATTAGGTGGCTAATATACCTTTGACATTTTTAAAGTTTTAAAAGTAGGACAGGCGTTATGCACAAAACTTTGTTTTATAATTTGTAGTTCCTGTGAGCCTAAAATAATTGGAAACTCAATTTAAAATGTTAAAGCGCGCGACACATTTAAGATTTAAAAATAATGTATTTTATGCAACTAAAATTAGTTCTATTTATTTAAATCAACAAACTAATAAATAAAATTAAATTTAACAAATAAAAAAAATATTGTTATATTTATAATTGATTTAATGCAGCCTACATTAACAGTTGCTTTTACTATTATACAATGAAACATTTTGAAATAGTGAATTTATTCTCATGTAATGATTAAATCGTCGTAATATTTTTTCCTTTTTTTTCAATATTCTTTTTTTACATAAAATAATTATTCTTTGATCTTAGGTTTAGTTCATTTTGTGAAATAAATATTCAGCAATGTTTGCATTTTCCAGTCTTTATTTATTTTTATGCTTTTGAGAGTTTCGTTTTCCACTTTTTTAATACCAGGGGATAACTATAGAAAACAAAATTTCTAAACTACTCACTTTAATTATACATTTCTCTGGTAAGCCTGACAATTTGTAGATGTTTCAGTGGGATTATTTTTTATGAGGCATAAAGTTGAAGTAGATTATTAGCCTGTGGGAAAGGAGATGCATCATATTTCTCGTATTGGATTAGAGTGCGTGCTTGGCTTTGGGTGGAGTGATGAAATATTCATTACTGTTTGTGATCTCTAAGAAGTGCAGCACTTGCAAACCTTCGCACGCAATTCATGAAAAATGAAGTCAAGGTAGACGTGTTTTGAGGATGAAGGTGATGGAAGGTTGTCTGCTTGTCTGGGTCGCATGACTTTACCCTACAACATTCATGATGGCTGCCACAGTAGTATGCAACATTTTTTTCTGTGAATGATTTGAGGTTTTTTTTCTCTGACCAGCTTTGATTTTTAACTTTTTTCCTCACAACTTTTTTTTGTTCATATCTTTTGTACTTCCGATAAATAGTTTTAATTGATGAAAAGCAGTCGCAGCACCAGTCAGATTGCTTTTAGCTTGGCTGTATGGATTCACTATAAAGTGCCACACTGAGATTTTCCTGCTATCAGATTGACAGGTGTCAATCGCCGGGTCCCTTGTGGCGTCACCCTTGTCAATCTGCCAATGACATCAGGTTCAGCGCTACTTCAATAATGCAGTATACTCACCCTTTTTATCTCCTCCTTCTCATCTCTCCATCCTTTCCCTCGTCTGGGATGGAGAGAGCTGTCCTTACATTAAGGCCCGGTCAGATTGCGTCTGCCTTTTGTACATTAGCAGCAGTGCCTTCCTGCCTGTATCACTGGTAAGAGGAACATGGCACGAAGATGGTTGAATTATTCACACTCATAATCGGCCTTTATGTCCTGCTGCCAAGCCTGGCCCCACTGTTATTCTAGTGCATAATTGATAGTGCTCAGAAGTGGAAAAGTTAGAATAGCAGAAGTAATGCGAAGCGAAAGTGTAGTCAGGCAGCAGAAGAAGGGGAGAGGGGGATTGGTGGAGGAGTGAGGGGCGATAGAGGGATGGAGGTGGGCCCCTATAGGAGTTTTTACACTGAGCTTGTGTTAGCCTTTACGGGGCTTAGGCCCAGCTAGCGTGAGGATCGCGTGTGTAGCCCAGCCAGACCGGTCTGGGGGGGAAGAAGAGAGGGGGATAAGAGGGGGGGATGAAAGGAGGAGGGGGGGGAGAGGAGATGGGGATCCAGAGTAACGAGGCCTGACGCTGAGCCGGCCCAGAATGTGGTCTGCCTCTCCCCAAAGTTACTCTGGAGCACCACTGTGGGCAAATATATTTTTTGGAATTAAATTGAATTTGATCGCTGCGTGGAAAAGTTTTTGTTTGTTTTTGTTGGAATTTTTGTTAATTGGAGGAATTATTGTGAGGGTTAGGGTTAGGGTTTTGGCACATTTTCTTCATTGTTGGAATTGTTTTGAAAATGTATTTTAACACCTCGCGGGGAAAGGAGTAATCACAAGTGGTGTACGCCTGTTCAGTTATCTGCACAATAGATGTGTACAGGGGCCCGGTGTTTGTTTGGACCTAATCCAGCAAGTCTTTTCACTACCTGCTAGCTCAGGCAGGTAAGAGAGAGGCATTGACATCACATTACAACCATGCGATACAATGATCAATAAACAGCAACCTCCAGAGAAGAGTGGTGATTGGCTCCGTTCCAACAGTAAAGAGAGGCCGTCTATTGAGGAATTGACTGAGACGACCTCTTGAAAATGTTTCAAGACAACAATACCCCACTCTTGGAAATAAAATAAAAAATGCTGGCAGTTTCATTTCTCTGTTTAATTGACCTGCCATTGCGTATCTTCATCTTTCTCTCATTTTTCGAGGAGTTTATTTCGCCATTGCTCGCTTGAGCTGCCAGCCTGATATTCTTTGGTATTCCTGTCAGGGGCTAACTTTCTTTTTCGTCTTCACAACTCCTCCGGTCTCTTCTCTGAGTTGCCCCAATTGAATACAACACCCCTCGGTGGAAGTTCGAACGTCTCAGGTGGAGGTGTTAACACGGCCCCAGGTGTAGTCTATTTAACACCTCTCTGACCCTTAACAAAGCCTTACTAACTGCTGCCTAGCTCTGCCTTTTGTGTTCCATAACAAAGCCCTTTAGCTTCTAATAACACCACAGCGCTGCCAGTGTCAAGAGAAACCTGAGATAAGGTCCACATCAGAGAGTTGGTGGGAACTGTTTAATCCGCTTCTCGAAACCAAACCAACACACAACAGGCAGGGATCATGTTTGGCAAAGTGGCCTGCTTTGATGGAGGGATCGGATGGTGTGACTAGGAGGAATGGGGATGATGGGAAATAGAAAGCGGGCTGAATGCCGGTAGTCTTTTACGGAACTGTGAAAGAGAACATCTGGAGAATAATACAGGAAAGACTGTACAGGCTACGTGCGCCAATATGCACACACACACACACACACACACACACACACACACACACACACACACACACACACACACACACACACAGGCACGCACCCACACACTCATCATACCACAGGAAGATGAATATACTGTACTTTTTTTTTATGTTCATTACTTGCTTTTGCTGATTAATTCAGCAAAAGCAAGTAATGATCACAAGGAAAATAAATTATTTGCTCAATTACCTTTTTTCCTATGACTATGCAAGCATAGTAACCATGCTTGACAACAAACAGAGTGGTGATGGAAATAGAGGCGCTTATGGATTTTCAGTGAGATTGCAAGAGGTATTTCTTCTCTGCAGTCTAGTATGATTCCCTATTACCGTTTCTAAAAGTTGAACTCTGATACATCTTTGGTTGTCGTGCCATACATGCCATTATAATTTAAAAGGAAGCACTCCATCCAAGCTATATATTTTTTGTCAACATCACTTTTGTAATATATTAGAAAGTATCTTTCACTGGAGTCACTACAATGTGGCCATAAAGCCGTCGGGTGGAAACATTAGCGGCGATATGTCTCGGAAACTCATAAAACCAATTTACGAGTGCACTTAAGGCCCATACACCTACTGGAGCCATTCTATAAAGATGCAGACAGAGATTGCACCAAACTCTCCCAAATTACCCACATTTAAAAGTAATAAATGTGGATCGATAAATGGTAGAAGGCCTGTTAATCTTAGACTTACCCAGTTATTTCCAATTTAGACAGTCTTTTTCAACTAAAATTGCAACATTGACAAGCTTACTATTGATTTTGGTTTATTGTTTTCTTCCAGCAGGCTAAATGCTGCATTGAGTTGCTTTCAGAGTAGTCCTCCCGATGTTTTTATCTTTTTTAGTGTTTCGAATTTAATGAAACTTGCCTTTATCTTAGTAACAGAAAAATTACAAAGGCCACAGAGCTTTCTATCGCAGTTATTTTTTTTTTTACATGTGAATAGTTAATTTTTTAGATATCCCAAATGAAAACAGAACTTTAATTAAAAGAAACTTCAATAAGCAACGCTACGATATTAAGCAAACACCATTGCTGTTCTGGTCCCTGGAAACAATAGAGGCACCACCCTGTGAAATATGCTCTTGGTCATGCGGTGGCAGAATATGTGAATAGGCCAGTATGGCTGGTTGAGCTCATATGCTCATTTATTTACAGCTTGGCTCAGCGTGCCAGTGCTGGAATGCTATCGGCACTAGCAGGTATGGATTAGCCTCCGTTCTCTCTCACTGTGAAGTTAATTGAGGGAATCCTCCTCCCACAGTGGACTCGGACTGTCTCTCAAATCTGCATGCGGAGCCAGCTTACAAAGCACTACAGTTTCACTTTTAATTTGAGTTGACGATTTCTGACTCCAATCTGACGAGGCTGCATCCAATAAATCATTTCTCTCTGACCTTTTACATGCTCTGTCTGGAATGAGCCCTCCTCCGCCTCACACCACCAGACCCCCAGCGCCACTAATGTAATGTCATTAATATGATATAATGGCCAATTACGGTGTCACTAATTAGATTGTACAGCAGCTAGATGTGTTATCATCCCTCTATTGCATTAATTACTTCACTAATGGTTTGCTTTTGCATATTTACATGTAATTGTGCAATTACTCTACATTGGTGTACGCACTTACATACAGTAGCTACAGAATGGCAATTTATTCCACCCCCTTTCTATATCGGGCTGAACCCTCACAATTTTGTAGACCTAATTAGTGTACTATCAAGAAAAATGTATTGGAAATGCCATTGCACATGCCCATGCATGACATTTAGTTCAAATGTCCACATGGCTGATGGAGGATGAGCTAATGTCTTTTTGATACACTTATGTGTGAACACACTTGTGTTATGCATGTGCAATTTTTGAGCAAACAGACAATTAATTATGTGTCACAACACAGCTCAGATTAACCATATGTTTGTTTGCTCACACGGCTTATTGTGATATATGAGAATTGGAGAAAAGTCAATTGATTTATGATTGATGTTGTGTTATTTGCTTGCTACGGCTTATTTTATGGATTAGTAAATCAACACTTCCACTGCAAAAATGTGAATTCTTAATATCTCACTGGCAATCTCAATTTTTTGTATTTGTGCTCATGAAGCCCATGGAGAAAACACGACTTTGCTACCTACCGGTCTCCCTGTGGAATTATGTGTTATTGTGTCTATTGTATAAATGTTTTACTTCCATGTCTGGACACAGAATAATTCCTCTCCTTCTGGCTTTGTTTTCTCTATGTCTCTGCTGGTCTTTTAATTGTGAATTTTTCCAGTGTTTTACAGCCCAGTAATGATTTTATAGCAGGCTGTTTTATACTGGTGTCCAAACCTGCAGCCTGGGGAAGATTTAGTGTGTTACCGCTGTTGGGTAGTGAGCTCTAATTGGAAGGTCAGGGGGACGTGTTTCAGAGTAGCAGGAGATCACCCACTTACTGCAGATTTAAAGGTTATCCAAACCCACCCGCAGACCTAAAGAGAGAAAAAAAGTATCTAATTTTCATGTTATTATATTAGCCATCTGGAAAGAGAATATTGCATGATGAAGTGATTTAAAAATCTAATTTTAAAATAGAGCTGAAACTTGCTTTAAAGTGTCATATCAATAATACCATATACCGTGTTTTATTTTATGAAAAAAAAATTGACATAAAAAAAGTTTGTAACATAAAAAATATTTTTCGATTGAGTAAAGAGAAAATCTATACACTCAATCCATTCCATGCGTTGCATTAAATAAGAACACATAATAAATGGCATTTATTTTTTATTTGCAGAACTTATTTTTGGCTTGACGAGTTAGGGAGAATATACTGTGCTATTTTGAAAATATCAGGCATCATTTTTGAAGGGCATTTGTCCTCTTGGTCGCCTTGCTGTAATCACCAGGAAGATTTTTTCCATCCAGCCATGGCGTCTTTCTTAAGAACAGCTGCCTCTGGTCCTGCATGGCATGCCAGGAGTTAACCACACTATAGGCTGGGCTGGAAGGGTGAGACGTGTGTGTGCCTGACTCTATGTGTGTCTGAGGGGCTCCCTTTCTGCATTTCGTGCCACATTTCGTGTCTATCGCCAGCCCTTCTCTCACGCTTGCCTGGTCCCGTGTCGTTGATGGGGTTTGGGTGGAGGGTGGAGTGAGGAGGGCGTAGGGGAGGAGGGTGGCGGTTGCTAGATAAGTGGCCGATGTCTGGGTAACGTTGCTGGGCTAGGCTGGGTCACGTGGTGGGCCCACAGAAAGATTTCCCTGGATGATTCTTGGCACGCAATGCTTTGAACGCTACACACACACACACACACACACACACACACACACATACACACACAGCTTGTAGACAGACACAGGGTCTCACCCTCCTACTGTACATGCACAGCCATACACGCGCACACACACACGGTTCATGCAAGGCCCGCCCCTGTCACGTTGGGAGCCAGTAAAATACTAGTCTGTGTCGTCAAATGACAAAAGTACTGCATGTGTATTTGTGTTTGTGTGTGTGTGTGTGTGTGCTTGTGTGTGCATTTTGTCTGTTTGTTTGTGTGTATGTTAGTGTGTCTTTGTGTATGTGTCTTTGTGCATGTGTGTGTTTCTGATTATTTGTGTGTTTGCACTTTGGCATGTGTGTGTTTGTATGTTTGTACCTCTGCAAGCGCGTGTGTGTGTATGAATTTTGCAATTTGCTCTGTGTGTATGTTGGTGTGTGTTTGTAGCAGGTGCGTGTGTGTGTGTGTGTGTGTGTGTGTGTGTGTGGCTCGGTGCCTTTCCACCCACCCTTGGTGGCAGTACAGTTATTGACAACAGAAGGAAAGGTGAAGGTTCTGCAGACAAAGGCAGAATGTGCTGACCAGAGCATGCAGCTACAAAAGGCAAGGAGAGTGGGATGAAGGAAGGGCGCGGAAAAGGTAGATAGACCAGAAACAGGCTGGCTCACATGAACCGGCTTGGCTCCCTGACCAACGCTCCTCTATTTTTCCTCTTCCCTCCTTCTTCTCCTTCTCCTTCTCCCTCTCTTTTCATCCTCTGTGTTTCTTTTTCTACCCTCTTTTTCAGAGGGCTGTCTGCCATTAAAGCAGAGAGAATTGATTTTCCCATCCTTTCTTTTCCCCCCTTTCTTTTATTTAATACCCCTCTGCCATTGCCTACCTCTCACAGCCCAAATCAATACAGTATCTGCATGTACATGGGGATAAAATACAAGCACCTAGGCTGCTGTAAGGGTGTCACAGTGGGGAAGGCTCCTCCTGTTCTTTCATGCTCTCTCTTTGTCCCCTAGTCTCTCCTTAACACCCTCTTCCAACCCATCCATCCTTTATCCCCCTTCTTGAGTATTTCAACCTTATTCCATTTACGTGCCTACGTGCCCCCCCCCCGCCCCCCCCGTCTCATCACAGGGAAGACGTAATGCAGAGAGGTGAGAAAGTTAAGAGATTGAGAATGCATTTACAGCTCCCCCCTTCTCCTGTGTGCCTCCTCCTCCCTCGGCCAGCTTGTAATGAGAGTCTGAATGTTTGTACGTGGGTGTGGTATACGTGTGTGTGTGTGTGTATGTGTGTGTGTCGATGTATGTGGGTAAGTAATGAGAGTCATAGTGCTTTGTCTGGGGTCAGTGACGGCTATGCGAGGTTGCAGTGAGAAAGGACACGCACGACAGAGCAGGACAGTCACCATTATAACCCCTGACCCTGCGTATGTGTGTGTACGAGTGTGCATTTGTGTGTGTGTGTGTGTGTGTGTGTGTGTGTGTGTGTGAAGGTTACAATATCCATGCAGCGCTGACTATATCTGCAGTCCTCTCTGCTTTAACCTTCCCTTTGTCCCTAGTCACGCTTTGTCCTGAGAGAAAAACAGAAACAGACAGGCACATGTAGACCCAAACACACACACACGAACGGACACAAAGGTAGACGGGGGAGACGGACTGACACACACTCACGCACACTGACACTCACTCCCCCTCCCTGTCTCTCTATGTCTGACTGCTAGTTGACTACTTGACTATATTCAGCGGTTCTGTAGAGCAGCGCTGAGAGCTGTCAGGCCCAGCGTGGGGCTCCTGTGCTGGGCTTGCTGTTTCCTCAAGCTCCCCTCTCTGATGACAAATGACCTGTGTCTCTAGATCAGACACCGGGAGCTGCTGTGGGGGCGGGGTGAGGGAGGGTTTAATAGTGTAAAGTGCCCGGTTATATGGACTGAATTTAAAAAAGGTAGTAGGGGAAAGGGAGGTGAAAAGAGAAGGAGACGGAGAGAGAAACAGGATGACCCATATCTGGGAGAAATGGGGCGTTTAAAGTAAAGAGGACCTTATTCACCCCTCAGTTCATTGAGTCACCTTTACGTTACTGTCTGTTCACTGCATATATTGTTGTTGTTTTTTTTTACCATTACGTGTTTTGTAATTAAAACATCAGTTGTAGTGTTTTTGTCCAAGAAAAATGTCCATTGAACAGACATTTAGTTCAGCGAATATTTATCAAGGAAATAATTTTTACGGCCCTAGACAAACCTGTACATGTGTTGACTCTCTCTCTCTCTCTGTCTCTCTGTCTCTCTCTCTCTCTCTCTCTCTCTCTTTCTCTCTCTGTCTCTCTCTCTCTCTTTCTTTCTCTTTCGCTCTCTCTGTCTCTCTCTCTCTCTCTCTTTCTCTCTCTCTCTCTCTCTCTCTCTCTCTCTCTTTCTCTCTCACACATACACACACAAGCACACACACACACTTATACACACCTCTATTGAGCACAACGTCCTTTATCACAGTACAGTGGTTAGAGAACATTCCCGCTTGCTTGAATACAGCATTGCAATTTGTACAGAGGCCTTTGGCTATTCATGACTGAGAATACAATGGGCTGCCGTTAGATGTTCGTCACAAGGAAGAAAAACTCCAAATTGACAGGGGTGTATTGCTATGTAATTTAGGTCTATTAGAATAGCTGCAGATTGGAGGCACTATTATTTCTGTGTATTATTGAGTAAATGGCGTCTGATTCAGGGCTTGTTGCAGGGCAGGGCGGCCCTAGGGGGGCCTGCATGACTAACAGTTCCCCTTTGTTCAAACCAAGGTTTTCATCAGGCCTTAAAGAGCTCCATTTTAAACAGAAATGCCTAATTCATCCCACATGGTTCAAACCATCTCTCTCTCGCTCGCTCTCTTTCATGCTCTTTCACTTTCACACCCACACACCCCACAAACACAGACTACCTGCACACACCCAGAACCACACACGAGCAATCACTTACATGTACGTACGCACACACACACACACTCGCTCGCTCACTCACACTGCCTAACACCTTCACCCCCGGCTCCTGCTTGGCTGTACCTTTCCCAGTCAGTCAGTCAATGTTGGATCTTGCTGATTCAGACAGCTGTCACAGCAGCATCAGCACTGGGGGCTACGCCAGGCAGACACCATGCACAGCCACGTAGACATTATGGAGAGTGTGTGTATGTGTGTGTGTGTGTGTGTGTGTGTGTGTGTGTGTTCTGTGGTGGGCGTATGGATTTGTGTGTGTGTGCACATGCATCAGAGTCTGGGTTAATTCACTCTCAGTTCCATTCATACAAAATGTGGCTTCGTGGTTAAAGACACTGTCCCATAAAGGAGAGGTTGCAGGTTTGATCCCCGCAACAGCCGCGCGTCCCGTCAAAGTGTTCTTGTACCCTTACCTGCTCATTCATTGTAATTTGCTGTGGATAAGGGCGTCAGCCAAATATCTAATTTGTAATAGATTGGATATGACAGCCCTCTCATGACAAATGTTTTTCAATGATTGGATTCTGAAGAAAATTCACCTTCTGAATTAACTGAAGGGAAAATGAATTAACTCCAACCTTGGTGTGCATGTGTATGCATTCATATGCCGTCAATTCTGTGTTTGTGCTTAAGTGTGAGTGGATATATCTGTGTATGTTTGAATGCATGACTCAAGTGTGTGTGTGTGTGTGTGTGTGTGTGTGTGTGTGTGTGTTATACTGTTGAGAGAGCAAGTCCGCTGGTGGTTGATGAGTGTGAGGACCACTTGGGGTCCTTAGCTCCTGCTGTGCCCTATGGGGGGGTGGGGGGGGGCTGCCCTCCATAGATTAGACACCATCTGTTGGCTGGCAGTTGACATACGCACATCCTTCACTCTCACACACACACACACACACACACACACACACACAAAAAGAACGTACATCTTGTGTTGCACTATTCACCCATATCTCCATTATTTGCTAGTATTCCTTTTCCTCCTCTGACTCTCCCCTCTTCCTCTCTTCTAGCTTTACCTTTGCCTTCTCTCCTTCCTCTCTTTTCACACTCCTTTTACTTCCCATTTTCCTTCAGTTGCTATCCCTTCCTCGCTACCTTTCTCTCTCCCTTCCTCCTTCCTCCCTTCCCTGTATGTGTCCTTTATCCTGCTTTCCTTCCTCCTCCTCCTTAAATTCTTCCCTCCCTAAATTCTTCCCTCCCGCCCTCATTCCCTCCCGCCCTCCCGCCCTCCCGCCCACCCTCCCTCCTTCCTTCCCTCCCTCCCTCCCTCCTTCCCTCCCTCGCTCCCTCCCTTCTGTCTGGTGGGAGTGTTTGGGTGTGAAAGACTGTCATTAAAGAGATGCCCCCTCTCCTGCTGGGAGTAATCATCTATGAAAGAGGACACATTAATGTTACCACAGTTAACACTGTTGCTCTGTGTGTGTGTGTGTGTGTGTGTGTGTCTGAAGGGGTTGGCATCATGGCCCACTTTGTTTTACCCAGCACCCCCTCCTCGCCACTCACCAAATCCCCCCTCAAGGTCACAGTCACTCTGACCAGACTGTGTGAGTGTGTGAGTGTGTGAGTGTGTGTGTGTGAGTGTGTGTGTGTGCATGTCTCAGTCTGTTGCTGATCCCATGACTCTTGCTTTCTTGTACCTTTATGAATGGAGCTCATTCTCCGCTGGATAACAGACATATTTTTAAAATCCTATTTTGGAAATTGGCACATAATCCTCTGACCAATTTCACAGGAATTGATGCTGAGCTTAAATAAATGTGTGTGAATGTGTACTTGTGTGTGTGTGTGTGTGTGTGAGTGAGTGTGTGCATGTATGTTTGTGACTGTGTGTGCTGTGTTTGTGTAAGCGCTGTGTGTGTGTGTGTGTTTTTGTCAGTGAGTCAATTGCAAGTTCTGTTTTTGTGTAAGCATTGTTTGTGTTTGTGTGTGTGTGTGTGTGTGTGTGTGCGTGCATGTGAAGGTGTGTGTGTGTGTGTTTGTGCTTGTGTGTGTGGCATCTCTGTGTTTCATCCTGCCTCCTGGGGTTCAATGCTCTCCGGCTATTCTGAAGGTCAGAGATGACACCGTGGGAGAGGGGTCACTCATCACTTCCACCCCTCCACCCCTCCATCTCTCCATCTCTCCATCTCTCCATCTTTCCTTTCATGTATTCTCATCTCTCTCTTGTGTGGCTCTTGGTATGTGGACTTTATTAAATTTTCCTCTGGGTGGGTGACGGGGAAGAGAGGAGGGGATCAGGGGAGTCATCCCCTCTTTGCTGCTTTCATCTGTCTCTCCTCTTTCATTCCCGCAAGGGGGCTCCGGTCGTTGGGTCCTCACGGTGAAAAGGTAGCCCAGGAACCTCTGCCCTCGCTGGGCACTCTGCTCCACTACAGCTCCCTGATTCCATCTGGAGGTCAGAGAGTGGGAAAGAGATAAAAACAAAGATCTCTCTCTCTCTCTCTCTCTCTCTCCCTCTCTCTTTTCACATATTACACTGAAACCACGGTCCGTCAGCCTTAAGCCTGAGAGAAAGGTAAAACTTAGTTCTGCAATTCTGCTCTTCTCGTCAATCCTCTCCAATCAATGGAAATTAAGAAATGTGCTCTGCAACAGCAAAATAAGACCCAGCCTGGAATTGCTTTGCAAATTCAGTTAGTTGGAGTGGGAGCTCTTCTTTTAATGAAAGGGTCAACAGATCTTGTTCTGCAAATGCAGACACATTCTCAAATATAACAGTGCGGGGTAGAGACAAGAGCACATGAGAGTGAGAGCGTATGTGTGTGTGTGTGTGTGTGTGTGTGTATGCACACATGCGTGCGTGTGCGTATGCATGCACTTGTGGTCTTCCTGTTTCTGGGTACGTTTGAGTGTATGTATATAGAGTAGTTACGATGTCAGAGCTTTTAAGCTAATGAAGGCGTTTTATTCACTCCTTATCTACTCTGATAAAGCATGCTCTCCCTTGTGCTCAGGATGGCTTCTGTTTTTTTAGTTTGTGTGTGTGTGTGTGTGTATGTGTGAGAAAGACAGAGAGACTTGGCAGACTAAAGAGAGAAGGCAGTATAATTGAGAATCTCTGTTGGAGTGAGATGTACTATATAAAACAGAAATGGAAGACTTTTATCAGCGTGCTTGGAAAGCTGAAAAGTAACTTTTTGTGATCTTGTTTATGTGTAATTTATTAACATCGCTGTACCGGTGTGATGAATCCAAAATACTGGAATGCCTGTGGCTCTTCATCGTGGTTTTTTTTGTTTGTTGTTTTTTTCATGATCCACATCCAGTTCTTCAGTATCTGCCGAGTAGTGGTGATGCCATGTTTTTTTTACCCTAACAATTCTTATTGTGGTCCGCCCTGGGGCTTCCTGGCTCACACTGTCTCTGTTACAGCCAGGGAATCAAATGAACTAATTGATTGCTTCAAATGATTATTTTCCCTTTTTGTTCAATGCTTACTGTATCTATGCACCATAGACAAACCACAGCTACTTTTTTGGCAGAAACAATATATTTCCCCGTGGGGATCATCAACGTTTCATCTAATCCAATCTGATATCTGACCAAAACATGCACTTTGTGCCAAATCATAGGTTCAATTTTGCCAATAGGGCAATATGAGATACAATAAGTACAGATGAAACCCAGCCTAGAAGTCCCACTTTTTAAACACTTGATGTGCTGCTGTACTGTTTCTCCAAGAGAAATTGTTTGGAAAATTCTACAGCACTAATGCAAGACAGATGCAGGGTGGGAGAGTGGCGATCACTGTCCATTTCTTTTTAGTTTCCTAAACCAAACAAGCTGATCTGGAACGTCCCACTGCAGCCTGCTCACCTTGGTGAAGGTGTGTGCAGCGATTCATTTGAAAGGGAAATACGGTGGTTAGTCCAACATACAGAGGACAATTCTTCATGTGCCGTGTTTCGCCCACTTTTTTGTATAATGCGTTCTGTATGCAACTGATTCATAATGAGACCTGACTGTGTATTTCCTTAATGTGATCATGGAAAGGTCACAGTCACAAGAACAAATATCAATCCCAGCAGTGTGGAGAAACCGTCTCAGTGCAGAAGTTGTGATCATACCAAGTGAGCAATTTGTTCAAAATTTCCCAAAGGGGATCGTGACAGGTAAATTATTGCTTCCCGTCTTGTTTTTCACTAAACTCTGTAGCCAGCGGAGCGGGATTAATAATTTGTGTTAACAAGAGGGATGCCACCTTTCTTTCATCTGCTCTCAAATTGTGCCCCACGCTGCCTCCGCCCCGTTGCCCTGCTGTTTATACCTGACAGTTGCACCTTCTCATCGTCAGAGATGACAGAGTGTTTCTGCTGTGCTCCCAGAGCCTCATCCCTCACCCACGGATGGCCCAGATCACAGGAGGAGCAGATAGGAGACCAGGGAGGAGATCCGTCACGGCTCCCCTTTGTACCTGGCGCTCATTTTTCAGCTCTCCGATGGGCGAGTGTGTGGCGTCTTCTGGTGGTAAATGTGATTTATCCGCTAAACTGTTGCTTGATGGTGGCCAACGTGGCTATAGGAGCAGCCAGACTCACAATTAACACTGATTTATCTGCTAGCTCAACTGCTAGAGTCTGAATCAGCAGTGACGATAATGAAGATGCTTCAGGTCAAAACCCTGACTGTATTTTTTCCAGTGTTGCAGTCGATTGAGAAGTGTGTGTGTGTGTGTGTGTGTGACAGAGAGAGAGATTTTTTGTTGTTGACCAATATGTATAGTTTAAAAATATGTATATAAAATCAAAATTATAATGAAGAGACAAAGGAACAGACAGTCAATAGTGACAAAGTCAAACTTTTTTCACTCCTAACATGCTACTGACCATATTTTTGAATGGTGTTTTTGCTCTATTGACTATAACACAACAGAGAATGAGAATAAGAAAGCGAGGAGTAGGGGATGTCATGTTAAACGATGAAAATTCAAATCCATAGCATTGCAGTTATGTGGCATCCAACCTAGCCCTCTAAGTCAACAGGACATCCTATGCTATGATGGTTAAATTACCTATAATATTCTTAAATATAGTCATGTTCTATCTGTATCCACACCACTGCAGTCTCTTTCTTTGGTACTATAATGGTGGGAAAGGCTCAGCCACACAATTTAACACAACACTGGGCTAATGCAATGTACTGTAGGCAGCAAAGACAGACATTTAGCGGTACAGTATTAGACAGGATTAGGATGATTCAGCGTAGAAAGGAGGCGCCGAAGATGACAGCTTTAGCCACACATTTCACTAGGTGTCATTTAATACAGCTCCACTGCTGAGCCAAAAATTAATTCACTCATGATGACTTCTGCTCTTTTCATTCACTTTATTTATATATTTTTCCTGTTGCATTTGTTCCCGTCTCTTTTTACGTTCTACACAATTATAATGGATTTATTTAATTCTTGGGGCTGCCTTTTTTCAATGTGACAGCAATCAGAATACCACCAGTTTGCAAGAAAATTAGTTCATTTCATCACTGCAATTATTGACATGAGGGAAGTGGGGGGGGGGGGGGGGGGTGTTTGAACCACACATGCCCATTATTAGTCTATTTGAAGTCTGCAGAAGCCTTTCTCTATCAACAGGTCTGGCAAGAAATTGGGACATGGCTGACTATCCATCATCTAGACACACAGTTTACTTGATGTCAGATAGTTTACATGCACATACAATGAAACAATGAACACATTTCAGAGCCAGTCAGACCATAAGGCGTGCTGATCAAAGCACGATGCTGAACAACGCTGCAAACGCAAGTGAGTGATGAATGCAAAGTGAAACATACTATAGGAGAAAGGAGCATTAACATGTACGCCATTATTCCTCCCAAAACGGCTATCGGGAAAGGCCATGATTTGTCACGGTCCAGATACTTGGGTCATTACTTGTAAAATCCAGAGAACCACAAAAACTGGGAATGGCTTTTTTTTATTAGCCTACACTCCTCTCTTCGGAGGGTTGCTGAGGAAAAAGTCATTTTTGTGGCCTGGGGATCGGGGGATGGGAGTGTAAACTTAGTCTAATCTTCCTCCAATCTGGTGGCATGTGAAGAAACGTTGAGAGCAGGCCATGGCTGGAGGTTAGGTCAAGTCCCCAATGTAAACCCACAACATTCTTCTAGCTCTAATGGTGTATTGCCTTCATGCCTACTCTGGTCTCTGTGTGTGTGTGTGTGTGTGTGTGTGTGTGTGTGTGCACGTGTGTATACGTGTGTTTTCACACTTCTACCATATCAACTTAAGTTTCCACTGTGTAGCGTTGGGAGCAGCGGTCTCTGAAGGCTCTGGGTTTATGCTAAGACCCTCATAAAGGATCGTGATTGTGGACATTGTGTGGCGTGTGAGAATGTGTTTATGTCTGTCTGGATGGGGCGCCGACAGGACTCTCTCTCGGGGTGGGTTTTAATTCCAAGTGGACGTGTGAGGACGGACAGAGTGAAGAGTGTGTGTGTGTGTGTGTGTGCGTGTGTGTCAGGGGAGGGGTGAGCAGGGGGTGGGGGGACAATGTGTAAAATGGTTATTGTAGCGTAATCAGCGTGGCGACCTGAGCTGGAGTTAATATTGAGGAGTTTGACCTTTTCTGTTGGCGGGAGATGAGGAGTGCCCTCCATCCCCTGTGGCTTTTACGTCGGCATTCTTTCAACACCAGGGTGCTTCATAGACACACTTGCACACATACACACACACACACATGCGCACACACACACACACACACACACACACACACACCTGACAATTCACACTCAGATGTCACTCAAGCCCATTGCCTGTCCTGCGCCCATGTTTGTACGCATCCATGTTATATATATATATATATATATATATATATATATATTATTAGATACTATATATGTATAATATATACATAGATGCAGATTTGCCTAGTTGAAGTGTCTATGATGATAAGGATTTTCTGTTACAGTTGAACCTGCAGGAAAGCTCTGTAAACATCAAAGGTTAGAGAGCAGTAAAGGGGAAAAAAACAAACTCGCTGGCTATTCTAAGCAAGCCATTGTTCTGACCAAAAAAAGACCTAGACTCACCTGTTCTCTTATTTGCATGTGGGAAACCTGCCCAGCCATAAATAACGCTAAAAGGGGCACCTTCCCTTGCCCAGGGGAGATAGCTGTGCTCTTTGATATCATAGAAGAGACTACTCTGCATTTGCTTGACTTTTCCATCTCATCCTTGCCTTTCTCCGTTTCTCTGACTCGGTTACTCTCTCTCTCTCACACTTCATCTGCTTTCATAACCTCCCGTGGTCTCTCCCTTGCTCGCACCTCTTAAATCCTCCCAGTAGTATTAAATTTGTGTTTATCCCTGCAGCCTGCCTCCCCCATGTCTCTGGGTCCCCAGGGGAACATCCAAAGTACAGAGCCCCAGGTAGGGAGCCCCAGGCTGGGCTTGTAGCTGCCATGGGAGCCCTCACAGGGATTTGCAAGCTCTAGAGACCCTATAGTAGTTGCACAAGGCCTTTTTTGATCGAGAGAGAGAGATGAAGGAGGAGAGAGGGGGCGGAAATAGAGAGCAAGAAGACAGACAGAGCAAAGCAGGGAATAAGTGGTTTTCTTGAGATCATAAAGACTTGACTTGAGCAGATAAATGTTCTATATATACTCTTAATCAGGGCTGCTGGAATGCAAAGATAGAGGTGCCTGACATGTATGTCTCAAAGCCTTCCCAGACATAAAGCCCTGCCTACAGAGAGAGAACAATGGGTCGCTGAGGCCCTCTCTCTGTCTTTCTCTTGTACGGGGATAAGAAGATGTCCTCTGCTAATAACAAAGCTGGATAATTGACCCCCCCTTCAGTGCTGTTAGCGTGGCCCATGTAGTCTATTCTATTGGACACTGGCAGCCTAATGCACACATGAATGCGCTGACGTAATCATGCACACACACAGGCATTCAAATCAGGCCCAAATACAGACAAAACTTCTAGTACAGTTCCCTGCTACTAAAACAGTTCAAGAAAAATGTACCTACCCTCTGTGCCTACATGGTGCATTTCCACTGATCTCCTGAGTACCTTTCAGTAGTTGAACGTATACACCCTGTAATCTTTTCTGCTTTGTTATACAGCCTCGGTGTAAGCTTTCAGCCGTGATAGACAACTATACAATCGGCAGACTTTTCCCATCCCAGGATTTGAATGGAGGGGTATTCTCATTGCTTAATGATAGGCCGCACACAATTGTGACGGAACAATGAGAAATATTAAACAATGCCTATTCAGAGTTGAAATATACCTTGTTGCTCATAATCTCTTCGTCTTTTCTCTGAAATCATGCTGTTGTTCTTTCTCTCATTCTCTCCCTCTCTCCGTGTACGATGCATCGCAAGCTTCGGCCTTCAAGTGACCATTTGCACGTAAAAAGGAAAAAAAAACCTCACTTAATATTCACTAGCTAGCGTACCAAGGCAAAGCTCTGTTTTCATGTATCACTCAGTGTTAGAGTTATTCATGAGAGCTTTCAGCCTTTTAGGTTACAAATTGAATTGATTAGTTTGTGAAAATCAGTCAAACAAAAAGTTTCCAAAAAGTTTCCACCGTACCACTTATGAAGCATTTCTCCACATCCCTCTCTTTCTCTCTCTCTCTCTCTCTCTCTCTCTCTCTCTCTCTCTCTCTCTCTCTCTCTCTCTATCTCTCTCTCTCTCTCTCCCTCCTCTCTCCCTCCCTCTCCCTCTCTCTCTCTCCCCCTCTCTCTCTTCCCCTCTCTCTCCCCCTCTCTCTCTCCTTCTCTCTCTCTCTCTCTCTCTTCCTCTCTCCTTCCTTCTCCCTCTCTCTCTCTCTCTCTCCCTATCTCTCTCTCCCCCTCTTTCTCTTCCTCTCTCTCTCCCCCTCTCTCTCTCCCTCTCCCTCTCCCTCCCCCCCCCCCCCCCCCCCCCTCTCTCTCTCTCTCTCTCTCTCTCTCTCTCTCTCATTGAGCTTGGTGCGCGGGTTAGTCACATTAGTCATTCTCGGACGGCCAGACTGCTGATATACTGTATACTAATTGTTTGCTGCTTAATATGCTACATCAATCAGGACTAATTATGACATTGTTTCAGCACTCAGCGTTGTTCCCGCGAATGAGGGAGAGAGAGAGAGAGAGGGAGTGGGAGAGAGGGAGGGAGGGACAGGAACAAAGTCAGAGAGATGCTTCATAAGCAGAGCAGACCACAAAAACATTATTTCTGCTCTGTAGGAATAATAAAATTACCCTTAACACTCGTCACTGCAGTGATTATGTAGCAAAAATAGTGTATATCTACTCTCAGTGGATCTCTTCAAGCCTCATAGAGTAATTCCTACACCAGGATCAGTCTACCATTATATCAACTGAATTTCATTCATAATGTGAATTTCCTTCGTAGAGAGAGAAAGGAAAGTGCACTGATTTTGGAACAGAAATTCATCTCTCTAACTGAGTTGGAGGTTCATTAACATGCAGATGCACCCAATAAAATACACAGCACAGAGGGACTGTGGCAGAGATTGAAATGTTGCAGAACCGGTTAGACTGGTTTCTATGACGTTCCTTGGAGCAGGTTGAGGCATGATGCAGTAATATGCCAAATATGGTGAGTAATTTAAATGGATGCCATATTAATCATCTTTCATGATTAATTACCTCAGGAATTCCTTTGATGGGCTCCCATCACAGTAGAAGCACCTCTTGTTACCGTCAATTATTGTCGAGCAAGGCTATCGAAACATTTTTTCTCCTGTTACAGCAACTTGAAAGTTTATTCACACACGCATGCCCGGGCGTGCACTCACACACACACCTTTAAAAAGTTCTTGACTGCAGTGCGTGACCTCCTGGTCGTTGCCAAGTGCCTGGGATGGGGGCCCTCTGGCTTGTGAGGCTTTTTAATGGACTCCTAGACAGTCCATTTCTATTGTGTGTGGAGAACAACCCTTGTGAATGCAGCAAATTAATCACATTTGGACCCAGAATGGCTGCCACTTTTCAGTGTCAGCCCCCTTGCTAAGGTGCAACCAGAAGGACTAGAGGGGTCAGGCAGGCACAAAATGGAGGGCCTAGGGAAGAACAGGGAGAACTCTTTAGTTTAACCCCCAGCTGAAAGAAGAACAAGGCTGTCATTTTGTATTCTAGCATGCCCTCATTCTCACTCCTGCTGGCATTCCTGCTGCAGTTGTAGTAGTAGGTCTGTGTGTCTTTGTGTGTGTGTGTGGTGTGTGTGTGTGTGTGTGTGTGTGTGTGTGTGTGTGTGAGAGAGAGAGCAGAGGGAGAAAGAGAAAGACAGAGAGCGTTCTAGCTGTGTTGTCGTGGCAAAGGTCAGCTTGTAGTGCCAGCTGGAGAGAGAGGCCTGAGAGGCCCACTGGATAGGCAGACTTGGAAAACGAAGGAGCGATGGAGAAAGAGAAGTTGGGGGGGTGAATGGAGGTAGGGATGTATGGCTTTGGCTTAGAAGACTTTATCGTTATCAGATTGGTGATGTTTACTTCATCATAAAACACAAAAAAACAGGCAACACTTTTCGAAAATAATACAACATTCATCAGATCACTCCAGACTGCAGCGAGGAGGTGGGAGGAGAGGGTGTGGAAGAGGAAGAGAGGCGAGACTGAGCGAGGGGGAAGGTGGTAGGGAGGAGGAGCGGGTAGAGGAGATAGAGGAAAGGAGGGTTGATGGGGAGGGGAGACAGAAGGAGGCAGGGTGAAAGGACAGAAAGGAGGAGAAAATGGGCTATAAGCAGTGAGAGGAACCCCTCAACCCTCCATGGCCCCTGCTCAGTATGCATCCCCTCTGCTGGGATGATAGTAGGGGCAGAAGAAGGTCCATTGTTCCCCTCGGATCTTCCTCTCCATTGAAAAGAGAGACGGATGGAGGAGAGGAAGAGAAGAAGGGGAAAGACAGAAAGAGCGCCGGGGTGTGGGGGTGACCCGCTGTGACCCGCCCTGACCCGCAGACACCCGCCACAACCGGGGCTTTTGTCTCAGGATCAAGCTCTCCCTGACCCCCTTCATGTAAAAGCGTACCCCCAGAACCCCCCCGCCCCTCTCCCCCCGGATAGGCCCGACCCACTCGAACGTGACAAGGTCAGGGTTCAGACGCTGTCAGGGGCCCAGGGCAGTCGAATGGGACTGGGAAGCAGGGTGTGTGTGCCTTTGTGTTTGTGTGTGTGTGTGTGTGTGTGTGTGCGTGTGTGTGTGTGTGCGTGTGGGTATGTGTTTATATGCTTGTGTGTGCAGTTGTTAAAAATCTGTGGTCATGTAATGTAATAAGGGGTGGGACTGAAAAGAATGGCTCTCCCAGGGTTTTAGAGTGGTAAAACTAATGGTGGGATTATGTTCTTTTCAACACCCTTTAAGACCTTTTCTACCTGTGTGTGTGTGTGTGTGTGTGTGTGTGTGTGCGTGCGTGTGTGTGTGTGTAGAGTTATTTAGGTTCCAGATTGCTGCTGGGATTCATTATCGTTTGTCCTTTGGTTTCAGAGTGTGGAAACAGCCGAGCTAAGTGAATGTGTGTACCATCCGTTAAGGAAGGAAAACTTGAATTGGAGAGACTCAATAGACAAAGATGGAGTTTAATATTTTCATGGCCCCTCCACTGGGTGATATCAACTGTTCCTCTATCCAAGATCATCAGTCCTACGCCCACAATAACACACACACTCACACACACACTGGCACACTATCTATCTCCCTCTCTCTGTCTTTATCCATCTATACAAGACTTTCTTCTCTCTTTAGTCTTTCATCATTGGCCTATTTTGGCTTGGCCATAAGAAAACATAGTCGAATCAATAAGAGGAAAGTTTATATTCATTGGAGAGCCCATATACTACTGCGAAATCACAGGAGCCTGACTATTTCCATGTGTCGGGTTTTATTGCCGGTTTCCTGCCTTGCTAATGTGGATTTTATCAACTCAGCATGTGGATATAAAACTTTTTTTTTTTTTAATCCATCCACTCTGTCGCTCCTTTTTGATGTTTGAGAGAAAAGTAACGTTTCCTTTTTGAAACTTTCCACCAAGCTTTCCACAGTGTTGGTGCGCTAGCTTCAGGAGAACAGTTCTTCATACGGTCTCTTTCTCTTTCTCTCTCTCTCTCTGTCTCACACACACAAACACACCCACCCACACACACACACATTCACACATCAGAATAATATGCTTTTGGGGTAAAATAAATCACCACTAGATCATACGCTCCCGCCGTCAACTCCTTGGCTCAGAGTCCCCCAGTATAAATGTATTTCATAGACCTGGCTAGTGACTAAAAAACATATATTAACATTTTCCTCTATATTTCAGGCCTGTCAAATGAAGGGGGGGTAGGCAGGATATACAGCTGGTAAAACTTTTTGACTGATGCTAGCTGACTTGAGTGGAGCATTTAAAGCCAGAGAGAGAGAGGCTAAATGTGGAAAACATGGGGATGCAGGCAGTCAAGCAGCAGGGGATCAAGGAAGGGATGGTTTGACATGGCTCTGTCAAACCAGTGTAATTACTAAACACCCCAAATTACATACCCTCATTTAGTTGTACCCTATCATTTACCACTATCCACATAGCGCTCTTTTTACTCCTTCTCTCTGTCCCGCTCACTCGCGCTCTCTCTTTTTTCCCTTTTTTCCCTCTCTCTCTCTCTCTGCCTTCTTTCTCTATTTGTTTTTTTCTCGTTTTTGTCTTTTTTTTCTGTCTTTACGTCGCTCTATTTCTCCACCTGTGGTTCTTCTCAGGCTCGCAGTGTTGTATTCCATCCTTGTAAGGGTCCTGGGTGTTATAAAGATCTCATTTCCAAGTACACAGTGTTTTTCCAGGGAAAGAAAACACAACTTCACTCATTCACACATGCACGCAGACACACACACACACACACACACACACACACACAAAAACAGTGCTTCCCCGCTTTGTCTCTTATTCACACCCATACGCACACACGGTGATTCATTTCATTTTGATTAAAAGATGTATGACCGTGATCTTTGGCACTGACGGCAGAATGGACCAAACATTACCAAACATCTCTTAAGGTAAATACCGCTTGGGAGAAGAAGTGGAATAGCAACCAACATCATTTGTTTGAGATGGATCTGTCCAAGATACACTGAGACCCGATGCTTTCTCCACATGTTGAATTCGAGCACACTGTGAGTGTGAGGCCTTGTTGTGAGAACATTTATTTACATTAGTCCCCTGACAGGGAGTGAAACATCATTTCCATAAGCTCAGCCTCTCGCGTTTCCACTAGGCGTAATGGAGACAACCATATGTTTAGAAATCAAGAGCTAGACTCGGGTTAGAGTGCCCACTGTGTATAACTGCGGGTTCGTTTGTGTGCATGCCCAAGTGTGTGTGTGTGCATGCGCATGCCTGTGTGTATTTATCGTTTTGTGTGTGCATGTGTGTACATATGTGCATATTTGTGTGTGTCTCAATGTGCATGTGTGGTGAAGGGTGTGCTCGACTATTAATCCCTTGTGATAGTTCTGTTCTGATTACAGCCTCACTAGTTTGCTTGGATTGGCACCAAAGCGGCGTTGTCAGACAAGTAGCCGTGCCTCTGCCACAGACTAAATACCAGGCTAAAATGCCTATATCCAGTGTCCCTCTGTCTCACCCACAACACACTCCTAGGTTTCCTGTTTGGCTTTCAGAGTGTACCTTTCTGATCGAGTTCAAACCGCTTTCCATGTTGCTTTCCTCTCTTCTGTTTGGGAAAGAATGAAACACTTAAGAGCGTGTCCTGTTCCAACATTCTGTGAGTGTTTGCATGACTTGAGACCTTGTAGATAGATCAGACTGTCAGGGCTTTCTGCGCTATATCTCTGCTGTGGCAGCACACTGATGATGTCATAAAGCTGCTCCAGCCCCTCTAGATCACGGCTGACATTTTCACGGCTGACGGGACTCCGAATGGGCCGAGCACCTCACATCAAGGAAGGGATTCCATTACTGCTCTCGTAACTCATAACTCACCTACGGACATGCGCACAGATACACGCCCACACACACACACACACACACACACACACACACACACACACACACACACACACACACACACACACACACATATTGTCTACCACCCTTTATACCAAAGGTAGACTTGAGCTGGAGGACAGCCACAGCCATTGAGCATGTCTGAGGAGGTGTGTATCATCCCCAATGAGGACGTTTGGGGTTTTCAGGGTCGGGGTGTGTGTGCTCAGTTGGTCTCTGTGGTGATAATCGCTAGGCGCGGCCCCTGATTTATAGTCCCATCAACGGCCACGGCAACCATCAGCGGAGCGATGCAGATGAGCGGAGAGGTAACGAGATGAAAAACGACAAGAGCGACGGAGGAGTGTAAGAGAGGGGGTTGTGATCAATAGGAGAGAGTGGTGTCCATTTGGGTAATGGACAGAGGATCATAAGTGGACAGGGTCAGGAGCAGTTTCATTATCCAATCCATCCTGTTCTCCGTTCTGTGGCCGTGTGTGTATGTGTGTGTGTGTGTGTGTGTGTGTGTCTGTCTGCCTGTGCGCACGCAGGTGTGTGCACGAGTGCAGGTGCATCTGCGTGCAAATGTATATGGAAGTGCCTCTGTGTGTGTGTGTGTGTGTGTGTGTGTAGGCAGGTTCAGAGTCGGCTCCATTATCTAGCCCATCCAGCTCTACTTTCTCCTCTCAGCCATGTTAAGTGAATTAGAATTGAAAGGGAAGAGGCTGCTGGGACAGGCAGTGTGAGAAGCTGACACAACCTTAAAGAGAGCATTAAGACGGTGTTTATCGAACGTCCCCGAAATAATAACAATAATACACTTGATCCCTGTGTCTGATTTGATTACACACTCACACACACACACACACACACACACACACACACACACACACACATACTCTCGCTCTCTCTTTCCCTCTTGCGCTTGCTCTCTCCATCTCTCTCTCTCTGTCTTTATTTCTGTCAAATGGAACTTCTGAATTCACTTTTCCTTTTACTCTTTCATTTTCCTGTCCGAGTGTTTGTGGCTCGTTCAGGTGCACCGGAGTGTTTGCATATGTTTTGAAGAGGCAGGTTAAGCTGCCAAGTCACCTCCTAAAACCTGCTCTCTCTGCAGCATTCACTATCTGATCCCACCTTGTTCGGCAACGCTTTGAAGTGTATTTGCATAGTGGACTGGCTGCCAGGTGCTCTGTCTCTCTTTCTCTCTCCCTCTCCTCCTCTCTCTCCATCTCGCTGTTCCTCCCTTCTTGCCCCTTTGTTCCATCACTCCCATTTTCCTTCCCCCATTCCCTTCTTTCCCAATTCTTCTCTATTCTCTCCCTCCTTCCTTTCTTATTTTTTTTTTGGGCCTCTAAGCTGAAAATGGGCTAACTGGATGAGGTCATGGAGAGCTGTCAACACTGTGATCATATGGCCGCTACCAGCCGCAGTAACAAGTGAGGACGGTGCTTCCAATGGTAACTCCCTGTTTTGTAATCCCAGGAGAATCACAGGCTCGGGAGAAAATGGAGAGATGGATTTGTCGGAAATACGGACATGCAGATAGGCAGGCACACAGACAGACAGGTAGACAGACATGGAAGTGAGAAAGAAAAATAAGAGATGTTAGGAATGATAAACACTACACTGTTACACACTGTTCTTGCGGTCTTAGTCAAACAAACAAATACTAGACAAATCTTACCTCAAATCCCCCTCAATAACGTTCTCCTGCTCTGAGGTAACTGTTGTTGGTGTGTGTGTGTATGTGTGTCTGTGTGTGTGTGTGTGTGTGTCTGTGTGTCTGGCTGCGGTGGCGTGACTTGTCAGCACGCACTAAGACACCAGAGAGAGCCTGTGCGAAGGTGTTGATTCGAACCCGCACACACACTGAGACATACACACTCCTTATCTGTTGAGGGATTTCCCTTTCAGCCCAAGAGGAATGTAGTTAATGATTTTCAGACACAGATAGGATCTCGCTCGTCTCACATATACCATGCTAACACGTTAATATAGAACACCCTTTCTGTGCGTATGCATGTGTGTGCACATGCCTGCCTCTGTGTCTATGTAGTATCATTTGTGAGCCGCCAAGAGCACATTGTACAAATCCTCTATGAAGTATCGAGCATTGTGTTTTTGTTCTGTGAATTTTAGATCGCAATGATTGCCTACTTTTTATTATGAGATTCACAAATGCTGACATATTCCACTGTTGCACATGTTTTAAGATAAGAGCGTCAACTGAGTGAGAGCAACAGTGGGAGCCATTTCACACCTCCTCTCTAACTCTAAACAGCACTGCTGTATTAATCAGTGTGGTCGAGGTTTACTTTAACAACCACTAGTGAAAAATCTGGCAGTTTGGTGCCAAGTTGTTGGTTTGTTTGCACCTCTGTGTGAGTTGTGTGTGTGTATAAGCGAGAGAGAGAGAGAAGTAAAGATAGACAGAGTTAAGGATATGCATGTGAATTTAGCCTGCAGGTATTTAGATGAACTGGCCTTGCTAATGGCTTTCACACAACATGTGGCTAGAACGACTCCCGGTAAGATGTTAAAACTCTTTGTGTCACCTCCAGGTTCCCGTAGAGCTGCCTTAGGCTAGTGATATTTACACAGGGACAGTGGGCTGATAGCGAGCTGTGTGTGTGTATGTGTGTGCACGCAAAATGCGGATAAGGTGCATCTGCTTTTTAATGTCCCCCCTGTCTTCTAAACACACCCCCTCCACGCGCACACGCACACGCACATGCACAGACACACACATTCAGTCTGTCTGTCTAGATGGTTATAAATGGCTGGGTGTGTGGTGCCTGCAAGCTGTCATTAGGAAGCCATTAGGAGCATGCAGGGGAAGGACAAAACGGAACGGAACAGAACAGGAGAGGAAACATGCAACTGAGATCATCATGGATCAACCCGTACCCCCACCGCCCTCCGATACACACACACACACACACACAGACACACACACACTTCTCCCTCTCTCCCTACCCTCCTCGTCCTGTTCTCTCTTCCTCCTCCTCCTCCTCCTCTTCCTCTCCCCCCCCCCCTCCGTCCCCTTGTCCTGGTGCACGGCTAATGGCTAACACATCTCCCCTTAACAGCCCCGGGCCGCTGATGCTACTCTCAGACAGAAAAATATATAGGCAGGGTGGAGGGGGGTGGAGGGGAGGGGAGGGGGGGGAGGGGAGGTGAGGCAGATGAGGATAGAAATCTGGCAGAGCAAAGCAAGGTGATGGTGGTGAAAAACTGTCCGAGAGAGTGGGAAGCATGAAGGAAAGAGAGAAGCAGAACAAGGGAGTACGGAATGAATACAGGGGGAAAAGGAAAAGAAGCGAGGAAAGGAGAGGGAAGAAAGAGACAGATGGAAAGAAAAAGAAAAATTGTGCGAGGCCTTTTGATTTCACAACTGCCCCCTTGTGTGGCAGATTACAGGAGATAGGAGGAGAGGAGAGAAAAATCAATGATCTGAATTTCTCTCCCTCCTCTTCGAGTTTCCCCCTTCATCTTTCTGCAGCACACAGAAAGGAACCCTTTTAAAGCTTTCTCTCTCTCCCTCGGACTCTTTCTATCTCTCTCTCTGTCTCTCTCTTTCCGTTGTGGCCCTCTCTCCACTCTTTCTCTCTGTTTGTCAGATAGTAAGAGATAAAGTAATAGGACAATAAACAGATACAGTGAATCAGAGTAAAGTAGAAAGAGAAAGAAAAGAGAGAGAAGGAGAGAGAGAGGGAGAGGTAAATAAAACCCTGTGAATGGCTGCTTGGAGCGGACACAGGGTCTCCTAGCAACCAGGACCAGCTATGCATTTCTTCTCTCTTTGTTTGATTTCCTTTAAAAGACTGAAAGGGGAAAATACACTTTGATTAGGAAAAGGGTAGTGCGGTTTAGTCCTCTACAGACCAGCAAAGGGACAGCGCCAGGGATTCAATACACTTCTTGGAAGACTATGGGCTATAGGGGAAATGGGATGTGGGGGAAGAGAGAGAGAGAGAGAGAGGGGACAGTAAGGGATGGGTGGAGGGAGGGAGTGGTGGGTAGCAACAGAGAGAAGGGAATGATAGATTTGGGAGAGTAAATGGTTGGCCCGAAACCGGGACGTGAAGACACACCCTGTTGTGAGAGAGGAGTTGGACCTGTCTTGGGATGACGTGAGGGCTGAGGCAGAGCAAAGGAATGTAGGCCAGACAGTTAACCAAAGCACACATTTGGGAAGGAAGGGTGGATGAAAAGGGGGGGGGTCAGGGGGGGCGGAGGGGGGTGGGGGGGTGGGGGGAATGTCAGTCGATGGTCTTTGCGCGGTCCAATCGACTTTGACGCTCCCAGGACGATTCAAGACGACCGGTTTACAGATAACACACGACAGAGGAAGGAGAGGAGGAGAGGTAGGAAAGGAAGGAGGCTGCCGAGAGGGATGAAGGAGGGGGGAGGGAGGGACAGAGGGTGGTAGGAACGGATGGAGGGAGGAATAAGGCAGGAAAGGAGAGGGGAGGGAGGGAGTCAAGAGGGGAGGAAGGGGGGAGGAGGGAAGTCCGGCGGGAGCGAATAAACGGGGGATAAGAGAGGAATAAGAGATATATACATGAAGGAGAAGATGGAACAACACTCGGCTGCCCTGAGGGCCCTAATCCATCCCCCTTTTCTTGCACCATCTTCCCCTATCATCCCTGCCTTATCTGATGTGTGCCACAGACACACACATGCACACACCTGTACACACACACACACACTCTCACACTCATACACACACAGATGGGATGATGACAGTGAAAATGAGCCTTTTGCGCTGCTGTGGCGTCACTACAAACAGCCAGGATCAAACTATCTGTTCTCGGCCAAAAAAAAAAAGAAGAAAAATCTCTCCTCTCTTCCTGTTGTTTTCCCCATCAGGCTGACGAAACCACAGTGTGTCAAGCAGGGAAAACGAGGATAAATAGCCGCGTGTATGTGCATATATCTGTGGTTTTGTTTCAGATGCATGCTTGTGTACATGCACTGTATGTTCCGTACTGTATATACTTTCTGTAATACAAACTGTGAGCGAGTGAAATCATCTGGGACATCATGAGCTCAGAGATCAGAGGAAAACCATCTGTAAATATGAGAAAGCATATGGGTAATCGCATTGTGTGTTTGAGTATTTGTCTCATCTAGCGAGAGGGAATAGTGCAGACAAGTGGAGGATGGTTTCCTGGAAGAAGAATACATAACAGGATCAGAAATACACCGTAAACAGCAGTTAATATAAATAAACGCAGATGATGATTTTCGGGAGAATAATAGATAGTAGAGTCAAAAATTACAAGGTAAATACCGCTGACTATAAATAACATTTAATATCAACGACACTCCAGCTCATTGTTCAACAACAGTATGTCATATGTTGACGAAGATGGTGAGAGCAGTCGGACGGGAAAAGAAGTAGACAGGAAGGGAAGGAAGGATCAAAGAGGGAGAGATTAGATAATATCTCAAAATTGACTTGGTGGTGCCACCCTTGACTTAAGATAATTAACGTCCCTACCTACAGAGAGACAGAGCGATGACTTGGCAGATGGAACTGAGGAGGCCGTGTGAAAGACAGTCACTGTTGCGCTTGTGTGTGTGTGTGTGTGCGTGTGCAGTGTGTTTGTGTGTTTGTGTGTTTGTGAATTTGTTTGATTGAGAGCTGCTTGTCAGAGACGAGGTGATAATGATGATAAATGACAGCGGCACCACCTGTTTTGTCAGCTCCAGAAGGTGACAAGATGTATCAGTAGGATATTTATTAGTAATATATATATATGTACATACTCAGTATACATTATTGCGTGAAAGTAGATATCTTGCTGAACACACATGCAGACACAGAGATTCACAGATTCTCAGTACATCGCAGTACATCTTCTAATGATTTCTGTTCTCGATTGGATAGGTCACAAATTCATTTGACCTTAGACATAAAAACTAGATCAGTGTTTCTATTCTAATAAACTTTATGCGCGAAGACCTTCTTGATTTTATATTGCTTTCCATTTATCTTTGTGCGCTGTTGCTTGTTCAAAGGAATTTATGTAGACAGACACAGGACTCTCTTCTCTTCTCTTCTCTTCTCTTCTCTTCTCTTCTCTTCTCTTCTCTTCTCTTCTCTTCTCTTCTCTTCTCTTCTCTTCTCTCCTCTCCTCTTCACCACACACATTGTTGTGGTTAAGCTTGCGTTGAGTAAAATATCTATTTCTTCTGCAAATTAGATATTTTACACATATTTCATAGTTAGAATATATTGTTGTCTGTGTGTGGGTTTTAGTGTGTCGGGGGGGGAAGAGAGACAGCGAAAGAGACAGAAAAAGAGAGAAGATGAGAACAGGGTGCATTCCTGCGTAATAGCCAGCCAGCCTGCCAGCCCTTGTTCTTGTTTACTGTAAACACCCTCATGCCAATCATACTCTATCTCTCTTTCCTTGTCTGCACTATGGCTACAAGCCTGCCTGTTGCCCTGGGCAAGTTTCAAACTTTGCGATGAAACTCAAACTCGCATGCAGGAACATTCGTAGACGTATGCAGGCAGTCCTCACTTGCACAAACAGACACACACACACACACACACAAAGAGAAACATCTATTTTTCACTCCCACCCTACACACACTTTGTATTTCTCTTACACACTGTTTGTTTGGATGTTTGTGAAACTCAAGAGGGAATGAGAAAGGACTCATCATCTGAAGAGGGCCTCTGGCACCCGCATGCTGCAGTCCTCGCCAGCATTCAGTCACCTAATCAGTGGCCCTGAGGACACAACCGTCTGCCTACCTGTCCCAGAATCTACTTGTCTACCAACCGGCCTACCAGCTCCATTGTGTGTGTGTGTGTGTGTTTGTGTGTTTGCAAAGCGTTAGTGTGCGGTTTTGGATGTGCGAGACAGTTACCCGACAGGCAAACCAGGTGTGATGGAGGGCATGGCAAAGAGGCAATGCATTGTTTGGCCAGGTGTGTTTGTGTGTGTGTGTATGTGTGAGGGAGAAAAAAGAGAGAGAGAGAGACGGGTAGAGGGAAAGACACGAAGACGGAGACAGTGAGACGAAGAGAGAGAGACAGGAGCAGAAAGAGAGGAGCATGACAGATTTCCCTGGGAGGCACGCTGCTCCTCAGGCATCAGAATGGCGGTTGATCCGGCATGAGAGCCATGATGGATCAACGCGGGGCCCGCTAGTCGCTTGGGGCTGCTCTCGCTAGGGCTGAGCGAGGGGGAAACAGCCCCCGGCTTTCAGTCGACACAGAGCCAAGATGGAGAGAGGACACTTGGGGCATTTGTTTATTTATTTCCGCCCATATGCTGTATCCTCTGCAATGCTACAGTGAGTCAGCTCAATGAGGCATAAGGTGAATGCTCCATCAACTCTCACAGGATGGTTGGGCATTTCTGACTGTGAGCTGACTGAAGAGCAGCTTACTCAAACTTCCTGCATAGAAAGTGGTCCTTTTGAGGGTTTTGGATGGGGGGAAAAAAAAAGTGCTTGGTGGCATTTCAGTGTAGGCCTGTGGTTCACAGTTTTCAGTCCACAATGCTGAGCTGAGACTTTCAAAAAAAGAGCCTGAAGGTACAATGTGCCACGTTCATTGTATTCAACACAATGTTGTGATTTGCTGTCACCAGTTGAATGGATTTGAAATTGCTCTATTATGATAGAAGGGTATTATTTAATATAATGTAGTTATTTGGACTTTGTTCCCTGGCTGTGAGCCTTTGGCAGATGAAAGAGCAGTGTCGCCGGGCAGATAAACCAGCGTTGGTTAATTAACCTGGCGATAGAGGAGCTAGTGAACCAAAGCTTTGTTGTGGTGTGGAGCAGAGAAAACAGCGGCTGAGCATGAAATTCAGAGATATAACGTGTGTGGGAGTATGCTTGTGTGTGTTTTTGTTTGTGTGTGTGTGCGCGTGTGCTTGCATGTGTGTTTTCTTTGTGGTTGCCTGCATGACAGTTTGTGTATCATCCCCACACACATTATTCTTATTATTCCTTGTGCTAGACTGTAAATGTGTGGCCCTGAAAGAGAGAGAGTCCTCTAATGCCTACAACTTGAGAAATTGTAACAATGCCATCTCATTAACAAATGTCCTTCTATGTGTTTGTTTACACCATATGGAGAGTTTGGAGCCAGAAGGGTAAAAGAAGGTTTTGACTCATTTTACATCCAAAATAGTTTTGCCCTTCTCATTGAAATGCAGTTTTAAATCTTAACTCTTATTTATGCTTATAAGTTCACTAAGAACACATTAGTATGTACAGCAAAGGCCAGGGGAAGGGTTGCAAGGGCAGAAAGGGTTAGACACATACATACAGCCACACCTGGAAGCTGCCCATTACTACTATTTAAGCACCGTGCTCAAGGACAAGAGCCAAGCGCCTCTCTCTCCTTCCTCGTGCAGATTTTTGTAGCCGGTCCTGAACCAGTCACAGTCAAGTCACAGGCTTGCTTATCCAGTCTAATGTCACCTCATAAATTTTTTATGACTTTTATCACTTTAAGGTGAATAATTTACTTTTGGAATGTGTTTTTATTACTGGATGAATCTTAGGGGCTTTAATTTAAAAAAAAAAAAAAAAAAATACTGCTTACAGCCTCCTGGCTGCCTTGACACAAACGTTGTGGTTTTTGTGGATTTTCAATCCAGTCTCCTCTCTGAGGGTCTCCTAGTGTTGCCACTGCATTAAACACAGCCCTAGAATTTAGTATAATCCCTTAAGACTACACACAGCATTTCAAATCTAGTAAGGATTAACAATTTAACCATCAACTGTGACAGCAATGTTTCATATGTTCCCTAGTCCATTATATTATCCAAATCAGTTTCATTCCATTCATCATTCCCTACTGAATTTACGGCAATATCTACATCTACTTAGCCTCAAAAAGACCCCTGTGTCATCACCTTTAAAGACATTCAATTCTAGCCGAGGATTTAAGTAATCTTCCTTCATAATGACACTAACCTCACACTGTAGGTGTCTCAGAGGCAAGAGAGCTCTCAGTTTAGGAAGCTGTAAGCTGCCAGTGGCACAAGGCTTCTTCAGAATAACTCTTAACAGGAGTTGGGGCAAGGCAGAATGAATTTCCGAGGCCCAAAATCAAATTAGCCTGTGTCCAATCACAATGTGATATGGAAATACACGCCAATTTGAAGAGAAGGCCATACGAAAATAAGAAATGGAAAGTGAAGGAGGAGACATCTTGCCAGTATTACACAACAGAGGGGCAAGAGTGCAACCGCTCTGTGTTGGGAATAAGATTCACACGTTTATACAGCGCTCTGCCACTTGTGCCTGCGTGTGTTTGTGTGTGTGTGTGTAAGTGAAATAGAGAGAGAGAGAGAGAGAGAGAGCTCATGAGCATGAGCGTGTGCATGTGTGTATCTAATGAACAGTAATTTCATTTAGAAAGCAGTTAGATGGGCGGTGCGATCAGGCATTCCATTTCAAAACTCTATCCCCCCAGGTCAGTCACACACACACACACACGCACACACACACACACACACACACACTCACACCGCAGTTCTAAACGCATACAGAATAAATGTCTCCTGGCTGCTATCTAGCTATCTAATTATTCCTTTTTTCATTAAATGGGTAAATCAGATTCTAATTAGCTAGGCTGTCATTCAGTGGCCGGGGAGCTAGAGATGGTGAACACTTATTGGCGAGTTTGACTGTGTGTGTGTGTGTGTGTGCGTGTGTGTGTGTGTCTGATAGCATATGCTTTCCTCTCTGTCCCTAGGGCGAGGTAGAGGTCTCTGGTAATTACTTTTGTTGCACCAGGAAAGAATGCTGGTAGAGAGCAGGAAGGAAGCCAGCAAGCACCAATCAGGTGCTAGACCTTTGATTAAAGCTTCCTAGGACCTATCAATGTGCACAATTTAATAATCTAGACCCACTCATCCTCCGACTATATGTTTAGTCAGTTTAAAAATGTTATTTATTCATTTTATTGAAGAAAAATAATGTGCAATGTTTCAGTTCGTGTGAAATGCTGAAATTCCCCAATTTCTGAATGACTATCTACCCCAATTTGCTGTGCTTTGTTGTACATGCTTTAGTAGTGGGTAAAGGAGCCATCAAAGCAAATAAAGCAGAGAAGAGGGTTTTGTAACATTAACCATGGCTCCTCTGACTAATTGGCCCTCAAGAGACCGGCCGCTGAAGGAGGACACTTTCTCCCCATTCCCGTCCTGTAGCAGGACACACGGTTACTGCTCTCACACCGCATCTCACTAGGAGCCGGGACAAGGTTTACTAGCCATTAATGGCATGAGTTTGTGTGAGCGTGTGTGGGCGTGTGAGTGTGTGTGTGTGAGTGTGTGACAGTATTCCCTGTCTCATTGGATTCAGCACTGCTGTTTGTCCAAACCCCAGTTGAATTAGTTGAATTGATGTAAAACACTTCAGAAATTACTATCTCTCCCAGATAAGATAAACATCAACTCATCAGGAATTCCAGGCCGGCACACTGGAACAAGCCTGCCAAAGTTTCCCATCACCGAACCTCGCTTAGAATGTCAATGCCCCTTACTACTGATTCTGATTCTGATCCTAACCCAGGCCCCCTCACTCCAGGGACCTACTGAAGATTTGTTTGGGAAGCTTTTGAAATTTGCAGGACCTTTGCATTTGGCTCCTCGTTTTGTGCCTGCCTGGCGTTCTAAGTTTTAATTGCTGTCAGGAGAGACAGAGTGAAGTGCCTGTATTGTGTTTCTAAGGGTGTGTGTGTTGTGTGTGTTGTGTGTGTATGTATGTCTGTATGCATGCGTCCCATGCGTTTAAACGTGTGCGATGGTATAAGTAGGTTTGTAAGTACTGGTGAGAATTTGGATTCGGTCTACATGAGAACAAAAGCATTCCTGCATAATGTTCAGTTCTGAGCATCACCACACACACACACACACACACACACACACACACACGTGCTCCTCACACAGCTGTAATTGGGACAGAAGGTGGACGGTTTGGGTAGAGATCTTCCCGAGTGCCATTTGTAGGTGACATGAGTTAGCCATAGAAAACTGGCTATTTCTGATATGAAGATAACATACAACTTACATAAAACACATCTTTTCCATTGTCAACAAGAAAAACTATGATGAAATAAACACAAAAAAAGCAAATAAAAACATCACATGTATGTCCATGCCCTAAGGCCTCTGCTTGTCTCACACCAAGTTCTATAGATGCTCATCATTTTCACAGTAAGGTTCATAAGAGCTGACATCATCCTTTTATTTCAGACCTGAGAAATGACCATCTGCGCTTTAGTCTGAATACCTGCTACTGTTATTGTCAATGTGTGCGTGTGCCTGTGTTTGTACTGTACAGAACACTTAATCCCTGTTTGACCCAGACAGATTGTGTTCAGATAGCAACACCTACACAACAACACAGCGCTGTATATACTGTGGGCATGTGGGTTTGAATAGAAGACACTGTACACAGTGGTTGACCACACTCCAGTGCACTGGTGTCTGGTTATGATTCAAAACCTCTACAAGAGAGGAATTAAGGAGAAATATGGAGCGCTGCCGAGGCGATTTTGAAAAGGTGCTCTTTACAAAACAAGGGAATGAGTCATCATGCGGCTTGTAAATGGCTTATATTCAGAAATAAAATGTTTACTCTTTTCAACTGTTTTTACCATTTTTTAATTATTATTTTTTTTGCTTCTGAGTGGAAGCCATTGGCGATTTTCATGATAATCATTTCCTCTATAGAGCAAGTTGTTTGATTGACAGGAGCCCAGATGAATCATTGATTGGTAAACAAAGAAACACTACCGACTTCACACTCTATATTCCCTTGCTGCTCACGTCTCACACAGATGACATCACCACTGAGGAGGCCCTCTTTTATGGAACAAGGGTGTGTGTGTGTGTGTGTGTGTGTGTGTATGTGTGACCATATAGCTATTCGGTCATTTTATGGAGAATAAGATTGAGGGGATAAAACAAAGAGAGAGATGGGAAGAGATGAGGCGCCGCACTTGGTGTGGCTGTGATCATCCTTTCTTTCCCCTCTGCCTCCAGCCTCTATTCCTTTTCAGTGTTTACCTTCTCACGGGTGAAATAAAAGGATGACAAATCTGTTTCTTTCTGTTTCTTTCTGTCTGTCTCACTCTCTCTTTCTGTCTGTGCTGTGTGGGCGTTCTGATAGTCAAGCCAGCTCACCACATCTGGGCGCTGTTTGAAAGGACACTGTTATTTCGCCAATTAGGCTTAAAAACAAATAAAATACCTTTGGTTTACGCTTGCCAGTCTCCATGTATAAACGCACACACGCACACACACCCTCCGCCTCGCTCACACCACACACACACACACGCACACGTACTGAGGTCATGCACACACATAATGACATAATGACAGTCGTTGTTTATGTTTGTCATCCATTTTTCATGCTCAATTAGGTGAAATGGAGAGCATGTCTCTCTGAAACCTCAGCTATGGCAGGAAATCTCAGGCTTTAGAGGATGCAGGCAGTGGCTTAGAGATGAGCTGTGTGTGTGTGTGTGTGTATAGATCAGGGTGCATGTGTGATTATTATGCGTGGTTTTTTTATGTGTGGTTTTCTTGCATCTCTCGGGGACAGTCACTCATTGTTTGCTTTGCGTTTATGTTTGTGTGTGTGCCTGTCTCTGTGTGTGATGCCATGCAGACCTTTGCAGATACAGTATACAGTAAAGTTTCATCAGTTTTGGACGAACACATCAATCACTGCAGATTAGCTGACACCTCTCCTACCCACACTGCTGTGCTGCCTGCCTGCAGGCCCTGACTGATAGGTGGGCGCTGGAAAAGCAACACATACTCACACAATAGCATACAAGGTCTCTCTCACACACACACACACACACAAACACATAAACACACAGACGCACATATTTGCTCTCCTCCCTTGCTCATTTTCTTCTCTCTGTTTTTCTTTTTCTCTCACTAACTCAATTTTGATCCACACTGGATCATTCTATTTCCGTGTATACGACTGCTTGTGGCTTGCGTGTGTGTGTATGTGTGTGTGTGTGTGTGTGTGTGTGTGCGCTTATGTGTTCTAGCCTTGTTGTGTATATATTTCACTGATTGGCGTGTCTCTTCGCGGTGGCTCAACGCCCGCTGGGCTCGGTATCAGGCTGATCAAACGCTCAGCACTCCGTCTGCCTGATCACACAGGCAGACGAGCGGATCCCCGATGATAGGAGCTCCAGATTAGAGTCTGCTCCGGACCACCGACCAAGTCGGCCCTCAGGCTCCACCCAGCTCAGATGAACTGACGGACTGATGGATAGACAGACAGACAGATAGAGAGATAGGTACAGGTATAGGTACACCCTCATTCACTTGACCTGTAAACAGGACGCAAGATTTGTCGTCATCGGCATGCGCCAGTGAATTGTGCGCCCATACTTTTGTTGCTTTGTTTAAACACATAGGAGGAAAATGGGGACTGAAAGTGCTGTAAACAAAAAGGAAAGAAGAAATATAGTAAAAAAAAAAAGAAAGATGTCTTAATATTACTTAGTACTAATAGTACAGTAGAATCTAACAGCTGCCCTCATAGCTACCATACCAGAGTCTTTTATCGCCTCAGAAGCATTTCTATCAAAATTTGAAGAAAAATGAGTACAGCGTTATCATCCAGGCTTCAAATTATATCATGATGTGAAATTTAGGCCATACCACCAAGCCCTAGATATATAGAGAGATAGGCAGACATAGCACTGCACACACACACACACACACTAGCTTGAGCAATTGCAGTAGCTGAGCTGTAATAGGCAGGGTGAGGAGTGATGTGGATGACAGGTATGAGGGAACTGTCTTTTAACTGTGAACTTCAATGACCGTTTTTTCCCCAACAGTAGCCCAACAGTAGCCATATGGACTCAGGAGGGCCGGGGCTTCGTTCACAGGATGTTTATAGCATGGGATGAAAAGTAGAGTTTTGCTCATTAAAGACGATGGGCAAGCTGACTAATCATCTCTGCTGGAAACAAGATGAAACGAGAATCACAGAAATGTTGAGAGACATTGAGTATCACAATAATGAGAACCCCCCCCCCTCTTAGCTCTGTTAGGCCCAGTGGTGGAAACAAGGCCAATACTTTTTGTAATATCCATGCACAGTATGTTGTCCTCAGTAGCATGAGTCATATTCTTTAGAAAACATGGGCACACACACACACGCACACACACGCACACACACCTGTAGACTGTGCATGCTCTGGTATCTGAATGGGTTCAGTAGACCAGTAATATCAGCCCATGGGAGCAGCTAAAATTGGCAGACCACACAGGTGGAGGAGATGTGTCAGCACTGTATATTCGTGTGTGTGCGGGTGTGTGTGTTTGTGTGTGACTACACCCTGCCTTTTCTTGATTAATGGAGTGTGAAGGGATTATGCTGATTCAGTTCATAACTGGGGCACGGTGACACAGTCATTACACAGGTGTGTGTGAGTGTGTGTGTATGCGTCCTTGCATGGCTGTTTTTTTTCGCACACAGGCAGGTGAATGGAGACAGCGGAGCAGTGTAAATGTCCCGGTCCTTTTGTCCTCCGTGCCAAAGGCAAACATGGCAGAGAGCTCTCACTAATCCCCTCCTCTAGCCTTATCTAAACTACACCTGAGAGCAAAGGAGAGAGGAGAAGAAAAAGGGGGGAGGATAAGAGGTGAGATGTGACAATTCGGGAGGGGAGAAAGCGAGGTACGAACGGAGAGAAAGGAGAGATACGAGGAGAGAGAGATGGATAGAGGAAGTGTGTCAAAGGACACACAGTAGAGAGAGTGAGGAATAACGTGCCGAAAGGACAGGATTAAAGATGTTACAAGTGTGAAGATGAGTAGGAGAGAGCAAGAGACAGAAGAGCAGAGTGAGAATTCATGAAATGAGAGACGGAAGGAGAGGGAGAGTAAGAGAGCGCAGAATGATTGAGAGGAATAGATGGTGTAATGAAAACAACTGAAAACTAGCTTAGTGCTAGTTACATGCTTGTCAGCTGTGAGCGTCTAGGCAAGTAAAGTAATAATTGTGTTGTCTGACTCATGGATACAGACATCACTTCTAATCTTTTAGCAACACCTTTTATTGAGACAACAAAGGGGTTGGAGTGGAAATATGTTTCATGTCATTAGTTTGCAGTCTTGTGAATCAAACCAGACAAAGCTATTTTTGACCAGTGACTATTTCTATATATTGAAGAAATAGAAAATGACAGTCTAGTGCTCATCTCATCAGATAGTCGACCAAATGTGCTTCAATATGCAAAATATACAAAATCCAAAACATGTGGTCTCAACTGCAACTACTGCTAGGAATGGAAACACAAGTAGCAAATCCCAGGGAGCTTCACTGTAACATTACCCATGATTCCTGGCAATCACGTACATGGAATGCAGTTGGCTCCTCTATTTTTTCATGAAATCATACAAATAAGACAGCAAGATTGTACAGTCCATTGATATTGTTATACATTACCATCTTAACACGCTATGAAGTGATTCCCCTGTAGAAAGAGATGCATATAAAGCTTGCACTTACTTAACAATTGCAGCACTATGAGGTGCTGTCTGACTGATAGCATATAACGTCCAAGTAGTCAATCAGCAGCATCTGCAGTGGAGTATGGGTTACCACCGCAGGTTAGAGCATGTGAGAGTTAACATAATCCACACAGCCATCGATTTACATGTAAAGATTACCATTACAGTCAATTCAGTCATGCACAGTTCAACATACACTCACTTACCCAACATAGGAGCATGAAGATACTTGCCTGCACTGCTGCCAAGCAAAAAAACGGCAAAGGAGAATAAGTAGGACAGAGAATGGAAAGGATTTTATTGTGAATCAACAAAATACAAAAATGAGAATAACTATTTATTGTAAGATGAGCAAATAAGGCAGAGTAAACATCGCTAGATTTCTTGCCAATTTCTTGAACCAGTTGAGTGTAAAATTTCCTTTTGCAGCCGCTGCTGTGAGTCAACATCTGAGAAAGGCTATGACATGGGATTTTGTTTTACATTTTTGTGATAAGACTTCCATAACTGCAAAATAGACATCCTAGCCTAATAGTAGGTGCAGTGTGTGAAAACCTCTGTTAAAATGTATTATAGGGTTAGGGTTAGGGTTAGGGTTACATTTTCCGAGTGTGTGTGACATTTTCCGTCTGATCTAAATGAGTGCGTGAGACTTAATTGGGGCTTAATCTTGAGTTGTTTTTGCCATCCAACTTGCTAAACTGCTCCCTCCTGTCATGAACACAACAAGCTAATAGATTATCACACGATGTTCCCAGAGGCTGTTGAAAGCTAAAGAAGAGCAGCGGATGGATAGAAGGAGAGAGAAAGCAAAAGATTAGAGGGATGAAGCAGATGGTTGACAGGGAGAACAGAAAGGATATTCTAACCTCTTATAATAGATAAGCAGTTCCTCCATCCCTCTATTCCTGTCTCCCTCTCCCTTCTCTGTTTCTGTCACTGTCTCTCTCTTGCACACTCTCCCTCGTCCCTGTGTGTGTGTGCGTGTGTGTGTGTGTGTGTGTGTGTGCACGCGCTTAGACGAGAATGCTATTGCAAGTGTGGAAAACAGGAGCTGCGTCATGGACATTTTACACAGATCAACACCTGCACAGCACCCCACAAACCAGGCATGTGACAGACAGATAGACACACACACACACGCACACATACACACACACACTCTCAAACTCACAAACACTTGGAGCGTTTATGTGGAATCCAATAAAGACAGTCCCAGCTGTCTGTCTGTCCCTCCCTCTCTCCAACACTCCACACCAATAATCACATAACTCTTCTTTTTGCTTCAGGAGGGTCTGCTGTCAGTGCATGAGTGTATGTTAGCATGTGTGTTAGAGTGTGTGTGTGTGTGTGTGTGTGTGTTACAAAACACTCTTTCTTTTGGGCTGCGTACCATATGACAATATTCCTCCGGGATTTGAATTGCTAAAGAACGTCTTGTCATCTGCGTGTGTGTGTTTGTGTGTGTGTTTGTGTTTGTGTGTGTGTTTCAGTGTGTGTGTGTGTGTGTGTGAGTGTCAGTGTTTCTCTTTCTGTCTTTGTGTGTGTGTGAGTGCGCGTGTTTGTTTGTGTGTGTGTGTGTTGAAGTGCCAGGGAATGAGTTGATTGGCCATATGTCTGTGTAAATGGGCTCTTTATTTAATAAGGCCGGTGATCTAAATTGTCATTACTGTCAACATTTAACTGTGGCCCTCCCTGCCAGATGGTATTTGGTAATATATCACAGCGATGAGCTCTCTCAGATTACTCTCACTTTTACTGATTATAAATTGATCCATCCCAGATTAGAAAAAAATAACTTTTCTTTGGATTATCTTGCATGATACACTTACACTCTCTTAGATTTATCTCAGATTACGGTGTTTCAGATTATTGTCTAGACTACTCTTAGATTACACTGCATTCTAATCATTGCTCCGCTTTTGGGTACAGGTCTGTTTTTCCTTCACTGTCTTTATATGTTTCTCAGATTCAGGGCTAAGGACCAGAGCCAGTCCCCTGAGGTACAGTACTGCTGAGTTGTCCCTGGTATGGTTAGCTGATAGAGAAATAGGCTTTAGTCCTCCATCTGTTAAAATGAAAGTGTCTTCTGAAGGCAGCAATGTGTCATTGTTTGCCAGTCCCTGAAACAAGAGGACAACAATTTACTGGACGTTGAGACTAAAATAAAGACAACTACCGCTCTATTCTGGGCTAAATGGGCACTTGTATCATTACAATTAATGACACTTACTATATTGCTTTCCCAGATCTACCCCGTCAGCAGCTGCCTTTACCCTCTCATGTAGAGTCAAGAGTTTAATACCATAGTTCAAAGAATCTAAGCCCAACCATTTCTATTACTATTGATTCTGTTGCCTTCTGTGACTCCGTCTCCCAAATCTCTTCGAAAACCACAGCTAAGACAGCTTCCCACTATGTGTGTGTGTGTGTGTGTGTATGTGTGTGTTTGTATTATGAGCGCAAGAGGAGGATGGATAAGTGTGATATAATGATAGGGGGGAAATGTGACAGACTGAAAAGGGGGAGTGTGAAGTGGAGGCACAGATTCAGACAGATGTACACAGAAAGAGGGAATGGAAGGACAGATGTGCAAAGGAAATAGGGTTTCAAGGCAAGGAAGAGCTGAGTGAAGGAGAGAGAAATGGAGAAGGAAGAATGGTCAGAAGGAGGTAGAGATGTGTGTGCGTGTGTGTGTGTGTGTGTGTGTGTGTGTGGTGGGCTGTGTTGCCTGTGTGTCCTGCTGCTGTGCAGGTTTATCAAAGCGTCTTGCTCTCAGCAGCAGTCCTGTCATCTTACCGCTGCAATGTGTGTGTATGTGTGTGTGTGTGTGCACACAAATGGGTGTATGTATGCCTGTCAAATACGATACACCCAGACGGTATTGTATAGTCTGCCTTTCCTTTGGTGTCTCCTTTTCAAACCCCCAGACATAAAACAACATACTGTATTTCCTTGTTTTCATATATTAGTCCGTCTGAGTCCCTTTTTCTGCATTTCTTCTTCTCTCCCTTTTTGCTTCTCTATTCTAAACTTCGTCCTGTTCCTACTACCTTGTGCAATGTGCTTTGGCGATACTGTAAACACACTATGGTCATGCCAATAAAGCCTCATTGAATTGATCTGAATTGAGAGAAAGAAAACAGAAGCAGAGACTCCAAAGCACTCTCCTTTCTTGTTGTCAAGGCAATACTTCAGCTGCTTCTCGCCCTGACAGAATAATTTATTCTGGGATTTTTGGCTTGGATCAATGTGAGGATTTAAAAAGATATAGCTAAAAAAGTAACAAATCCTCTCCGCGAGAGAGGCAAGTGAAAGGAAGACAGCTAATAAACTGAGTCATAACAAATTCAACCACCATCTACAAATCAGTAGTGTCTGAAGTGGAGACATGCTGAGGGCTCAGCAGTTTGGCATGGTGTGCTTGCACTATTGAGAAACACTCTCAAGAGAAAAGGGCCTCGCTCGCTGTGGGTGGAGTTGTGTAACTTTGCCATTCAGTTCATTAGGTGTCGTCTTTTCACTTGACGGCCCATGACTGCTCTTTCATTCTTTAAAAAGACCGCATCTGTAAAGTTTTTACAATGTTTCCATTCACTCTGTACTGTCTGAGAAAATTGGGAAACCCTATCACTTCTTTCTCTCTCTCTCTCTCTCTCTCTCTCTCTCTCTCTCTCTCTCTCTCTCTCTCTCACTCGTTTCCTGATGGGGGTTAAGTGTTGGGGTTAATTGCAGCCCTAAGTGGAGCCCCCACTGCAGCTAAAGAGGGAATTTTCACACCATCCTTAATGTCCTTTATTCTTTTTCCCACACCATCATCTGTCCTCTATTGTTTGAAAGGGCTCCTAGGGGAACCACAGTGGGCCACTTCACATCTCTGTCGGTCTCTCACTCTCTCTCTCTTTCTCTCTCTATCTTTGTCAATCTCGCACACGGTTATTGACAAATTTGTTGTGATATGCCAACGGCAATTTCTGTAAATGCACACAGAGTATGTAAAGCATTACTACAGTTGTTTACAATTCTTTGAATGAGAGTATGTGAGTACAGCATGTTATAGTAAAATCTACTATGTATGCATACGCGTCTGCTATGTATGCATATGCGTTGTTTTGGTGCTGGTTCCAGCACCAAACAACAACCCAGACGCTCTTTCTTTCTCTCCTTGATCTCTCTCTCTCTTGTTTCTTCCCCCTCATCTGTCATCTCTCCTGTGCTGCCAAAAGACAGCCAGGAGGGAGGAAATAGGAGCGGGTAATGACAGGGAGGAAAGGAAGGAAGGAAGGATGGAGAGAGAGGCAAGGGAAAGGGAAGCAGTGTGTAATAATTGTGCCACAGAGAGGAGTTGAGGAGAGTACGGAGCATTGGTTTTCATCTGCTGCGCTGTGTGCCACAGGGAGAGCTCAGGTGTGCCTTTCGATTTTGTCCACATGTAGAAGAAAATTAAGGTGAAACAGAAATACCACATATTATCCACTTCAGTGGGTTTTCTTGGTATGCAGCATTTCTCTGCTGCTCCTACATGGATACGCTTTGTGTGACTTTTCTAAACAACAGATACCTGGTTGTGCGTTTGGTATGCATTTTTTTTTGTTTTCATCTTTCTGAAGTGGGCTGCTGTGCTTCTGAAAAGGTTTAGATTTATCGGTGCACTGTGCAGCCACCCCTCTCTCCATCTCTCTCTCTTTCTCTTTCCCTGTCTCTCTCCCCCTTTCTCTCTCCCTTTCTCCGTCGCTTGGTGGTTAGTGTCACTCCCCTCCACTTTCCGTTGGTCTTTATTGGCCTTTGTTTTTTACTCCATCTCCGCACTGACTTCCTCTCCCTCTTCCTCTCCCTCTTTCTCTTTCTCTTCTCTAATTCTATTCATGAGAAGTGCACACTCCATCATTCTGTCTCCCCATATCTCTGTCTGCCCTTCATTTTCTCTACACCTCTCGGCACCAGAGAGAGAGAGAGAGGGAGGGAAGGAGAGAAAGAGAGAGAGAGAGAGAGAGAGGGGGGGGGGGAGAGAGAGAGAGAGAGATGGACAGATTAGGTGACAGTGATAAGCGATCGATCTCAAGGCCAAACAGCCCAGGGAGGATCCCCTCCCCCCCACTCCCCCTCCCCTTCCCTCCCCCAACCTCCTCCTCTATCCTTCTCTTCTCTGCTTTCCACTCCTCCACTCCTCTTCCCTCTCTTCTTTCTCTCTAACCTTTGTTCCCTTCAAACTGACAAGGGTTCATTAAGGATCCACTTTGTGTGTATAAGTGCATGTGTATGCGTGTGTGTATGCGTATGCACACTTTTGCCTGTCTGCCTACTTGATAAGTCATGAAGGATGGCTCCCTAAGGTGCCCCTAAAGAGCTTTTAGTGGCTTTCGATCACACACACATGCATACACACAAACACACACAGCCCTCATTAGAGCTTTGCATGGGCACAAAGCACTTGGTTAGTGGTTGGACAGTGTGTGTGTGTTTGTGATTGTGTATGATTGTGTGTAGTATGTTTTCTTGCTTGCATGTTTTGTGCCTGCATGTGTTATTTATGTCTTGTCTGTGTGTATTCTCAGTTGTTGCACACACCTTTGTCTCTCTGTTTGTGAATGCACATGGTCAAGCCAGTGTGTGTGCATGTGTGTGCATGTGTGTGCGCGGGATGAGAAGAATACTACAGAGACCGGCTTCCATCTACCCCCACCCCACCCCCACCCCACCCCCTTCTCCTCCCATTGGTCAGAATGTGCCCAGCGCAGCATATTACCCTAACGAGGTTGTCTATTGATCAACTGATGCTCTTTGTTCTGGACGCCTAAATGGACCCTCAGCCACTCTCACCAGGCCTTTATGGGAGCTGTTATGGCTTTGGCCTGATTACAATAGAAGCACTTAAAACGCCCAACGCCTGATGTTTTATGCAAGACCGCGCTTAGCTTTAGAAGTGTGCGTCTGCTATATTACAGCGTTCTGTAAGTGTATGCGTTTCAGCGGGTTTTTTCTCAGCGGCGTTGATCTATGATGCTTATTGGTGGCTGGCCCAGCGATTTGTTGCTGATGGGAGATATTTGTTTAGTGTAGGCGGTGATGATTAAAGTCCGCCTAGAGGACCTGAAGTAGCTGCATTCTGTTCGAAGGCGCAACGAACGCAAGGAGACAATACTCGTGCCCTCGCGTGTGTGTGCATGCTTGTTTGTATATGCATATGCTACATTTGCTCTTGGGTGTGTTTGTGCACATGCATACGTCGGCGTGTGTGTCGGTGTGCACACCTGGGTGCTGGTTTAATTTAAGGCCAACCAACTGTGACCAGAGAGGATGTGGAGATATTACCCACAATCCCCATCACTAAATCCCAGCAGCACCCGCCACACAACCCCCCACCCCAGACCCGTCCTCCTGATAAATAAGCTTTTCCAACCTATCATTCCGTCTGCTGTTTATTCATGATGCCTCCACTCCACATATTTCACCATTCATTGGGAAATATATTGAGTCAGGGTTGATAAATCAGCGGGAGTCTGTGACGTTGTCTGTGTTTCTCACCGACCATCTGTAACACCACCAGTAAGTTTTCTGGCAGCTTTGACTTTTGTAGCATTTTGTTGAACACTGATTGTTTCTGTTATTACTTTGATCCATTGTCATCTGTCAAATTGTCTTAAATGAGATGTGCAAGTGCTCCCTGTAGTTTAACAGATGCCTCTCCTCTCTGTCTCTCTCTGCCTTGCTCTCTCTCTCTCTCTCTCTCTCTCGCTCTCCCACTCTCTATCTCCGTCTTTGTCTGCCTTGCTCTTTCTCCTCCCCCTCTCTTTTTCTCGCTTTCTCTCTCTCTCTCTCTGCCTGCATAAGTTTGTGCTTCATACGAGCGTATTTGAGACAAACAGTGTGAAGCCAAAGTCTGAAACTGATATTAAACCAACCCCTGCGTATGACTGATACTGCATGCTGATGTGCTGAACTGAAGAGATGGTCAATTAGATATAGGACATATGATTTTCATTCTAATATTTTCATAGTCTCCTCCTCTTTGTCTCATACCTTATGACCCACTCGCTCTTTCTTTCATTATCTTCATCTTTCTTTTGCTCACTACCCAAATACTCTTTCCAATATTTATTTTTTCCATGCCAGGAATAAAAGGTCAGCAATATTTTTTTTTTTTTTAAGAAATCATGTTATCTTTTTCTTCTCTTCACATCATCTTCTGTCTTTTGTTCACTCCCCAAAATGTTCTGTCTAAAGTTTTTTGGGTTTTTTTCTACGGTAGAAATAAAAGGTCAGCAGAATTTATGAGAAATCATGTTTTTGCCTCATTCTTTGAAAAGGGGGAGTTTTTGGTGAAAAACGAACGGTCACGAGGAGATATGGTTGAAACTGTTAACAGCTGTGTAACGTCAAAAGCTGTAAAACATGCAGGTGAGGCTGTGACACGCACATGCACGCACATACGCACACATGCAAAATCGGGATTAGTCTATGAAGTGATTTGTGTTTGAGTTGATCCGTAACACCTGTGCGTGGTTTTGAGCCAACCCTCCCAAGTCTGCACTGTTGACTTGATGTGGCCCATCTCCACGCGCACACACACACACACACACACACACACACACACACACGCTTGACTTGTGCTTAAACTGGGACATCTCACACAGGCATCTACCGTGTTAGCGTCTGTGTGTTCGTGCTTGAGTGTGTGTGTGTGTGTGTGTGTGAGTGTGTGATGAAGGGGCCCCTGCTGTGCCCTGATGGGGACATCAATACCAGGCGGTTTAGGCTTTCGACACACCAGTGTCAGAGTGTAGAGAGGGAGCAGCAGGTGGACTGAAAGACAGGCACAGAAGGGGAGGACAGGCAGAAGGAGAAATATAGAGATTGATCGTTCTGTTTGGAGCTTCCTTGGTTTGTATGTCCTTTTGAACATCGGGATACTGCTGCGAAATTCTTAAACTTGCGAGACGAAGGTATTGCCAAGGTTAAAAAAATACATGTCAACAGACAGCTATTCAGTTATTTCATTATCTTTAATCCGTTTCAATGAATGTAATCCCAAACATGTGAAGTATATTCAGTCCAAAACTATTCAAGATTAATGTAATGTAATAATATGCAATATGCACCATATGGAGGATAACATATGATCCTGGTTTCAGTTGTAAAATAGTAATTAGACCCTCTTTTTTTTAATACAGATTAATGGTACTTTTGTTTTATGAGGTCTTGCAATACCCAGCCGTGGCATGTGGTGAATGTGCAGTATGCTGTGTTGAAGCAGAAGGCCCTGACAGCCAGCTCAGGTCAGAGGATGAGATGAAGGGGACAGCTGGGGAGGAGTGTATGTTAAGGAGAGAACGGAAGGATGGATGGATGGAAGGATGGAAGGCATTCTCCAACTGCGCTAACTTTAGACCACACATGTCCGTAAACCTCCCAAAACCTGTCCACAGCGTGTCACCACTTGCCTCCATAAAACCCCCTTTGTGTGTCTGTATGGGTGCGCGCGTGCATCTGCTTTTGTGTGTGCATACTGTATATTCATGGGTATTTGTTTGTGTGTCCACACCAACCGCTGTGTGTACATAAACAACACAGGGTGAAGTTGGTTGCTAGTCTATCAAATCCTGTCTCTGCGTTGAAATTTCAATTTCTTTCCAGGACATTATTGTTTCAGTTTCCTGGTCTGTATGGCAAGTTCAAAAGTTCACGAACTCGCAGTTGAGAGTGCGAACAGAATGTAGTTTGTGCCCACCAAGACCTGACCCACAGACCTTGTTTCACTGCCAGAAACTCCTGTCTCCCTTCACAGGGGAAACCCAACTAGGCCAATTAGTTTGAATGCAGAACTAGTTTTGGTTCAGCAAGAATCAATCAGATCCTCTATTATCAGAGGAATGATTTTGGGAAGGGAGTTGTAAGCGTGTGTGTGTGTGTGTGTGTGTGTGTGTGTGTGAGCATGCATGCGAATGCACGTCTATTTGGCTAAATGAGAAGATGACTTTTTGGGTTGTGTGCAAAGCAAGGTGCTTTATGTATCCTCGCTTCCTCTTCCTAATGAAGCAGCTGCTTCTTTTTTAAAGCCCATGCAAATATGGGTGGGAGAGAAGCAAATGGAGTTGGTCATTAACTAACACATACACACACACCCACAAGCATGAACACAAACACACAGGCACACACATACAAAAATACATACACATACAGTACGGACACACCACACACACACACTGCTTGTTTGTAACACTAATCGCCCGCGGCCCACTCTCCGGGACAGCAGAACAAAGGCACGCAGACCGTCTTTTAGCTTGTTTGACGTGACACAAAGCACCGTTTAGCTGACAGAGTTCCTGCTCCGTCAAACTGGGCCTTTTAAACAGAGCTGAGTTGGGATCAAAGGCAAGGACAGGACTGACTGCTCCCACTTTGCAGGGTTTGATCGTGTTCGCTCTTTCCAAAGCAAAACACGCTCAGTCTCTTCAGAGAGAAACGGAAAACTGAAGGAAAGTTCCACCGTTCGTGCAAAGTATTCATAACCAGGTGCCGTCGCAACCAACACAGAGAGGAACCTTGTTAATTCAAAACATTTTGACTTGGAGGTCGTTCAAGCTGAGTTGACTGTTGTGTAGCGAAAAACAGGGATTCAGTTTATTTGAAAAAGAAACACGCATCTATATGCATTGTATACACTGCATTCAATATGCAATTGCAATCTTATGCAAAATTATCATTTAAGGGCTCAAAGTGAATGGAACATACTGTATATTGCCACATATTTTGATCATAATACTTTTTAAATCATTTGTTTTCCTTATTATTATATTATTATATCATTCTCTCTGTCTGCTGAATAGATGTGCCAGCCAGATACAGTACATAACTTGTTAATGCACTGAATACGCAGGTTGCCTGTGCATAAGAACAATGAATGGGCTGTAACTGCAGTAAATACAAGAATTGAGAATATATTTAAGAGGCCAAAGCCTCACTAATGTAAGCCATTTATAATGGGACCAATACAAGGAGAGCTGAGATATGGCCCTGAACTATACAGAGTTTAACTCGCTGAACCACTGGCTGAGGGTTTTATAGTGCGTGTACGCATTGAGAATTGTTTGTGTGTGTGTGTGTGTGTGTGTCTATATTATATAGTGCCTCTTGCTGCCCCATATAATGAAGGCATTGCCCACAATAAGACACACAGCCTTAGTCTCCGACACACTACTTAACCCCCCGCCTGGGACCTTGACAGCTTCTCCACGGGAGGCTGACCCTGAAGGTCATGGAAAACATCTCCTTCATATGATACACACACACACACACGCATACAAACTAGCTGCATGAACACAGACATACACACTGCTTATGCACGCACACACACATACATACTGTGTAGCTGCTAAAGGGCCATAGCTTTAAACAGGAATGAAGAATTAGCAGAGAGGCCCAGGTGTCAGACCCCCACTGACAAGCACACAGTTGATCCCTCTGGAGTTACAGCTACTGCTCTGTCCTCCTGACTGCCTTGTTAGAGCTCTCTCTCTCTCTCACACACACACACACACACACACACACACACACACATGCACACATATATATGCAAGGACAAACATCTAAGTACTGGGAAACACACGCATGCACATACTACTACACAAGGTGGGGAGAAACAGAGGGTGTCCTTGTGGGGAGCCAGTGAAGCATTTGAGCTCTTTGATATGTCTCAGCCTCTTCTACATGTAAATACTGTAGAAATACCGCTGGTGTTCCAGTCCAACCTGCTGTCTGAATACACTTACAATACACTGAGAAAATGATGTGGCTTCAAGAAAATTCAATGAAGGGTGTGTTTTTTTTAGATATGTGTGTAGCTGGATATACAGATTAACGTGTGTGTGCCTATGTATGCATGCATACATGCATGTTTTGCAGGTGAGGGAGTGTTTAAACAAACTTTCTCAGGTGTAGAAGCAGCAGTCCCACAGCAGGAATTGTTTTGTGGAGGCTGGTTATGTAGGACTTCCATCATCTCTCCATTACCATCTGCTCTTAAAACGCTCTCCCTTCTAGAGTCAACAGATGCTTTGGAAATTACCTCCTCTGTTCTTCTGCTGCCACATCCTCCACGTCTTCTGTCTGTCAAGATCCCCGCTTCAGTAAGGCAGTTGTCACACTGAGGGTGTCTGTGAATTTGGATTGTTCTTAAAAGTTATGATTGAACTTGAAAGTTGTTATCTGTCAGGAGGAGAAGATTGGCCATGCAGTCCCTGTAATCTGTGACTGTGATCACTGTGATAGGCTTTTTTCCCTCTCACCGGTAAGATGAAAGGATGTATTAGTCCTTTAAAAACCTCAGTTTTGCATTTTAAAAGTTGATTTGAATGTCTGCCAGGTTGATGCATATCAGGGAATATTGCTGTTTTTTTTCTGCTATCTGATGGGATGTGTCAACATTATCTCCCACAGCTATATTCTGTGGACTACGTAATGACTGTGACAGGTCTAGACTATACATCTTGTCTGGACTAATGCAGATCACAGCATTAGAATAACATGACATGACATGACATGACATGACATAAACCATTTGGTGGACACATTTATCCAAAGAACTGTACTGCAATACTGCAAATTCATACATTTTTAGTATGGCTGGCTCCTGTGGGAAGTGAACCCCATAACCCTAACCCTAGCAGGGTGAGAGCCATCCTCCACCTATTGAGGTACATAGGACTAGTGAAACAGCTTATTCTGAAATTAGATGGATATAGTTTAGATCATGGGCTGGTTTCTTCTAACGTAAGAAGCCAATGTAGTGCTCTATTTCACTACACAACCCACTTGTATAGCCCTAAGACAGTAATTATTGTAAAAATGGATGGTTGATGTATCATCTCATTACGTGAACAAGCTAAATCCATTAAATGAAAGGCTTTACAAGGAACATGAGTGTGGGAGAATTTGTGGAGAAAAGATTTAGATTATAGTGAGAACACTGAGAAAATCAGCCCAGAGCAAAAAGTTCTGATAGGAGCTATTCCACCAACCTTTGTCATGCAGTGTTTCCATTTCAATTAAGTGCTCAAGTGGGATGGTTCTGTGCCATGAAGCAAGAAACACCTGTTTTTGTTATTGTATTCAAAGTGTTCTGGACAAATGGGAAAATGTTTTTGAATGGCAGAAACTGGGTAGTGCATCTACATGTGTGTGATGCCTAATATCTTTGTCCCGTCGCATACTGTGAACAGCTTCCCGATGGGACGGCAAAGAGACCAGTGGTTCGCTCTGAACTGCCCTTGTTGGGAAAGATTTGAAGTCTTGTAGTCTGACCTATGCTTAAACCCCCCTCCCCCCAAAAACACAGCCTTGTTTTTAGCTTGATGACATTTTTGATGTTATCCAGTGGGATTTGAGGGTTTCATAAGCCCAAAAGGTCGTCAAATTTTCTCAGCCCATAGAGGAGCATGCAATCCTTCAGCTGAAGCGAAAACATAAAAATCACCAAAAAAGAGTTAGGAGGTTTTCACACGACAACAGCAAGATATAAGCAGACACAACCACAGCCCCAATCTGTCAGTGATGTAGCACTGCTGTTGCATCACACACATAAACACATAACTGTTTGGCTGGAGAATCAAATGTGCGTTGGCTTCCCCTGGCTCTCTCTTCAAGTGTTATACAGCCATCTCCACCTATAACTGCTACAGTCACGGGCAGCCTGACACACACCCTACGCACACACACACACACACACACACATATACCACACACCAAGCACATAGTAACACGTACGGTATACTGTCAGTGGTTTGTGAACTGTGAAAGGGGCTAGGGTTTTATGAAAGTGGTGACATTATAACATCCTGACACAGCTCCATGGCAACCTACCTTGAAGGTCAGTGTGTGGTGTACGTGTGTGTGCGTTTGTGTATGGGTGTAAGTGAGTGTATCGGTGTAGGTCAGTCTGTGTGTGTGTGTGTGTTTACATGGGAGTCTTAATGATTGGTGTTATGGGTAAGAACACAACCTTCCTGAGATGAAATAAACAGGACACATGCGTGCTTCTGTCTCCCCTCTTTTCATCACCGCTTTCTCTCGTTTCATCCTTGCCTCTATCTTTTCCTCTACCCACATGTTTACCCTTTGCCTTTGTGTTCCCCCTCCATCTTTTGCAGCTTAAACCTTCATACATCCCTTTCTTCTTTTACCCTCCTCCCACTCTCCATCTCCTCTGCCTCTCCCACATGGTGTTCTTCCTTTATTTTTTTGTCCGTCTCTGCCCTTTTTGCCAGTTTTCCTACTCATTTCACTCCTCCACCCATCTGCTGATCATTTGTCCTGAGAGAGAGAAAGAGAGAGAGGGAGAGAGTGAGAGGGGGGGCCTGTATAGCAGCAACAGAAGAAAAGTGGGCTGACCAACCAGCAGTGGCTTCTGTAGCATGCAGCATACAGGTGGGCATACAAGCCTGCTCAGTGGAGGCGGGTTAGGTAAAAATGAGGCAGGGGAGAGAGGAATGTGTCCATATATGGTTAAAAGGATGGAAAGGATTGTGAGCTTTCTGAAAATAAATCTAAGGATTGACTTATCCCATTGCACTAGATGCTTTGACTTCCGTTTAAGGTCTGCATCGACATGCAATGTTGCCTCCTATTTACAACTGTAAACACGCACCTGGAAATGTTTGCTCTTATCTGTGTTTACGCACCCATGTTGCCCCATCTATCAAAGCTGTGGAAGTGTTTACTTAAGTTAGTTATAGTTATTTAAGTGCTAATTGCAGTAGACATATGCTAACTTTTAGCAGCCATGTGGGCTGTTTGTGTTTATCTAACCTCCTGAAACCTGGTCACAGCTAGCTGGCTCAACAAGAGACCAAGGTTTCTTCTTCTCTTTCTCTGCATGGGATTTCTTTCTTTCTTGCTTTCTTGCTTTCTTTCATTCTCTCTTTCGCTCTGTCTCTCTTTTTCTCTATCTCTGTCTCTCTCTCTCTCTCTCTCTGTCTCTCTCTCTCTCTCTCTCTCTCTCTCAGACACTGTCTCTGTCTCTAAGACACTTTACACGACTCAGAGCCGATTCACTGCTGCCGTTCTGTCTCGGCTGCCAAATACCTTGTCACTATAAAACAATGGATTATGATTAATGGCAAACATGTTTCCCACCAAATGATGTATGAGTATTAATTGACACTAACTGGCAATGTGTGACTGCGCTCTCGCATGCATGTACATGCACGCACCCACAAATTCACACAGAGACGCCACGCACACCCACTCTGTTCCTGGTAAACATGTCAGAGCATACAGTATTTACAATGGCATGGGAGTGGGTTCGGGCCAGCAGTGATTCAGGAGAATGGCCCCAGGGTCTGACAGGATGTTGGGGGATGTGTCATTTTTGCCTGACTTCCTTGGTGACGGGCTGAGACATAAAGAAATCCTTTTACACACGGAGATATACACAGAGGCACACACACTCTCTCACTCACATGCATACGCACACCAGTCTTATACACACATAAAAATGGTTGTTTGGCAGAGTAGATGAGCTCAGAGGAAGTATCTGTCTGTTTTTCTCTTGTTTTGGACTTGAGCTCCAACAAGCCGATGCAGACTAGATCAAACGCTGACTGCAGCCCTACATCTCACTGTTTCACTCAACACCAAAACCAGAACAAGAACTCGTCTGTCACTGCTCCTAATTCATTGTCTCCCTGGGGCAAAATGAGCGCTGAGAGACATAAATGGCAGAAATGAATATAGTAAGATCACAGTCAAGGGGAGGGCGGTGGTGGTGGAGTGAGAAGAGTGAGGGAGCGGGGGGGGGGGGGGGCTATATGGAGAGAGAGCGAGATGGAGAAAGGGTGGAGATATAGTGAATGAAAGTAGATGAGAGAGAGACGGAGAGATAAAGGAATGCACTGGTAGGTCCCAGCGTCCCTCTCCATTGACAGTCAGTATATTATACTGGTCTGACCACCTGCTGTGAGCCTGGAGTACACCCTCCATAAAGCTACAGCAGATGGACACAGTAAAATGCACCATGGCCAGCAGCAGCTATGCACTTGTGTGTGTGTGTGTGTGTGTGTGTGTGTGTGTGTGTGAGGGGGGAGGTCTATACATGAGATGCACCGTATGTGTGAACCATACAAGTACTATGAGTCTATGCCTACATTCAAACACACACCCCAACACCCCCCCACCACCACCACGGCTAGGAGGTAATATCAGCAATATGTGACACTCTATAGGCCTGATGTCTCCGTGTCTCCGTCTTCCCCCCCGGCGCTGTAAGCCTATAGGCCAGTTAGTCAGGAAGGAATGTGGCTGTCAACCCAGATAACATACGACACTCTCACATGCTCTTCCTCTGACTTCACTGCTGTCTCTCTCTCTCTCTCTCTCTCTCTCTCTCTCTCTCTCTCTCTCTCTCTCTCTCTCTCTCTCTCTCTCTCTCTCTCTCTCTCTCTCTCTCTCTCTCTCTCTCTCTGCTCGCTTTGAATTTTAAAATAAAAAAGCCTCTGATGATGCTACAACCGGATCAGAGCGGTGTATGAACATGAAACAAATTCTTAGATTTTGGGGATCTTTATGATCTCCCCCGCCTTTTTAACTTAAGCGTAAGCGTTTTGAGCGGTGTTTCTCAAAGTGGGTTCCGGGGGCCCATGTAGGTCGCTGGGCTATTGCTGTGTACGGTCCTCGGTGGGATGGTTAGCCGGTAGAGAAAGAGGCTGTTTTGTATTGCGAGTTGTGATTTGAGCATCCCTGAAGGTGGTATTGTCATTGCTTGCCAGTCCCTTAGACAAAAAGAAAAATGTTTTTCTGCCCCCAAGTCCCCAAAGAAGAGAGAATTTGCTGATTTAGGGGAATCAGGGAAGCGGTGGGTTGGCGAGGAATTTAATTTTACAGTGCAGATGATTGTGGAGTGGAAATATTGGATGCAGTTATCTGCCCCCCCACCCCCTTTTCTCTCCATTACAGTCCCTCGCCATCAGTAATAACAAGGTGGATACCTCTCTGGATATAAGGCACAGTCCTGTTTTGATCGCTCTTTAGAGTGAGCATGACCAATTGGAATATCCATCACAACTGGAGGAATGCCCTCTCTCTCTCTCTCTCTCTCTCTCTCTCTCTCTCTCTCTCTCTCTGTCTGTCTGTCTGTCTGTCTGTCTGTCTGTCTGTCTGTCTGTCCTTTCTCTTTCTTTCTGCTCTCCTCTCTTCCCCCGCTTCATTCTCTTTCATCCTCTGACCAAAAACCAATCATCTGTAATTAGACAACTGCACAAACTATATTGAGAAGTGTTTGCGGTGTGTGTGTGTGTGTGTGTGTGTGTGTGTGTATGTGTGTGTGTGTGTGTGTGTGTGTGCGTGTTGAAAGGTTCTGAATAGGCCTTTACATGTGTACTCTAGCCAAGGTTCAGGCAGAGTTCATCTCCACTTGGCTAAACACATTTTCCCTCTGGACTGAAATCAACAAGTGATCTTTCACTTTGGGACCATGCACACCAACACACACTCACACGGACACACACAAATGCACACACATCAACGCAAGCGCACACACGCCATACACACTCAGCAGGATATGGATAAAAGTTGGGGGAAAAAAACTCCCAAATTTGCCTTTTATGGTCCCAGTGCATTTCTTGTTTCTAGGTTGCTGTGATTTGATTTATCAGGCAGCGGAACATTGCCTGAGGATATTGAATTGAAAATATATCAGATGTATAAATTTCAACAGAAAGAGGTGAAAAAATGTAAATAGATCTGATTTGGGGTTGGGAGCGAGAGAGGCCGAGCAGGAAATACAGGCAGGCAGAAATGGAAAAAGCGAGAAAGACAGAGAACGGGAGAGAGCGACGCAGAGATAGAGAGACATAAAGACAAAAGGAGGGAGAGGCAGAAAGAGAGACAGAGATAAACAGAAAGAAATTATCTTGTATTCTCAAGGTAGAAGGGATGCGACTTCGTAACAAATGCAGCTGTCAGCAATGTGTAAGCTCTGACAGTCTCTGTAGCTAAAGGACATGAAGCAGGACTTTTTTTAGGCATTTCGTTCTGTACAAACAAGAAATTTCTCCGCTGTTACAGTATTTAGTTGCCATGGAGCTATCAAGTGACCGTCGGTCATAATCGAAGCGTTGTCATCTCATCGCGGTTCAGCAGTGACAACCGTGGCAATCTCCCTCCCGCTTTTTTTCTTGATAGAAGCTACAAAGCATAGCCTTGACAAGTGCATAGGTGGTTTGCATGGTGAGTGCTGAGTATAGTGCTGTAGAGTAGTCGCATTGTGCTTCCCTTTGTTTCCTTGGAGGGAAAACGAGACGCGAGCACACTGAGCAGAGAGAATAATCAGTCTTTTCTCATACTTTAACAGGTAAAACATGCCATTGCACCACCGATCCGTTTACTCCCAGTTTCGGTCTCCCCTGATGCCCCATGTCAGTTGTCGCTCTCTGCTTTCTCCTTCTGGGTCATGCCGTTGAACTGTGGTATACAGAGTAGTACTGCACTGCTAAGGCAACACATTGGAAAGTTCCTCTATTTCTATTGAATCTCCCCTATTCAGCCGGTTAGATGAGTTGGATTGCCCTCAGCCTCCACCCGCCATTGAGCCCTTACTCTCCTCCTCCTCTTCTCTCTCTTTCTCTTTCACTCAGGCTAGCTATCTCTCCCTGTCCTCCTTGCTTTCTGTCTGCAGCCACCGGTGCACAGCTCAGAGAAGTGGCTGATGGGAGTTCATTGGGTACAGTGTGTGTGCGGGCCTGCAAGCCTGCATTTGTGTGTGTGTGTGTTTGTGCACGGGGGGCCTGTGCGTGTGCATGTACGTGTATATGTGTGCGTGCCTGTGTGTGTGTGTGTGTGTGTGTGTATGCACAGCAATGTCACTGGGCTGTGTAATTGAAATGGAAATGAGCCAATCAGCGACTGCAGTGGCGTGCCACCTTACCCTGCATTCACTTCACTGTTCCAGCTCTCCCAAACTCTCACTCTGTTTGTGACTGTTTGTGTTTGTGTGTGTGTGTGTGTGTGTGTGTGCGTGTGTGCGTGTATGTGCGTGTATGTGTGTGCTGAGAATACTTGGCCCTTTAGTTTCAGCCCCGAGGGCCTGAGGAGGCGGTGTGAAAGAGTGTAATCAGTTGGTAATAAAGATTATCTCTCTCTCATTCTGTTTCTGTCTCTCTTTCACTCTCTGAATCTCTCTCTCTCACTCACTCACTGACTCAGTCACACCCATACAGACACACACACACACACACACACACACATATACACAATACACATATACACACACATACAATTTCTCCCTCCCAACTGTGTCCAGCTGATTTCCCAGCCCATTCTGTGCCTGTCTTGGTGTTGTGACCCACGGCTCTCTGGGACAGCTGTGGCATAACAAAGACATGTAATTATCACCATTTGACAATTAGCCTGCCATCCAACTTTGCTCCTTAATTACCTCTTATACAGCTAGAAGGCCGTCACTGCTGCTCCGCTCTTCTCTGCTCACAAGACTGGAAACGTTTCCCCCTTACGATGTGCTCAGAGGTATATCGCAAAGTATGGTGGGGGTGGAGTATGTGTGTGTGTGTGTGTGTGTGTGTGCACGTGTATTGGAGGGAAGGTTCAGGGGTTTTACTCAGCGCCAGCTCCATCTGGACGATTTGTAGCTTTTAATGTGATTTGTACCAGCTTTTAGCTTTCATCTCAGTGCCGTGGACAGAGCTAAGCAGTCACTCTCTGACAGACACACACACGCACGCACACACACACACACACACAAACACATAAAGTAGCCCTTTCTGATGTAGCTTTAATTTACATGCTCTTTTGTGCTCGCTTTCTGCAGTTGTTTTATCTTCGCAGCTACTCTCTTTCTATTGACCCCAGCGTTACTGTACCATCTCCCCCGCCCATATTTCACTCTTCAGGATGCTAAGAGATCAGAGTAAGCACCGCTGCACAACACAGCCTTGATTTACATTCCACTGGTGCTCAGCAACCTCTTGGTCCTTGTATGTCCCATACAGAGGCTGATGTATGTTTGAACGCATTGTCCATTTTGTGGTGAAGAGCGGTTTCCTCTCTCTGATGAAATGTAGGGACTGTTTGTGGAACGACGGCAGACGATTAAGGCTGCCACCGCTATAAACGAGACGCCAGGCGCATCTAAAACTCCCCTATTAGTCCCTTGATAACAGGATGCTTTATGACGACGATAAACATAGCTTTGTAGAAAAACAGGAAAATGCGGAAAGTTTTCCAGGAACACAACTTGATGACAATCCTGGGGAATTTACTACTAGCACACCTTTATGTCATACAGATACAGTTTTTGTTACACGCAGAGTAGCATCTCCCTTAATGATAAATGTACGGTTGAATAACTCAAACCAAGACTAGGGTTCACTGGAAGCCTTGCAATGCTATCTGCAGTGTTCAGTCTTGCTTTCTCTTTATTGTATTCCCTCACCCACTCTCCCTCTCTCTCTCTCTCTCTCTCTCTCTCTCTCTCTCTCTCTCTCTCTCTCTTTTTGGAACCAGGTCCTTTTTCTCTCCCTGTCTGTTTCTCACCCTCACTCTCTTTCTCACTCTGTGCCATTAGCAGCTTCTGGCTGTCTCTCTGCTGTTCCTTTGCCAATGTGCCAGGGAGCCCACTGAACTGATAACACAAACCTAATATACGTGTGTGGGTATGTGTGTGTGTGTGTGTCAGTGTGTGCGCGTGCAGAGGTGTGTGCTGTATGTGTGTTTGCCGGGTATGTGTGTGTGTTTGTGTGTGTATGTACGTATGTGTGTGTGTGTATATGTGTTACAAATGCCTGTCCTGTCCCTTTTTATGTGCTCACTCACCCAAACATCCTCTGGTTCATTTGCAGTCAGGGCCATAAGCCACTATTCTGACTGCTGAGGCAGGGAGAGAAGGGCAGCTGAAACATCACATACACACACACACACACACACACACACACACACATACATACCCACACTCATTCTCTTTCTCTCCCTCACACACACACACACACGCACACAGAAGGGCAGAGAAGCAGTTGAGGCGAGCGGATGGGAGGATGTGACCATTAAGTCAGTGACATTTTAAAGCAGTGAAGGAGATGCATGGCTCTTCCTGGACCTCCACAGACATGTTTTAAATGAGATGTTACAGATGAGCTGCTCTACGCCTTGGTTGTAAACACTCTCACACCGGTATTTACCCTCCATGGGTAAACACAGGAAAACGACATTTCATGCTAGCCCATGCCCACACACACTCACATACACATGAATAAATATACAAAGGTTAGCCCAAAGGTTAGCCAGTGGACACACACATCATCACAGGAGTGAGATATGGCTATGGTTACATTTGTCACATCACTCTGCATTAAGTGACAAGTTTGGATGCACAAAAATCATGTTTTGCTCAAATTGTGGTCAGATTTGCCATGTTATTGCAATTCTATGTAAAAATGTGTATACAAGCGATGTAAAGAGATAGAGAAGGAAAGTGGGGAAAATTACAGATTTGAGTAAATACAACCACAGGAGATGCATAATAGCCATGTTCAGTCCACATACAGTGATATGATCACATAAAATATGATGTTTAGAGTCAGAATTCGAACATCGCATTGAAATTACAAACTCTAACTGTAGCCTTGGAAGAGAGGAAAGGAAGGAAGAGAGAGGGATAGATGAAAGTACTGGCATTTTAATTCTACTTATGACACATTTGCGCAGGATGGCATTTTCATAAGAATGTTATGATCACTGAGAGACCTGTGACGAAGATCTCATCTCTGTTTCCTGAGTTTCTCGACTCACAGTGGAACAACAAAGACGTTTAGTGCCACGATCATTGCGAATCATGTGAAAACAGATTTTTCCACTGGGTATTTTTAGCACAACTTTAGCATATGAGAAAATAGTCTCTGGTCTTTATAAGCTCTTTCCACTATTCCGCGTCCATCCTTCTACATGTCAGAGGAGCCATGAATTTTTTTTGCCTTTTTTGGATTATCCTTAAGAAGTAGTGGATGTTCTATAGATGAGAGTGACAGAAAAGATGGGAGAGAGAAAGATGTCACCATGCTGTGAGTGCATAGCTGATAGTAGTGTATGAGCTGCTTCAGTATGCTAATCCTGTGGCTCCCGAGTCCTCAGGATCAAATTATTTTAGCCTGTTAGACGCTGTGCTCCCTGTGCGTTCTGGGGGTTGAGGAGCGCTTCTTATATACGGCAGTGGTGGTTTTCAATTAAAAGTTTTGTCACAACTCCTGTCAGGTTGTGGTCTTACAGCATTAAAGACCGGGTCTCAATTATAAACCCACACCTCCTGGCTTCTGGGCAAAATGAGTCAGTGGCAGCAGGTGTGTGTGTGTGTGTGTGTGTGTGTGTGTGTGTGTGTGTAGCCTGACAAGACATAGACAGAGTGCTTCCACTGTGTGCTAAATTGAAGGCATCCCCAGTGAGTGTTTACAGGTGTTGAATGTTTGCTCTGTGAAGCACTCTGTGACCCCAAGGTTAGAGCCAACGCACCCTAGACCCACCCAGCACCTCACAACACACACACTGAGGAATTACTCTCTATTTGTGGTATGTGTATGTGTGTGTCTGGATGCGAGCCTGTGACAGTGTGTGGCCTTTTGATGAGTGTGTGTGTATGTATTGAAGCCCTCTGACCCTGTGTGGCCTGTTCTGGATCATTGCGGTTGTAAAGATGCCTCTCTGCCCAGACCTCAAAGACAGCCAGGCACTGTATTTTTCTTATCATGACATTTACTGTCCGGACCATCTTACATCCCCCTGATCATTTCCACTTTGCACTCAGCGTGAGTTTTTCCATCTATGTTTTTTGGGGGGAAAAACTTGAAGTAAATAGTTTTTCTGAGAACTGTAAAACTGTTTTCTTGGAAACATATTTTCTCAGACTTGGATCCTTCAGTTTGCCATCTATCAGAGCGCAGGGGTGTGTATGTGTGAGTAAATATGTGTTGCTCTGATGGATTTATAGACAAACCAATCCCCCACATTTATTGAAGCCAGAAGATGAGAGCGTTGGCGCTTGTAAATTTCCACACAACATTGGAGGAATGTTGAGAGATCAAACCTGCGCTCTCTGCTTGCATGCTACATCCAAACAAAGTTATCTCCGTAATGATGTAGAAAATGTTCCCGAGTTGCACATCCACTATTTATATCTATGCACAGATGTGTGTTTCCGTATTTGTGTTTTATGATCAGAGATGTGTACGTAGCCTTGGCTCTTGTTGATCTGAACTGTAGACAGAGTCTGACAGACAGGGCTCATTAAGTCAACCTGACTCTGATGATGAATACACTATGTGCTGTCAAAGACGTTCAGCTGAAAGTAATGGCCACTTAGCTGCTTCTGAAGTGTTGCTGCAAATAATTTTGTTAAGTTTTAGTGAAGTTTATTTAAGTTTTAGTTGACTATAAGTGATGAAAAATAACTCTGATTCTACAAATGCTACTTATTCCCAGACATGACTCAAGTCATTTGGTCTAAGTCTCAAGCAAGTCCCAAGTCATTTTTTCTTGGGCAAGTCAAGTCAAGTCAAGTCACAGTTTATGTCAAGTCAAGTCAAGTCACAGTTTATGTCAAGTCAAGTCAAGTCGAGTCCTTAGTTAAGGCAAGTCAAGTCCCAAGTCAAGTCACTTTTTTTTTCCCCCCAAGATACTGCAGTCTTACCTGCAGTATCCGGTCTTTATAAAGAGAAAAGACAAGGTATTAGTACCTGTCTAATAATGATATTATTGGTTGGTTATTGATTGTATCTGGCTAACGTTAGCTAACATCAGCCCTCACAGACACTTACCGATCCGAATGAGTCTTCAAATGATGAACAAAGTTTGATGTTGTAGTCTGGCTGTCAGAAATCTTTGATGAGCAGGTCTTGCATTCAGCAGTTTGCCTTTTTCCTTCACATGTGAAATTTTTGAATCCGAAAGTGATGACTCTTGGCACAGTCACGGCCGCCATGATGATGATGATGATCTGATCTGATCTGATCCATAGACCGTATAAAGATCTAATCATACTCTGTGTGTGTGTAACCACCAGAAATACGAAATAGTGTAGAGCGGGAGGGTGTAACGACTAACGAGTGCTTCTCGTTGAAAAAAACGTCAGGTAGCGAGGAGCTTGACTGACAGGGTATTCATCCAATCATGACAATGCCATTCCCAGTGTGCACTCGCATACCGGGTAACATTACACACTACAGACACTTGTAACGTGAACATTGACAACGTTGAACATTTTAATATTTTATATTTAATATTTAAACTGAAAACATAAAATGAACACAAACAAGTCATTCGAGTCATCATGTCTCAAGTCAAGTTAAGTCACGAATCTTTAACTTCCAAGTCCAAGTCGAGTCTTAAGTCATCAAAACAGTGACTCGAGTCCAAGTCACAATGACTCGAGTCCACATCTCTGCTTATTCCTATTAAAAAGGCTCAGCTGATGAAGACTGTGATATACAGTTGGTTTGACTACCGTTGACAAAATGCACTTATTGTAAGTCGTTTGGGACAAAAGTGTCTGCTAAATAACGTAATGTAATGTAATGAAAATCTTTTAGGTTAACATTTTACACTCTATTTGTAGTACAGACCAAAACCTTCTTTAATCGACCAACTGTACACTTTATATGAATATCAAAAACTTGTTACTTTTAATTATTAACTCTGTTTCTTGTCTGTCAAGCACTTTGAACTGCCCTAGTATGAATTCTGCTATAAAAATAAAAATTTGACTTGACTTGACCTTCTCCCTTCTCTTCTCCTCTCTAACCAGGTTCCACCGCGGGGACTACCACATCGACGTGTGCATAAACGACTACCTTGACGTCTACTGTCCCCACTACGAAGACACGGTGCCGGAGGAGCGGACGGAGCGCTACGTCCTCTACATGGTCAACTACGATGGCTACAGCTCGTGCGACCACACCGCCAAGGGCTTCAAACGCTGGGAGTGCAACAGGCCGCACTCCCCCAACGGACCGCTCAAGTTTTCGGAGAAGTTCCAGCTCTTCACCCCCTTCTCCCTGGGCTTCGAGTTCAGACCGGGCAGAGAGTACTACTACATATGTGAGTCACCATCACTGTTGCATTGTACTTAGAGTAAGGATACAGCGGTCTCATATCTAGTCTCATATTCAGCCTTCAAATCTTATTTTTCTTAAAACAAGACAGGAATTTTCTAGAAATGAGTGTCAGTATGTTGAAACAAGTCGGAATAAGGCAGATCAATGCATTACTATCATGAAAATGACACTGATTCTACAAAATTCTTGAATTAAAATGATTTGCATTGGAAACAAGTGAAATTATCTAACCCCATTGGCAGATTTTATTTACTTATTTTAAGAAAACTATGATTTTAGGACTCAATAATAGACTAAATGACTTGTTAAGATGGAGATTGTTTTGCAGTGCAGATTGCAGTGATTTCATCTGCATAGTAGAAGTACTGTGATGTGTAATATGTATCCAGGAGACGCACAAAAACACACACAGGCACACAGTTTGTGCCACAGACCAGCAATAATTGGAACCAAAATAAAACCATATTAGCTGGTATTTTAAGGAATTACAAACCCGTATGGCCCTCTCCTGACCTGATGTTTTTTTTTGAAACACAGCAGAGCGATCATGAGAGAGACAGACTCAAACCCTACCCCGTGTTTTCACAACTTTACTGCCGAGCTTTGTGAGCGGCATTACAGTGATTAGAGTAGACACTTTCATGCTCTGCTTTCAGCCGAGCTTTTCATACTGCTCTCATCGCTCCTGGAAAACTCTTCCCTAAAATGGCAATGGAATCCGTGGGGGAGTTGGAATGAGACATTTTGAAAGTTATAGCTCACTTCCCCTGCCGAACAATATCCTTCATAAAGAGTGCCCTCCTCCCCGCATTATGATATGCTCCTATTCAGCCCGCGTTAGGCGTTAAGTTTTCTGCTTCTTGGCGCAGGAACCCCGACAGGGTTCGTCTGAAGCTGTGGCCCATGGGAAATTAGGTTTTATCAAAGCAAGGTGATAGAGTGGAATTGAGTTGAGTTTGTCCTCCCACCACAGACTATATGCACATGGGAAACTTGGGAGTCACCGTCACTAAACACAGTCACCGCCGCTCTCTCAAAACACATTTGTCACATTGATACACTGTTGCTATCACAGAATAGGAAATTCACTGTAGTGCACTGCTGTTGTTCTCATATGGGTGGCATTAGTATCATGCAGCATAACGCAGTATTGCTTCACTGTATATCATCTGCTGAAGCAAGGATTTAATGGTGTGTGCACACTGTACGGGCTACTGTACGACAAAAACTCATTGTGAATTCATTCTCAGCGAGAGAGGGCATCAGATTTGGCAGTTAACACTCTCCTGCCAAACACCGCTGGCTATACTATACCTGTATCTGTATCTGTTTATCTGCGAAATGTGGCTTGCGGTGTTAATGCAACTGTAGGTGGCTGTCGAACCCCTGTGTCTCTCTTTTTGTCTCTCTCTCTCTCTCTGAGACAGCGTTGAAAGAGAGTAGCTGCGCTGTGCTCTAAGCTCTACACACGGAGATCTGTTTTCTGAATTGGCACCTTTTATGAAGCAGTTAACCTGACAGCCAGCCAGGGACTCCAGTCCTTTATTCGTTTCACGTGTTTCTTCTCCCTCCTCCGTTACACTAGAGTGAGGGACTGTAGTATAAAAAAAAAGGTGCCTCTCTAATGTTAGCCATTGTTTCTGTGGTGAATAGGTGTTTTCTATCTCAAGCTTGTCTATGAAACAAATAGCCTGAAATCCTTTCCAAAAGCCTTTCAACAACCATGTGTTTGGTCATTTGTCTGTTAAAAAGTAACCAGATTTTTCTTTGCCTTTATAGCCAATTTGCATTGACAGTCATACTAAATGAGATAAGGGAAAAATGGAAGTCTCCGAAGTTGGGAGCTATATGGGGGTTAGCGAAGGGTTATACAATTCATCCACTCCCTCAAGTCTCTATTTCTAACATATTTTTTCCATTTCTGTTGAGAGATGCCTGTCCTAAGGGCTGGATTAAATTACACCGCGACCGACAGGGCTTCCATGGAACACATCCATTCTGCTGTAGCACGCCATATTGGTTTAGTGGCCCGCGGCTTCATTGGCTATTGAGTGATTCTAGCGTATAGCCTCTCTGGCTACAGTGGCGGATATTAAAGTCATCTACCATGAAGTCATCTGACATGTGATTTCCCATTGCCATTGTGTCCAGTCTGAACGGCCATAAGACGCAAGGGAGATGGCCGTTGATGGATTGGATAGTCTCTTTAGTGGACAGGAAGTGGAGCTGAAGAAGAGAGAGAGAGAGAGAGAGAGAGTTACAGTATTACACCTGCCAATTCATCAACAGCATCTGTTGTTGTATCATTACCATCATCATCATTACCATCATTAAGGTGTCTTCCTCATGCCTTAGCCATAGACACCTATACGAGGCCTTTCACATTGCATCGACTTACATCATTTTTACTCTCATTTTATTACAGTCAGTCAGTAATAAATGCAACTGTAATCCTTGGAATAAGTAAACAGACTGCGAAATTAAATCACAGCAGGGAATTTCTCAAAAGAGTATAACCTAATTGCTGTAATTTTCTCAGGGATTACATTTTGGTTTAGCACTATTAATATAAATATTCAGAAGTTAAGATGGTGAAAAAAAAAAAATTCAAAACATTGGCTCAGCCTTGATTATTTCCTAATCTTTTTAAATGAGCAAAGCTGAATGCCACAACAGCTGAAAACCTTCCCTAATCTTGTTTCTACAACACAAACAGGTCTATTTGGCATCAACTGAAAACAACTTTTGGTCATTTGAGTTGCAGTGAAAATTACTTCAGCAAATCTTTCGATTTCTATTTCCCTTGTGCACATACTGTAGGGTTCATACGGATGCTTGCATGCACAGTTCAGTCACTTGAAAAGAAAAAAACATCATAGGGCTGTACAGTGCCATAACAGTATAAAAAAGCAAGATAGTTGAATGTCTATTACCCAAGAAACCAAGGGCAGAATATAATGTGTCTTTGTGTCATACACAACATCCAGTGAGCACACACTAATAAAAATAGAAAATATAAAGAATATGATATTTGCAGCGGTGCAGTGTGATAGCCGGAGGCAGCAGGATGGTGTAGTGAGTAAGACCGCCCTTTAATGAAAGCCCCATGTCATCAAGCAACCGCCCTGCTGAAGTGTCCTTGAGCAAGACACTGAATCTGTGAGAAGTGTAAATGTGCTTGTGATTTGAGATTTTACCAATGTCCAGACAAAGTACAGTGTGCATGGAGTCGGATCAACTATCTTTATTGATCAGGGGAACAGCCTGAGGGCAAAAGCTATTGGTTAACCTGCTGGTCAGAGTCTACAGTATCTACAGCCAGACACAAGACAGGAAAACTGTGTCTTTGACCAGGAGGAATTGTTATTATTATTTCTGCAGCATCGATAGACACTGCTGGGCCAGTGAATTGTTGTGCAGTTTCAACAACCTTTTGTATCGTCCAGCCCTCTGCCTTGTTGCCATACAAGACAGCAATGCCACACGTGGGAACATTTTCAGTGGTACAGCACTAGTAAGTAAGTAAGTAAGTAAGTAAAAGTTTATTTAGTATAGTACCTTTCACAGAGTAAGGTCACAAAGTGCTTCACAAGAGTAAAATTGTTAAAAATAAAGACCATAAGACCATAAATACAGTAAAAAGAAACGAAAAGTATTTCAGTAGTTTCAGTAGTAGTAGTATTTCATCAGTATCTGTTTGCACATGCCACACTTACCTAATGAAGTGAGGGGATTGCTTAGCTCTTTTAATGATACCCTTAATGTTCTGTGACCAGGTTGATTTCTGAGATGTGGATGCCTATTGAAATTTGAAGCTGTCCATGCTTTTCAACTGTTGCCCCTATGATGCTCAGTGGATAGTGGCTCAATTTTTCCTCCTAAAGTCACCTATCAACAAGCAACTTTAGTCTCGCTGACATTTTGTTATTGCCAGGTTTCTACCTCCTGATGGTATGCAGTCTCTATTGTTGCTAATGAGACTGAAGACTGTGTTGTCACATTTGAAGATGTCAGTGTTGCTGTGCAGCGTATTGCTGTGCAGTTATGAGTGAACACTGAGTATAGATTCAGGCTCAGGCTGCATCGTTTTTAAGCCACTACTCACAATCAGTGGTGATGAGATTCTGCAGCTCATTTTTGGTGTCTGACTTTTTGTTGGCAAAAGTAGAAGCACCAAGAGGCACAATGATCACATAGAGCTCACATAGAGAGACCATAAGAGTGTTGGGTGATTTTTGAGTCAACATCTGTTAAATTTTATATTGCGGTGAACTGTGGTGGTTCTGATGTTACTTATAGTCAATAAATAATACAGTCAAAATAACAAAAAACAACGTTCATCTAGTCTACTCAAAATCATCCTTCACATCACTTAATCTGCACTTGCACTTTGGCTACCATGCTGATGCTAATACATGCAAATATATACATTTTGAGTTAACATAATGACTGTAATAGGTGTGAACCTTTCAGTTTAACATTATCTTTAAGGGACTCCAAAGGGGGGGGGGGGGGCTCTGTTCCGGCGCCAATGACTTGTGGTCACTGCAATAATGGACCTAGAAGAATTCTAAACAGTAATTAGTTTTAATTACTTTATTTTTTAATAATTAGTATTTAGTAACTAATTCATTGTCATTGACATGAAATCAGTAATAAGTACATATTTTGAAATTTTGCCATCTGCCCAATGCTGTGGATATTGTATTACACAACTTCGCAACATAGCTTACATACAAGTTTCATACAAACTTACACAAAGACATTTCTACGAGGTATGATGATATCTGCAGTTCAGCACAGAGTCAGTGGTCAGACTTTGCCCTTGTAGCCTATTTGCCTACATTGTCTGGTGCTGCTGTAGCGTAACTAACAGAGTGAATCGTATGCATCATTACCCTCTGTAGCAGGCTATACCGCACACCTGCACCCGACAGAAATATCAATGTGTCTTGAGCCAGATGTCACTACCCATGAGCTCATGGGGCAAAGGGTCATCATCACTTACTGTAAACAGGCTAATGTACTGACCAGGGAAATTCATGAAATAAATTCTGTCTTATTCTTTTATCTAGCATTGCTGTAGACATACAACACTCCTTTACAGAGATGAAAGATTTATTGAGAATGAATAATTCAATGATTTTGTTGTAGTATTCATTTTTTTAAGAGAATCCAATGTTTTACTAGATGCAGAACAGCCGAGAGCTCATATACACAGTATCAGAATATTAATCATTCCCTCATCTCCTAACTTTCTGTAACCAAATGACCTGAGGGAGAAGGGGGATGAAAAATCTGCCCTCACTGACGTGATTGATTTGATATCTGGTTTGTAGATGAGAATTAAGATGTCAAATTATATTCCAGAGGAGAAAATGCCCGTTAATGGTGTTTTCGCCCTCCGAGTTCGATGCGGGTCGAGGGTTGATTTGTTGCATCTCTGATAAAATTAGAGAGAGGAGACAGGGTTCTGCTGTCATCTGCTTTAGCAACAGAAACAGCTTAATCAACGGTAGCAGGACGGAGGGAATTCACCCAAATGGAGGTCATAATTCTTCATTTTGTAGGCGTCTGCCGCTTCTCTCTGTCTGAGGCAGGTAAATCGTACATAAAGACAAGAAGAAAGCTGGAGTCAGACAGGAGCGTGATCCCTTTCTGGGCAACATCCAGCTGCGTTTCCTCTACAGGTCAGCTTTTTATATACATGAGGCAGAAAGACAGACAGAGAGAGAGAAAGAGAAAGCAAGCAAGCGATACAGTAAAGATGTGAAATTTACCGCCTCCAGGAAGATGCAGGAAGCAATCTAATGCTGACCACATATGCAAGCAATTCAGAAAAAAAAATGCAGTATTAGCAGTGAGTGAGTTACGGCTGCAAAAGTGTCCGCCTCTCTGACAAGCACTGCTAAAGAGGGGATAAGGAAGGACAGGGGGAGCGCTTCCCCGGGTCAAAGTTCACAGTGCATTCATGGCTTAAGTGAAACCCAGCTCACAGAATGCTGACGCCAGCATCTTTTTCTAATATGGAGAGAATCTGTATTGGAGTGATTTTAATCTGAAAAGGGCAGAAATCCAATATCAGTGGCAGCTCACTGCAAGAGATGAGTGAGGAGAGTAAAGGTGTTTCTAAGTGTGTAAGATGTGTGGCAAATAGGAAACCACTTGGTGTCATCATGCCGCGGCAGATTGGCAGCAGAAAAGATGTTGCTCTCTTGCCGTCTGACTTGTTAACCTGTGTGGCCTGGTATTGCCACTCACAGAAAACAATCAATCACGACTTTACCACTCACTTGTAGATGGAATTATTTCATAGGTGCTTCTGGGTTTTGACGCTGTAAGAGAGAAGGAAGCTACAGTAGCACAGAGTCTTTAGGAGAGTCTGTAGCTCATACAGAAGGGACACCGTCTTGCTGAATGACCAACATAACCCATGTTCACATTAGCAAAGTGAAATACCTTTGATGGGGCTTCAGTCACTCTGCAGATGCCTGTAGGCCAAAGTGTAAAATGCAATACCGGACATAGATTAATCATGATTAATAAGCCAATACCCAAGGAAATCTCTTGCTATTCATGAGGCTTTTTCACAAGGTCTTACGAGGCTTTTCTCTACCTTTGCTTATTGGACTGCTCCATGCACATAAAGCTCCAGCAGCTTCCACCTCCAAGCCATGGATGTGCTGTCTTTTGATTGATCATAAATCCTGTGATGCACCATGCACCTCCGAGCAGCTGTTAAAGGGAGAAAGGAGAAGAGATAGGAGGGGAGGCGGCAGCAGGAGAAATAGCGTTAAGCAACAAATGAAATAGAGGCAGGGGGACGGTGTATACAGTGTGTATTTTCCTGGAGCTCTGGGAGGGTTGCTAATAATGATAAAGAGCCGGTGCCGTTCCATTTGTGGTGCAAGGAGGGAACCTGCATACGGACACCGTCATAACTCAGCCCTTCCATCCATTCACATGAAAAATCAACCCTGTCATCAGCATTCAGAAATGATCCGACAACATGGAGTAATGTGACAGAAAGCTATACTCAACATACACACACGCGTGCATGCATGGATACACATACATTCATGTACACATGTAGGCGTGCATGCACAGACACACTGACAATGTCACAACCACACAGACACACACGGTCTGGAATTCATTATCATAATCCTGATAGATGGATAGATATTTCACCACCTCCCTCTCCCCCGGCTTCTCCATCATTCCTTATTTCCCCTTTCATCTCCTCTCTTTCCTTGGTTTCTAGGTCAGCACTCCCTACCCAACCCTCCCTGTCTCTCCCTTACACTAGATACCTGTCAGCCAGGTGTTGCTGCCCTCCAGATTGTATGTCACACACGTACACACAGACACACTCATACATGCACACATAAGTGCACGTTCAACACACATGAATGCACACATGCTGGGGCACAATTTGAACATGGCAACCAACCAATTGCTCCCAACAGCTCTGGCTATTGGCTGCTGGGACGATCCCAGAAGGCAGAGAACAAAAAAGCTGTTAATGGCCCGGCCATGACAAGCTCACTGGGGTTCCCCGTTAAAAAATAAACCGAAAACAGTCAACCAGCGTGCTAGCCAGACCTGGCTAATAAAAGAGCGTGAGTTAAGTCATGGGACACTTGTTGACAGCTCAAAGAAAGCAAGGCGAGGCGGAAAAAGTCTCTAATCAACTTATTTGAGTTTGGCCACCAATAAAGTAATCATCACTTTGCCTGCAGAAGAACAGAACGGCTGTGAAAAGCCAAGAGATCAGAGGAAAGTAGGGCAGGCAGGGACTGTGAGTCAAACAGAAGAAAGGGCGTGAGGCTGCTCTCGGCCTATTATGATTCATGCGTGACACAGCCATCTTCAGCGGCTGATTATGATTCAGTATCACAAAGACAAGGACAGCATGTTTCCTTTGTAAAGGCCTTGGCTGTTAAACCATTAATACTTGTATTATTAACCCAGTGCCTCAGGCATTATCTTTAATTGGTCATTGTTCATTTATTTATTCTTTTTCATTCTTCCAATATTGTTGAAGAAACTAACACACACTTGCACTCACACACAGGCACACGCGCGCGCACACACACACACACACACACACACACACACATACATCACTTCCCTTCTGCAATTCTTCCCTTCTACTCAAGGGGTGGATGCTTGGGCCATAACCATAATATTGTGATTCTATGTGATACACTAAGTGCCGTAATTAAATATTATGACTTACTGGGATTTATTATTCTGTGGCTGCTTTTAAAAGCTGAAATATCCTGTAGATTAATAAATCACCAAGTCTATTGTAAGTTGAGTATGAAGATATGAATCAGTTGCTAGATGAAATTCAAGGGTTTTCAGACTTTCAATCACACTCTCTTCATTTTCAAGAAGATAATTTGTTAGAGCATCATTATGTGGTCTTTCATTATGTAAACAAAAATGATGATGCTTGATCTATATTGATATAATAGTGTGGGGAAATAATTGTATCCGCACACTATCGCATTGATATACAATAGTGTGGGGAAACCAGTGCAGTATATAATTATGCATTATTGATTTTCCCTCACTCCTTCTCAACTTTCCGCTCTCCTGCTCTCTGTTCCCCTCTCCTCCCCGCTCTCTCACTCTTTCTCTCGTTTGCACGTGACCTCATCACCTCGGAGCAAGTGGCATGAGGGATGAATTTGGTTCACTTTTGGCAGCGGTTGAAAGATGCAAGGAAAGAGCAAAAGGCCAGCTATCACCAGGGGGGAGAGTTTATATACCCTCCCCTGCCTGGATCCATGTCCTCCTCCTTCGCCTCCCCTCCCTACTCCCTCACTCCCTCCTATTGTGTCTTCGCTGTAGTAGCATCTGGTTAATGGTCCTCTTCCCAGGATCGGCTCTTCCATCTCCTTACACGCACACGCATGTTTGTGCACGCAGGCACACACTCACACACGTACACACACTAACATACACTGCTCTGCTCTGCAATTTTAAGCTATTTCTATTTAGTATTTTTTCTTTCTCTCTCTTCTCAAGTTGTTTTGGTAGAAAAGCATGCCGCTGTGTAATTCGTTGACATGTGGGAAGGACTACCTGTATTAGTTTTGTGCGTGAGTGTGTGTGCAAAATATTTTATTGCATATGTATTTGTACGTGTGTGTTATTGTGGGCGTAAAACTGATTATCTTGGACAGTGGAACAGTTGATATTACGCAGCGGAGGGATCATGTAAATATGTAAAAATGTCTCTCTCTTCAAAACTCATTTGAGTCTCTTGAATTCAAGGTTTTCCTTCCTTGTGTGTAGTGCGCACTAACACGCTCTTCTTTTGACTGCTTCCATACCCCGAAACCAAAGGACAAACGATAATGAATCCCAGCAGTAATTTCTGAACACGGGCAGAATAAATGTCTCCTGGCTGCTAACTATCTAATTAGGTAGATGGAAACAAGGGTAGAAGATGGCATAAAATTTTATGAAAAACCATCGTGTGTGTGTATGTGTGTGTGTGTGTGTGTGTGTCCTCTCTCATGGACACTGCTCTATATAAACTCAGACTCCTGGACACTGCTCTGCGTAAACTCAGACTAGGTTTGTACGGTGCAAGCCACAGGAATAATCCCAGTGAATCAAAGCTGAGGCCAGCGGGCTGTTTTTCAGCGGGCTGGCAGAGACAGCTAGCTAGGAATGTTGAGCACTGGACACAACATCGCAGGGCATTTTGATTTAACCCGTCCCATCCTAACAAATGAGCAGGGATCAAAGGCTTAGAGCACCATTATTAAAGCCAGCTGGAGACCCGACGCAGACTAGAGGCATGCTAACATGATGCTGTTAATGCTACATGTCACATGATAGCATACATGCATACTATACATGGCTAGGCTTTTGAAACTGAAGGAACGCTTTGTAGGAAAAGGTTATTTCATACTAAAGATTTGTCATTTGATGGCTTGTTGTCACTATTAAATTGGTTTTATAATTGAGTGGCATGTAGTGGACATTTTGGACATGCAGTCTCAATGGATTGTACATTGATATTGTAGTGGGAATCTCAAATATAGTTGTCTAAATAGGGAAGTGGAATTACAAATACTGCAGGCTATGGATGGAGCACAACATGTAGCATGCCAAGGTACGCTGGTACTTAGCAACAAGCCATTTTGGCTCATGGTTTCTCTCCTGTGAAGACATCCAGATGATATTATGGCAGAATCTTATCTGTATGACTTTCAGTCTAAAAATGATTTTAAGCCAATTGTGTCATTTTGCTTGCTAATCTGCAATATTGCATTAAGCCTTGAGGTTGTGTTGAAAGTGCCAAAGCTTGGCTACGGTTCATTGACCATGGAAAGCCCCCAGATGACTCTGGATTTCATCTAAACACATGGAAAATAACAGGCAAGGCCTCTTACCCCAGTTTGATTGACTCACCCAGCGGTAGTTTTTTTACAGCTATGCCGTTATGCCTCCTAAAATGATAAATAAGAAGTCAATATCCTACCATAACGTTATCTACTGTATTTAGTCAACGTAAACTTTGCTTTTAGCTTCCTATCGCTCTAAACACATGGTTTAATGTCCTCATGCCTGGAATGTGCTGTTGAATCTTCCATTGAAAGCCAAAGGAAATGTGTTTTCCAGATAACATTACAGTTGCAATATGGCTTGGCTTGGGCTGTGATTGAAACAATACTGCGCCTAAGCCGCACTGAGCCCACCTGTTTGTTCTTCCGTAATTGGATTCTGCTTCATTCCATTTGCCTTAATGCTGATGCATAATGCAGTGTACTGAGGGGACCAACCATTACCAGCCAGGGGACATGGCTTGGAGGAGTAACCCGACCTCGGCCCCTGTCTCTGGCCATCCTTTCAGGGCCTCTGTCCTTCAAAGCAGCCAGTCGCCCAGGCTGGATGGATTGATGGCTGAGGCTGCGGGCCTGATGGGAACCAGAATAGCAGGTGTTGATGTTACGGCCTTACAAGAACAATAAGCCGGCCCTCTGCAGCATGCTAATCCAAAATAAACAGGCGCTGGCGCGGACGGCTTGGACTCGGGTGGAGGGGTCCTCATCAAACGCTGAGTACGAAGAGCTGCTACCAAGAAAGGAATGTGGTGCTGAAGCTTAATCTCTCCTTTGTAGTGAAGAATGTACAGCAACACACCTCAATCATCTACAGCATGTTTAACACTAACACAATGGCGACACCCAGGCTCAATTAAACTCATTCGCTAGACTTTTCCCACATGAGCGGTGCAGAATAGAAGTGAGGATAGTGTGGTTAAGTGAGGATAAGTGTCATATACTGTAATTATAAAGAGCATAGCAATGAGGGAGTTTTGAGCTCTTTTTGAACTCTTGCTATGTATTCACTGCCTACTCACCAAAACTTTGAAAATAATTAAACGATTAATAAGTATATATGTATTTGTTCCCAGCTAGTGAGGTCACCACACAATCCTGGTGGACTGCATTATGTCTATTCCCTGTCATAATATATATATATAATATCTATGACTTTATTTTGTGTAGGAGGTGGATATTCTGTTAATAAGCATTGCTAAATCTTGCTAAAAACATCAGATCAGCTTCTCTGATTGTCATCATGACAGCGATTCCCACATGCTCTGTGCCATTGTCATCAGGGCCTGCTTCTCTTTTGATCAGCTGCCTTCACTAAGTGGTTGGTGTCGATAGCCTTGACTCAGCTCTGCCCACAACGATGATGAAGATAAGACATCTGGAGATGGTGTGCGGTGTGTAAGTGTGTGTTTGGCTGTGTGTAGGTGTGTGTGGCTGTGTGTGTGTGCAGACAACGAAACAGTGAAGGGATTGAGAAAATGGGAGCATATAGTGCAGTAGAGGAAGAGAGAAGTGGGGCACTAAGAAGAGTGATATAAAGTGTGTGGGTTCGTGTGTGCATGTGTATGCATGTGCTGGCGTGTGTGTGTGTGTGTGTGTGTGTGACTGAGTGGGTGAGCAAGGGTGGCCAAGGTTCATTAGCGTGTCATCGGCTGCCTCCACACCGAATTAATAAGGCTCTCTCTCTTTCCTCTTCTTCCCTCCTGCATCTGCTGAATATGAACCGAGCTGTGAAAAAGAGCATCTGATCTCGAGTCACCTCTCTCACACACTGACACATGGCTTAGAAACAGATTACAGCTGATGAACCGACAACATTAAAGTGGTAACAGCGGGGTCGAGAGGGGAGAGAAGAAGACAGACGGAAAGAATATGCAGTAGGCATTTGACAAGAAATAGGCATCTGGAGCTCAGAGTGAAAATCACAGATAGACAGCGTGCAAAAGAGAAGAAAAGTGATGAGCCAGAAGGAATAGATTTCCATCTCTTCTGTCTCTTTTCCATAGTTATTAGTCAATAGCACTCCTAATGAACACATCCCTTGGCTACAGAGGCAGCTCAGTGCTTTTTCCACTGCCTCAACATTCCCCTTGTTTTCCCCCTAAAATGAAATGGATGCTGGGACGCTGATTACATGCCCAGAGTGCTGTGTACAGAGACATTTTTGAATGTAAAACACTCCGCAGACAGGGAGAGATCAGAGAGTTGCAAAAACTGTTATTAGAGCGAAAGTAGACCAACACACCAGACAGTACTGTTGTGGAAATCTGTGGCTTGTGTGTCTGTGTGTGTGGATGTGTATGTGTACATATTCATTTTTGTATGTGTGCGTACGTCTGTATGGTGAGGGCAGCGTCTTGCGAGGCAGTTGAGCGTTGATGAATGGATGTGGCCATGCTGACAGAGAGAAGAGAGGGGGCACAGCTGGGAGAGAGGGGAGGAAAGGGAGGGGGTTAGGTTAAGGATCACTAGAGAGGAGCTGACAGATCCCAAATGGTGGCCCTCGGAAACGCTCGGCTTCATCGCGTCTGCTGGGGAATGATCCACAGAAGACACAAAATGGTGCCTGAATGACAGCTTTACTGTACTATATGGTCTCTCTCAAGGGCCGGAGTGGGGAGCGGAATGGAAAACGAGTGTACATGTGATTGAAATGTCATAATAGTGGGAAAAGCTAGCGCTGCTCTCCATTTGATATGGGGTCTTGACATGAGACAGCAATGTATATTTTTAAACTATGTTCTCTAGCCATGATGGATGCGTGCTGCACACACCCACACCGGAGTGTGGTCCAACTGACTTGTGTTTGACCCCGATCCTCGTCTACAGGAGACAGCACCTGGTGCCTCACCGCAACACCATTAGTGGTCAACCACACACACACACACACACACACACAGAGACACACACACAGACATACACACACACATGCTCCACATACGATATTTTAGGGTATATGATACAACCACTATGGTAGCTAAACCTTTGCTTGCTGCTTGCAGACGCCCAGAGATTCACACCCCATGGGTTTGACAGGAAAGGATCCATTTCCTGACAGCAACCACAAACCATACACACATGCAGCACACACACATCCTAAGTGTGTGAACCTTGTGGCCTTTGAAGAGTGTTGAGCTTTTTAGTAGAGAAAATACAGCAATGTTATGATCAACATAGCATATTAATACAACTGAATATCTTCCAGTTTTGAGTGTTTTGGAAGAGGTCAAAACGCTGCTAATGTCCTTGATCCTCACCAAGCTGCTGCCAGATTCAGAATTTAAAATGCTGCAATTTGACTGTGAGCAGTGTGCTCTGCTTGCCCCAGAGTGATTGCTCTAGCACATCTGTAAATACTTTCTGGCTATAATTCCACAACCACCATGACTAACCCTACCAAATCCACTTAAGAGTCAGCATGACCGTAATTAACTATCTGCAAGTTGTTGGTTTTTTTTGTTTTTTTGGGGGGGATTTTTTCTGAAAAAACTGCCTCGGCTTAAACTGTTCTCAATTGAAATATTAAATAATAAATATGTTTGTGATACAAAATCTATCCACAGAGACCTTTGTGTCGATGTAAGATATGAAGGAAAAATACTATTGGAAACGATTTCCTTATCGCCCAGTGTACACGTTGACAATGTATATGTAGTATAACAGTAACACCCTCTTTACCTGTGTCTATGTGTTTTTTCAGCCTCCACCATTGCTGAGAACGGGAAGAGAACATGCCTGAAGCTCAAAGTTTTCGTCCGACCATCAAGTAAGTGTTTGCATGCAACACAAGGCTTTGTAATAGAGCCTGTTGAATTGCGCATTTGGACAGCAAAACAAAACAGTTTACGTCTACTTCTCTGGTTACTTCAGTACCTCCTGAATTACCACTTGCTCACTGTCCAACATACCCCCTTTCATTTATCACAACTGCTTTACTTGCTAAGAAAATGTTTTTTGAAAACATGAAAAGGATGATAGATGTACACATCAAAATGAAATTCAGTACACTGCATACTTCATCTGAATGTTGCCATGAGCTTTGTTGCTTGGGACGTTTAATTTCAGGGCCGGGGGGAGGCTTCAAATGTCACTAACCTATTTGGCATACCTCTAATGATCTCTCATTCTCCCTATTTTCTATTGTAGACAGCTGTGTGAAAACTATAGGCGTACATGACCGTTTTCTTGATGCAAACGACAAATTAGAAAATTCATTAGAACCACGAGGTTAGTATGGCTTCCTGCTTCTTTGATTGTTTACATTATGCCCTCCATACATCGGTACATTTGTCTCTTTTTCTGTCCCTTTCTCTTTCCTTTCCCTTTCCCTCTCTGTAAGCTGGTCTCCGTCCTCCCACTTCCCTGCCTGGTGCTTCTGTTAAACTGATTCTCCTCCAGATTGCCAGAGTTGTGTCATGCTGTTGTTGCTGCTTGCTGATTGTATGTTGCTTTTTATGTAATTATACCGTTGGCCTACATCGCACGCTGATATATATAACCACCCCATGCGTCTTTTGTCAAATTCATGAACGTGTCAACTTTACTGTATTTGTGACGCTCTTCAGAATGTGCACGTCGTTTCACATGTTCAGTCGAATGCTCTTGTCAAACCTGTTCACTAATTCAGCACAGAATGTCAGCTTCCAACTGCTTGTTGTGCTCCATATCATTACATTCTTGACTGTTTTTACTAATTCACGCCATTCTGCCCTACTAAGGCAAATGAGTAACTACTTTTTAAGTGTTTTAAATATCCAGACTAGCGTTACGATTTCATATAAACTACAATTATACCTAGAAATGCCACTAAACAATATACCAACCATACTTCTGGCCGGTCAGGAGGTACATTTGCATTTCCTCAGTTTCACTACTCAGTCACTGAGTGGCTCTGTAGAGCAGCACTGATTCCAGTATTTTCTGTGGTCAAAACACATGGCTTCATACATGAGTCTAACCCAGTCACTGAACTGAAACATACCACATCCCCCACATGCTGCCGTCTCTTTCCCAGCTCACCCTAAGGACTGAAACAACAAAGAGCACCTCACTGGGAAAATACATAACAAACTGTCAAATATAACACATTAGTCATTTCAAACAGAGCTTTATGAATATTATTTGTTAGAGCATTAGTAATTACATTTTTTCCAAAATGGGATCTTCTACGTCTTGAAGTGGGGAGAATATTAAATTTTCAGTGTTTATTCATGGCAGCTGTGCCCTGCTCACTGTGCCCTGGTGATTTGCCCTGGGTTGATCATAAGCTGTCACCTTGCTGTGACACACACACACACACACACACACACACACACACACACACACCCACACACACACACACACACATACACACATACACACATACACAGAGCTCACATTTTTGGCACATGGGGTTTTGATTTATTAAGGCCAGATCCTAGGACATTTTCAGTGTCTGCTTGCCTGCTTGCTTGCTTGCTTGACTTTCCTCTCCTTCTGCTACTCTGCCTGCCTGCCTCTCCTTTTGCCTGCCTCCCTGTCTGCCTACATGCCTGCTTTGTTTGCCTGTTGGCCTGCCTGCTTGCCTTTCTGCTACCCTGCCTGCTTCCTCCTATGATGCCTGTCTGCCTGCCACTGTGCATGCTTCCTTTAGCTCATCCCCTTGTTCTTCTCTCCAAAGGAGGGAAATTAATCCATGCATCTGTCATCTAGCTCAGTGCCCCCCCCCCTCCCCAACACACACACACACACACACACACACACACACATGCACATACACACTTGTGTGTCTTTATGTGTCTGTCCAGTCGTCTGTCCTATCTCTCTGTCCTTTGCTGTGCATGGTCCAGCTCCCTCCCCATGCTACAGCAGGCACATGGCTGCTCACAGATACTGCCAGGCAGACAGAGGAGGCTCCTCACCTGGGAGACAAATTCATAATGCTTCTCACAATGAGAGCAGTGACTCAAGTGTACTGGCTAGGTCATGTGGCAACTCAAACTTAACTATTACAGCTTTTAACTGCCATGTGTTATGAAACTTTATGAACACAAGCCCAAACACCTCAGTAATGCATCGATGTCAGCATGTGGAGAGGGTCTGCTTACTGAACGGCTGCCCGCTGAGGCAAAGCAGCACCGCTATTGTTACCAGTTTACCGTCTCACACACCAGACAAGAAACTGATAATTATGAGAATGAGGGGGGGTACTACTGAAGCTTATTGAGTAATGTTGGTGCTATTAATGCACGGCATTTGCATAATGTTATCATTTGTCTGCCATGCACTGTTGCAAAGAAGCGGTTTGCACCATAAATAGCTTGTTCCTTCCTCTTTTCTTCTAGATGATACCAGCCATGAATCTGCTGAGCCTTCCCGAAGTGACGCAACAAATGCTGCGCCACACCTGCGGATAGCAAGTCCACTTCTGGCTGCACTGCTGGTCTGCCTAGCAACACTCTTCACTTTATAGCGCCTCCCTCTCTCCTGGAGGGCAATTACACCTAGCGTGGCCTGAATCTGCCCAAGGCTGAGGTTGCAGGGAAGGGGTGGGATTTGGGTGGAGTGGGGTGGTTGGATTGGGCATCAGAGCAGGCTTCTCAAGGAACCCTCTATTTTTTTCATAAAATATTTAAGTGGTCTTTCTCCGTCTGTGAGTGAAAAAAAGTTGATGTTGGAAGTGGGAGAGACAATTCCCCCTCTTAAACCTTCAACTAAGATGCCAAATCCCGTTTTTTGACACTTAGTGATTCTTATTTTCCCGTGACTTTTGACATCCCTTTACATCATGCCTATGTCATTGCAGCACGTTTACACACATACACACACATACACACACACACACACACACACTGTGCATGCACAGACACGCATACAGAGTCGAATACAGAAAATGCACATGCCTCCATACTAACAGTCTATGGCAGTAGTGTCTTTACGAAGTTGTATACAGTAGCAGCATTACACAGTAGGAAAGTGAAGATTGTAGGTGTTAGAAATGAGCGTAGATACACAAGGAGATCAAATACAGTAGGTGTCCCGAGACCTCTCAAGTAGCCTTTCCAAAATTACTTTAAGTCCTGCTGGGTTAAAAGAGGCAATTTTTTGCACTTCCACTATATTGGACTGTACAGTAGAGAGTGGAGTGGAGTGAAAGAAAAGGCAGAGGAGAGAAAGAAAACTGGTATTCATCATGAAGCAGACTGGTCGCAGCACTGAGAGTACATGGTATGCGCCTTAGTCCGCTGATCCCCAGAGTGTCCTGGTTTAAAGACTGTTGTCTCCTGAATACAAAGTGTGTGAAGAGGAGGATAAGCTGCTTTGGGCTTGAGTGAGTTAAGTTAGTTAAAGAACCCATGGAACCATGAGCCCTTTGGTTACACTGATGAGGGCATCTTGTTATTAGCTCTCTTTGGTGTGTAGAGCATGGCGGCCCGCTCAATAAAACATCTCAAAGCACTCTGACTCACAAAAAAAAAGGTAAATTAAAACTTTCTCGCCAGACACTTTGTGGACTGCTATTAAGATCAAGGATCAATATCTTTTGAAAGTTGATCACGCAATTTCACGGCAACAGTCACAGTGTCATTTTATGCTTTGTTTACCGAGTTGAGCAGCAATTGTTCTTTTGTTCCAGTTGAGTATTAGTCAATATTAACACTCCCATGAACATTTTGCATCCACAGCCTTTTCTCTCTCCATGGATTGTTAAAGTGATTGTTTTAAAAAAAGAGATTCACCACACAATTGGAGCCTTCATTTATTTATTTATTTTGTTCAAAATCATTATGTTATTCTGCTTTCTCAGTGGTGCCTCCAAACATTTTGTCTTTGACATTGTGGTAACACTTTATTTGAATAGTCCAATGTTGATACTCAACTAAGTATAAGGTGACAAAAACTAGATATTCAACAACTGTCACCTTATTTCCAACTCTAACTCTAAGATTAACGCCAACCCAGACATTGAATATCTATAGATTTTCACACTGTTGTGATTATCACCTGAAACTCACTTGATACTCACTTGAAGTCACTTGATAGTGAGTTGAGTATCAGGATTGGACCGTCCAAATAAAGTGTGACCGACATTGCAGACACTGTATACTTTGTATTTTTGTACTCTGATATCCATTTGGAGAAGAATAATAGTGGTCATGGGAACGTGTATGAATAAATGAACATCCATTGACAGTACCATACGTTTCCTCAAGTCTTTGTCGCTTAAACATAGCAACAGCTTCAAGTCATGCTCAAAAACACATCAGTCAGTTGGCCCTCACATGCAGTACGTTGCAGCAGGCAGCCGGTGCACCATTGGCTGCCCTCATTCGTTGGACTGATGCATGGCTCCAATTAGTTGAAAACGCATTATGTGAACAGAGAAACCATCCATTTACTTCAGGGCAATGCACAGCTCAATTTAGTTTGGCCAGGTTTATGTTAGCGCTTACATTCGCAGGAATCCACTGTGTTATAATGATATTCAGCTTCCTTCAGCTCCCACAGACCCACATGGTGAGTTAGCATAATGGGAGCGGTTTCTTTTTTTTAATGGAAGCACTGTTTTTTTCTCCTCTTTCAAAGAAGGATGGACAGATATACAAATTAACTCTGTAGAAACGGACTTTCTTTCAGAACCGGGTGTTGTGTGAGAAATGGGGCATCAATTGGTTTGGAAAGATAGATAGAAAGCGAGAAATAGAGAAAGAAAAGGAGTGCAGGAGCAATTGCATGTTCAGCTCCTAGTGTTACCGGTTTAAGTGACTCTTTAATGAGGTTCAAAATGACAGGCATGTGGACCCCATGTTGTGGCAAGGGGAGTTATTTCTGGTATTAAAAATAGATGGTGGAAGGCTTGGGGGGTCTCGGGAGGGGAGTGTAGATTTCAACCGTGGGGGGTTTTAAAGCACCAGTGACCTTGCAGTTTGAAAGAATTGGTGAGTGAAGGAGATGGTAAGAATTAAAGAGAGAGACACACGCAGGGAAAGATAGAAAGACATGGAAGGTAGCTGAAGGTAGTGTGACTAGAGTGCCTAACCAAACAAAACAAGACAAAACAACAAAAAAAACACATGGAACACTACTGGAAAAACACTCAGTTCAATGACAAACACATTGTTCAGTTCAATTCAGTCTCAAAAGGCATGCACTGTTTTGTTTTCGCTTTGTTTTCATTTTTGTGGCTGCCTTTTTCTATTTTTCCCCAGAAGGACTGTCTGTGCTTTTGGCCATTTGTTTTTGTACTATGGTAACAATGCTATTACGGTAGAATAGCAGCTCAGCTATGGGGGGTAATAGGAGATGAGGCCATTTAATGAGGTACTAATTTTCAGGAGAACACCACAGGGAATGAGCACCGCATAAGATTCAAAATGGACGCTTGTCAGCAGATTAACGCTAAACTTTCTCGGAAACCAGCTTCAATTGTACTCTCTTATAATTACCAATACTACTATTTGTCATTATTGCTATTATTACCATGGTTTATTCTGTACACACCTTAACCTGGGAAATGAGGATCAACTTGTAAACTGGATACCGTGTATCCTGAGGTAGTCAACCATATAACATGTAGTGTTAGGTTAGTAACTGTTTTTTGTACCTTTCTGGAGGACAAAAAGAAAAAAAATGAGACACTTCATTGTTAAAACTGTATAATTATTATTATTGTTATGATGATGATGATTATGACTATTATTATTATTATTATTAGCGAAACTTCTTGATGTAAATAGTGTTTGATATTAAAGTATTAATTTGGTTCTTATGTCTTTTCTAAAAAATGAATACGGTATTATCTCTGGGTTTTGCGGAGTGTATACTGTCCTCAAACAATGCATTGTGTGCTTCGATCCTCAATGCCTAATGATGCTTTGAGCTATCATGAAGGGGAAACCTGTGGGAGCTGTACACACACCAGTGTACAGGAGGCCGGACATTAGCCGACGAGGGGCTCACCTGTGACATGTTTCAAACCGATCACCAACCTTCACCATCTCTTCACATAAGGATCCTGCCCAGGAAAGAAAAACGTGGGACTTAATGGACGGCTTATTTGTGCTTTTTCGCCTTCAGTGTTTGAAAGCATGTCGGTCAGCTCAAAGTTCTGCCATGAGTGGACTGTTGGCTTTTTAATGGAAGGATCTTGCCAGTTTCATTATGTGGCATGCGCATGAACTTGATAACATGTACAAAAAAAAAAGTTTTAAAAGGAAGTGTTTTCTTTTTCTCTTTTTTTCTTTTTTCTTTTAAAACGTGTTAGATTTTCTGACCACTTTCATGTTGTGTGTTTTTGCATCCCCATTCGAGTGATGTCATTAAGCTGTGTAGTGACAGATGACAAATGTACATAACACAAACCATTTGTTGTGAATTTACAGTGGGGGTCGGTCATTTGTAGTTCAAAAGCAACTTTTAGTTTTTTCCTAAGAATGACTCTTTCTGTACCCTTCTACTGAATTCATCCCATGTAGTTGCAGTCTGTCTGTTCTGACTATTCATCCTCTTCTTGCTCTCCCAAGAGGAGGCGTTTGAGAGTGTATACATCAGTGTGTGGACGTTTTTCAGTGTGGAAAAAAATGTGTGAGACCTTTGAGTTTGTGTGTGTGCGTGTCTCATTTGCTGTTGCCGCAGTGAATGGGAAGCGGCAACCCTCTTTGGCAACGAAGAGTGTTTCCCATGCCTTAGCCCTTCAGCCTCTGCCATGGCAGCCCAGTCTGTGTACAAGACGCTTTCTGCCATTGTCCCTTTACATGGAACGGCTGCTGGCGTCGAAGAGACTACAACAGGGCCCTTCGCTTTCTCTCTCTTTTAAACAACCCTTAATCACTTATCCCTGGGTAGACGTTGGTCCTGGGCACAGTGCAAGGATTAGTACACCACCAACCCCAAAACCTAAACTTGATTGTTAGCGGGGTAAAGCTTATCATCGATCCAGGTTCTGTGCTTACAGGGCAAAACCTCTCCTCACCAGCTCCCCTCGTGCCGAGGAGCCACTTGTTCATTTTGTGCGCCTGTCCTGTCCCATTCTTCTTGTGCTTGTATAACCTCCACCACACTCACTTACCCACCCACCCGCCCACCCACCCACTTTGCCCTCACCCACCCACTTTGCCCTCACAGGGAACTATTTCCGACCCGCTCTTTTCCAGTATATAAACAACAACAAAAAATTCTACAAAAAATGATCAGTCTGTATTTGTATATACACGTGTCTGAGCAACTATGAATAATATTAATAAAATGGAAATACATTGCTTTGATGTTTTGTGCTACTGTTTTTCTCTCATTTGACTTGTTGACAGAGGGATGATAGTTAACAGATACCACGGCTACATATCGCTTGCAGCATTGCAAGCATGGTGTAGCCTTTGTAAGCAGCAGCACAGTCAAATTTGCGGTTGGATTGAATCAAGTGTTAACCAGCAAACATTTCCACTGTCACTAATTCATAAAATGAACATACTCCTCTGATAATGAAGTGGAATCACTTATCATCCCATGCCAAATTAAAACAGTCAAAACCATGTTTGATGCTATCACCTGCACACTCTCTCTCTCTCCTCCTCCCCTCTTTCTCTCTTTATGTATCTCCATTTCCGTGTGTCTGCCTGAGAAATAAACCATCAGTCCTTGCTGAGGAACCAAAGCCTCTGAAGACAGATTGAGAGGAACAGCATCCATCAGTGCCAGAATAAGACCTTAGACCTGCTTTCACTTCAGTCGGGCACTAATGAGGACACCTAATAACCTTCTGCTGGACCCCATCAGCGCCATTTAGCTTCACCCTCCATTATCTCTGGTAATTAGACTCACAGCCAGACCGCCCTAAGGACCAAAGCAGGGAAAGGCCCCCTGATAAGCCAATTGGACGTTAAGAACGAAGCGATGTCTTGATGATTACTGAAATTTGACTTAACAGAATATAAGCACTGCTCTTTATCTAGGATGTAAATAGCTGGATTTCTGAAGGAATTTGATGAAATGAAAACAGGCTGGATTCTTGGAGGGCACAGGTTACGGCGCCATTATGTCTTCAGTATCAAAGGCTTATTTAACGGCGCTATGGGTTACAGCTGTGAAGATTAGGCAGACCTCGCTCTGTAGGCCGGAATAAAATGTGTTGACGCAAAAGACATCAAATCCCATCCAGGATGCGATCCTATCCTGTCTCATCCTTTTCCAAAGCTGGTACTCGCTGTACTTTTTTAAGCATCAGAAGTGGTTTATGCATGAACACACTTGACATGATGAGCCAATTAGCGTCAAGTTGTTCTTCCTGGTGTTATTACCAAAGGAAGGCTCTAGAGATGCAGGTGTGTCTGTCTATGAAGACCAATAAAGACAAATCACTGTGCCTGATCATTAAATCTGGGGTAATGATAGCTTTATGTGAAGATGTGTCCCAGATGTGCTATTAAGCTATGAACATAGTCAAGCTCTGTGACCAGCATTGAGTGAGAGAAGGGCACAGCGATGAGATGGCTTTCAATTGAAACCGTGTCACACTTGAGATGACAACTGTGCCTGGGAGGAAAGCTTTTGATGCGCTGGTCTTTTTGTTTTAACTTAAATGTTGTACACATGAATAAATGCATGCATTCACACACACACACACACACACACACACGCTTACCTGTGCCTGTGATTCTATTTAAACCCGTCCCTTTATGCCAGTGTAGGCCTCTGCTAGTTGAAGTTTTATCTCAACACAATAAGGACAAGACTGACAGGCTTGAAGAGGCCACTCTAATGGAAGGCTTTTGAAGGCATCATTCTCAAGTCAGCTGGCTCCCTTATTGGCTGCTTGGTGTTTCGTTTCCATGTGAACAATCAGCTTGACTGACAGCTCTGAATGATGTCTTCAGTTAATCGCTCCAGTGGTGTGAAAAGGTCATAAATCACCCAATTACGTTGCCCCGCTTTATGAATAGATATTTTTTGGGGGAATATTTAAAACGCCTCCGAGGCATATCAACTTAGTCAACCCCATATTTATCGAGAGGGAGTTGGGGGTGGCTGGTTGAGCCGGAAATAACAGATAAGCTGAATACATTTTAGAGTCTCAATCACGCTGTCGTGTGTCGTATAGTATTACTGGGTAAGAAAGTCGGAATTGAATTCAAGGTTGTGATTTATGATGTTTAGTGTGGCAGCTTTGACATATTTCAAGAACAAGCTCAGAAAAAAATAGAAATAATTACAGAGAAAGGAAGTGAGAGGAAAACAGAAAGAGCTGGGAAGAGAAACAGAGACTTCATCTTTGAACAAGGCCATCAGCACATTGTTTTACAGCAGATTTCCCAGAAAAGCATACTACATATATATTTGAAACACCTATTCTGTCTTGTGCAAAGCAGGCACAATGTATTTTTCCACTCAGTTGTGTTTGATCAATACCCATCAAAATAAAATGTCTTAGTTACTTTCATTCTACTTGCAGAGTCAGTGCCTCTGAGAAAATAGGAATGATCTGGCAGCCCTGATCTTGATCTTGCACAGCTACAGAATGTTGAGTTTGAGTTTCCACTTTTTTTTTTCTTCAGCGTATCAAGCCAATAGATGAACTCAAACTCGAAATGTTTTATGTATGTTCAGGGTCTGGTTACCAGAAAGCAACTCATTGCTATGTAAAATGTATTGTAAGATGACAGTAAGATGGTAAAAAGCTCTTCCTGCAGTGGGTTATGAAGACATTCTCATATGTGGGGTTTTTATCAAGTGTCAGAGGACCATGCTCTCTCTCTCTCTCTCTCTCTCTCTCTCTCTCTCTCTCTCTCTCTCTCTCTCTCTCTCTCTCTCTCTCTCTGTGTGTCCGTCTGCCTGCCTGTCTGTCTCTCTATCTCTCTCTCTCTGTGTCCGTCTGCCTGCCTGTCTGTCTCTCTATCTCTCTCTCTCTCTGTCTGTCTGTCTGTCTGTCTGTCTGTCTGTCTGTCTCTCTCTCTCTGCCTGTCTGCCTGCCTGTCTGTCTCTCTATCTCTCTCTCTCTCTCTCTGTCTGTCTGTCTGTCTGTCTGTCTGTCTGTCTGTCTGTCTCTCTCTCTCTGCCTGTCTGCCTGCCTGTCTCTCTATCTCTCTCTCTCGCTCTCTCTCTCTGTCTGTCTGCCTGTCTGTCTCTCTATCTCTCTCTCTCGCTCTCTCTCTCTCTCTGTCTGTCTGTCTCTCTCTCTCTGTCCGTCTGCCTGCCTGTCTGTTTCTCCATCTCTCTCTCTCTCTCTCTCTCTCTCTCTCTCTCTCTCTCTCTGTCTGTCTGTCTGTCTGTCTGTCTGTCTGTCTGTCTGTCTGTCTGTCTCTCTCTCTCTCTCTCTCTCTCTCTCTCTCTCTCTCTCTCTCTCTCTCTCTCTCTCTCTCTCTCTCTCTCTCTCTCTCTCGCCACAGTACCCAGGTGGATGACCGCGGCGGCTCAGGCGGAGGTCATTCCAATGTGTTTCATGCAGGTCATGTGTTTTTACTGATGCCTCTCACATGTTGACCTTCTGGGCCGAGAGATGAGGAGCTGCAGCCAATCCAGAGGAGGATTATGGGAAGATGTGACACCACTACAAAATATCAACTTCACAGCAGATGAGACAGAGATAGTGGCGGGTGACGACTGATACTGAGGATCACATGTTTGTGTGTCATTACGTGTTATACTGCCTCTATGGATCAAGGTTGCATGTCTGATACTCTAGTCCCGTTTTCAAATCCTGACTGAAGGTAAAATGGGAGATGATTGACATTGAATGGAAAAATAAATTCTAAGTTAATCAATAACGCAATACAGTGAATTGTGGTGGCGATCCTGTAAGGTATCATTGTACCTGCTGTGCACTAGAATACATTTTGTTAAGTGTATGCCGTCAGATGCTATGAAGAGCTGTTAAACAGCATGTTTTCACGCATTGTTTCACACCATGTCTGATGTGTTACACAAAGTATTCACACTTACAGAAGTGAAGATTTCCTCATTTGGAGCAATAGCTATTTCACAGGGAGCTATGAAAACAATAATGCAAGACAAATGTTTTACAGTGAAGCCAACAGAACATGAACATTGGTTACAACTTGCTTGGTTTGCAATAAAACATACGCAGCACATTCCCCAGTGTTAATAAGTGTTGATTTTTCAGTGACAGCTGCTTAAAGTGTTGATCAGCGTTGTTTGTCCACTCACAGAGCTGATGTGGCTCTGGGGTGGCTGTTCAAAACTATCAAAAGTGTTGAATCAACGCTAATGGGTGTGGACTTATGTAAACACTGGTATATTGTTGATTTTTACACTCTCAGAGTTAAATTAACAATGACGATTTTGCTTTGTAGAAGTCGGGAAATAACAGGAAGGAAGTCAAATATCCTTTCCTCCCCCACAGAATGGATGAGTGAAATCTGCGGGATATGGCAGTGGAATTTGAATACACCAATTTGCCAACGTTGCCAGAAGGGAGAGAGGGCCTTGGTCATCTCCTCGGCAGCTCCATCCACTTACAGTAAGTGTGGCATTGAAATGAGAGTATTTCCTGCCAGTGCCCATTGAATGAATGAGGCAAAAGCAGTGGCAGGGATATTACACTGACATGCCAACACTAGATCATAGAAAAGACTTTGCCCCGGGGTCATAAATTAGATTCTAATGATTTTGTCATCCTGTTAAAACAATAACTTTCAAACCCAGACTCTTTTTTTCCTCCATAACCTTTGATTTATGCTTTTAATTTTTTGATGGCATAAAATAGTCTGACTCTTGCGCCATTATGATGTTGATGGGATGAAATATTGTCACAATTCATTTTCCTTTTCAGATTTAATTAGTTTACTTTATAATGCCATCCATCAATACTGGTGTAGATGAAATGTAGAGAGTACAGGAGAGCAGGGAGACTTGGCAAGAGGAATATGTTTTACAGTTGACTTCCTGGGAAATAAACGTTGGCTGCATTATTCATGAAGCCTGCCATAACTTTAATCTGATTCTTAACTTAATTATTAAAGACTTTCCTCCTATGACAATATTTCACTTTACTCTTTCACAATTCTTTGAAGCCTCCATCTCTGCAAATGTGTCTTCAGGTGGATTATCACCGCCGTTGTCGATAGCATCGTATTTTACTTCAAATAAGATCTATGTCTGAGGTCAGTAGACAGCTCGCTTTAGTGTTCTGGCTTTTCATTAACCCAGGTATAAATTGAAACATTTCAATCTAAAAAGCATATCCACCATTTGAAAAAATTGACACCTACACTATAATTGCAAAATGATTGCCAGTATGAGCAAACAGAACATCATGGCTTACAGCTAAAGGTACAAATCATCTTCATGCTTTTTATTACAAATGACAAAATATACAAAATATCATCTGTGCTATTTAAATGCTAACTGATTAACTTTAGATAGTTTTGGAGTGAAGCCCTTCAATTACTATATAAAGGTTTGAATAATAGGTAACACGTATTCAATATATGACGTATGAAGATATGAGAATTCTATTGCTAGTGTTGTTTGTATATAATGTAATGTAATACATACACAGTTAGACCATACTCATGTACTACATATTATTTGTTAGTACATTTTTCAACATCTGTCAAACAGTTGTTTAACAGATGGTTTTTGCAGCCCATAATCTAAAATTGAACTGTTCATCATGCACAAAATGATATAAGGCTTTTTTTAAGCTGTAACTTTTCCTCTAGTATCTCTTATATCTCCTTTATTTAACCAGGAGGTAAAGTTGACTGAGCATGAATTCTCTTTTCCAGCAAAGCCTATGTCACATTCATGCAGTTGCATAAGCCTGACCTCCCAAACTTTAATTAAATGAGTCTGATGTCTTGCAAATATGTGCTCTGTGCATGAAAACTGAGAGAAATACGGTTCCCCAGCAAGAAAGGATTACATGGAGGAGACACGACTAGAAACAGCTGCACTTTGATATTGAAATGCGGTGGAAAGTAAGGGCATGGGTGTCGGGGTGGTGGATGCAGTTGCCTTCAACTCTGATGACCTGGGTTCAATTCCAAACTCTTGAAGAATTTCTCTACTGTGAGTGAACTGTTAATTGTTAGTTTTTCTTATTTATTGACCAAAACCTTACCTGCACCTTAACCAAATTGTTTTAGTTGCCTAAACCTAACCCTAACCTTGACAAAAGTTGTTTTACTTGCCCAAACTTAACTGTCAGCCAACATTTCACGTGACGAACAGATGAAAATGGCGTGTTCAATTGTCACATAATCCAATTTGTTTTGTAGGAACATAATGTTCTTTCAACTACGAACTTCAGTGGAGTTTCGATTGCTATGGAGGTGAGTAGACAATGACAGCATTTTTGTATTGGGGTGTACGGTTCCTTTGACAGCCTTTAACTTTAGTATTAGTAATATGCTATACATTATGCTCATACGCTTGGATGGATGGATGGATGGATGGATGGATGGATGTACCTTTCAATCCACTTGCTGTATGTTTTGATTTGGACCTTCACACTGCTCATCTCTTGATGATATCAAAATATAATATTGGTGCATATTTAAATTTTTTGCCAAAAGACCGGTCAAGTTTTCCTCTATGTCTGAGTTCTCTGCTATCTTACGCATAGGCTTCTCACCTTGAGTATAACGTAAACAAATATGGTAAATTGCTGTCACTGCATTGTCATTTCTATCTTTCCTTTAGCCTGATGGTAACAAATGGCTCACTGGTCTTTATAAATATTTATAGACTATTTGTTTCAGCTTTAGATTAGGAGCTGCAAACAGTGTTATTAATGAGTAGCAAACAATTTATGAATCCATTTACAGCACATTCACAAAGGATTTGGAACACTTAGAAAAAGTTAAAATGTTAAAAGCAAAAGTTAGTAAAAAGTTAGATTCATGTGAAATAGCACCTCCAGCAGGCGGTGACGAATCTAAATCAAAACAGACAAAACCTGCCTCCACCCCTCCTTTAAACAGTACTGCATACACAACAATTATCAAATGCTTTAACACTGATTGTGATAACGTTTAACAACAAAGTCAGATAGTAGTATATTCAGGGGTGCAACTGGAGGATTTTTCTACTAGCCCAGACAAATTATTACTAGCCCAGTATAGATTATGTAATATTCAAGTTTAATGTGAGAGATGTGGGAGATTTTATTATTACTATCTCAGTATAAGTAATGTAATGTTCACGGTGGAACCTAAGAAAAGGAGGCAACTGACTGCAAAGCGCTGAAATTTCTACAGCACCTTAACTAGATGTTGGTGTAGATTCATGCATGGGATTGGGAATCTGCTCACCAAATGGCTAGTGCTCCTTTTACTGGACTCACCCGCTCCCAAAACCACTCGCCTCAGGTGAGCAGACAAGTTTAATTTCATGATTTGCAATATTTACAGAAGACAACAAAAAACTACATCAAATCTAAGTGCTTGCTTCATAATTTATCAGTGAATTAACAGGATAAACTATGGATCAGGTCAAAAGCTTTTACTAGTTTCTTTACAAATTATATACTACTTAGTTGCAAATACTATATTGATGATATGAGTAACTTCTTGTTGTTATTCAATTTTTCATGAACTCATATTGTAAAGTGTTACTGAATAATATAAATTTGAGGAAAATGCAAAGCTAATTATGAGAGTACTTCCTTATATGGGTGGTTTTAATGCAGCGTGGAAGTGCATTTATTTATCTTGCACTGGCAGAGAGAATGACAGTATTGGAAATAACTCAGCTTTCTGTAAGTTCAGTATTCTTGTATAAGCCTCAGGCAAAGGCAATATTTCCAAAGATCATGCAAATGACCCCTCTCACTTCCACCTCTCTGTTTTTCTCCTTGCTCTCCTCTCTCTCTCTCTCTTTCCTACACACACAAGCACACGCATATATACACACAAACACACACACACACACACACACACACACACACACACATCACATTAGTCTGACGGTGATACATTCTCTATTATTTTGCCTCCCAGCTTTGTTTTATCAACAGTTTGGTTGTAGTAGCGCTGTATGTTGGTGAGATCTCAGCCCAGTTTACACCATACTTGATATTACATGAAACATGCAGATGCAAGCCAATACAGTGCAGAGCATGACATGGTAGACTGTGTTACAGATGACTATGATACCAGATTAGTACATTAGTACATTTTGAGTCGTAATACTAAATGAAATGTAAGAAAGAGTTTCAAACTGGCTTCCTTTGATCCACAACTGCAAGTCCTCCATGTAGTGAGACCCTTCTCTTACATGACTGACACCTTCGCTGACCCCTGACTTTTCAGTCTGTGATCTGATGTTGCCCTGTCTGGTTGCTAAGCGCCCCTGTATTCCCCCTTTCTGTCAATCCTAAAAGGTCAGGGGCCACAGGGTCAACATTCAAATGAGCCTTTCGATGGCTGCCTGTACATCAAATGCCAAAGTAAAGTGTGTTTACTGAATACATGAGTTGTCCCCATTGATCTGCTGTCTGGCTCATTGTAGAACTTAAGGCATATAGGCATATGTGGTGATGTGTGGATACAAATGTGTGGTCTCCATGTGTGTGACCTCACATCAGTACAAATAATATAGGAATGTCTATAGGAATGACAAAGGCAAGAACACCAGTAGGGATGGTGAGTGTACACTAAATAGTACATTTCCCCCTGGTTCATACAGTATATTATAGCATTTTAGACATTGATATTACATGATATGAGTGAGAGTGAGCTGGTGTTGGGACAAGCTATGGTAACTGAATACATTAATGTAATTTAATTTAATTTTTTGATTATTTGAATGCTGGATTTATCTTATCTTGCGAGGCTGTTTGAATGTCATGCAAGATAAATCAAGCACACATCAACTAGTGCAATATTTGAAACCATTTAAATGTGTTGCTGCCCATGTCTCATGAAGTGTTGAAAATCTCTCTCTTCAGTGTTAAGGTAAGGCTGATGAAACCAGTGGCAAGGCGATTATTATACAGTATTCCCATCATTCTTGTACTTTGCAAAGTCTTGGGAGTCTTGGAGTACAGAGTATGAGGGCTTCTAAAATGGTAATAAAACACAGATATCTTAATAATATGTGATGCTGCCTGATGAGACAAACTCTTTGCAATATCATCTACCTCCATACACTGCATGAGACATGAGAGAGAGAGACACGAGAGAGAGCAGTTTCAGTGTTAACTCTTATGAAGATACTGTTTGATTAAATTCCTGCTGTTTTCGCGGGGTCCTGTCCTGGGCTGGCGGGGATTTAATTATCAGTACTTTACGTCTGGACGTTATCGCAAGCCTCCACGCAGGTTGTTGAAACAGAGCAATTATCATATCGCATCACACTGCATTATTTAGTTTACTAAAAGCCCTACTCGTTTCGTGAGGCGTGTGTACACGGACAAGCAAACAGGATGGGCATCACAAATATTCTAATAGCCTGGAACGCATTTTGCATGATAGTATACTGTATAAGACACTCAGTCTAAAAGTTTAAAGACTTTTAATTCTGGTAATGAAAATGAAATGCAGATATGCAACTGAGTGAGAGAAAACAGTTGAGAGAGAGAGACAAAGAGAGAGAGGGAGAGAGAGAGAGACAAAGAGAGAGAGAGAGAGAGAGAGAGCACAGAAAGACTGGACAGATGAACAGATGTTATCTGACAGGTGCAGTAGGCCCAGCTAGGTGTGTGGGCAGCAGATATGACAGGGATTTTGCATACACTGTGTGAGGTAATGCTGTGCACTTCAGTACCTGTCATGACTATAACCTCACGGTCACATACAAAAGTTTGGTACAGGATGTAGGAGGATTAGTCATGTAGATGTTTCATGATGTTGATATAATGCGATCACATCAACAACAATGCTCTAAACTTGAACAGCTTGAATTGACCTAGTTTGTAACGTGAAAACAAAACCAAGTCATTGACAGGATGGGCTGCGCTTGCCAAAGGTTCTTTTAGAGATACATTTGCTGTTTTTTGAAGGGCCTCTATGTAATGACACTTGTAAGCTTTTAGCTTTCCATGTAAGGTTATGAGTCATCCAACTGGAATCAGTTGATATGTTTGGATGTGTCAACATCACAAAACTGCCTTTTCAGCTGCAACCATTTTATCCTGTTTAACCTGCACCAATCCCCTCTTCCAGCAGCCTGGCATTAGAGTGGTTGTTTTTGTGTGCATGTGTGTGTGTGTGTGTGTGTGTGTGTGTGTGTGTTGGTGTGTTGATTAGTGTAATTATTGAGCATGGGAAGATGACTGGCAGATGCTTGGATCTGTGCTCTGTGTTTATTTAGCCATTGGTGTGAGTGTTATTGTCCCTCTCATAGCCAGTTATAAATATGGCAGGCAGGCAGGCCGGCCCCCTGGCAGGAGGTGGTGCCCAGCAGCAGCGGGTCAAGGACAAAGGAGACCCAAGCCGCTAGATGCAGAAAATTAAATTAGGTAACCCACCTGGAATGTAGCTGTTGAGTGAAGTGTGTGTGCTTGTGTGTTCGTGCACCTGTGTGTATTTGCTTGTGTGCATTTGTAAGTTTTTTAGCGGTTGCGGATGTGTTGGATAGTTGTGGTTTTTAGTGGGAAGGTGGATTATGGCAGAGCAAAGGTGTACAGTGTGATATGGTTTTAGCAGGCAGGTGGGCACCTCTTAGGTAGGTTTAGCTACTAATTCCAGATAAAAGCAGAGTGAACTGTGGTAATGTGAGGCTAAGACCACAAACCCATGCCAAGATCTGAGAGTGTAGTACAGCATGCAAAGATCAGAGAGTGATATTTCAAAGATAAATCCCCAAAGACTTGAGAACTCAACTCGACAGACAAGAACACTTCACTATTTTTATCCTCCATATTCATATGAAACATTTTGTGGAAGAGCTGGCAGTGCACTACAAAGGTGGTAGGTAGCATATATAGGTAGTAATTGTTTTTAGAATACAGGGAATGTGGGTGTTGTGCAGAATTTCTTCCTGCATTTGATGTATTTGAGGTATAAACTGTATAAAAACAATACATGGCAAGTGTGAACATGATCCCCATAAATGCTGCATTTAACTGGGCCAATCAGTAACAAATATGTCCCCTTAGTTTGATCTGTAATTGTAACGCCCCCGATGGGTCAATCAGTGTATAACATGCTGGAACGCAGTGGTGAGATGCATCATCCCCCCCAAAATTTTGTCAAAATCTGACCAGTGGTGTCAGAAATATTAGATATGAAGGATGGACGGATGAACGAATCAATGACCCATCCACAGATCTCCCCCCAGTTTCACTGTAGGGGACAATGAAGCAAAAAAAGATAAATCCCCAATGATAGGCTTAGAGCTTGAGCCCAAGCTACAAGTAGGCAAGCTCCCATCACATACGCACACACACACACACACACACACACACACATACACACCCACTCACCCATTTCTTCTATTTCCCTCCTGCCCTAAAGCATTCAATACAGAATTCATATCATTGGACAACAGCTGTTCAGGCCCTGGAGCTCCTGTGTATCATCAACTTTTCTAAATCATACACTAGCAGGAGTAACTGTTTTTCTTTTGACTCCGCTCTCTGGCCCACATTGAATCACGCATGGCTCTTTGGTGGTAATACATGAAGAGAGTATTAATCAAATTCACGGCACCAATGTCAAGGCCTGTTTCACACAATGATTTATCTCTCACCTCGGCCCGCCGAAACGAGATGCCAAACAAATCCAATAACCACTCTTCTGTGTTTCTGCCCCCTCAGATGGCCTGCGCACTGCACTGTAGTTAAATTGAGTCAATATGACCCTCCATGTACAGTGAAATTGAACAAAGCTTATTGTCATTGTATGAGCCGTCTGTTCTCTCCAGCTGTGTAATGTGGATTATGTGAAGGCCGGGCATCGTGTCTGGGCTTCGGCTTTGGTCAGTTCGACCGGGCTCCACAGGGCTTCAAAGCGTCCTGCATCGCTCTTCCATGCTGAGGTTTAAGGTTCCATACTGCTGAAATCCTGACATGAATTCAATACTCATACAACATTTCACTGATGTAACTCATTCAGCAGTGATTAGTGTTGCCACAGCAGATATGATATAAGCAGCAGATAGGAAAGAAAATGATTTGTTGGAAGGGAGAAACCTCAAGCAGGCCATGTCATCAAGTTCACTCCCTCATTTGCATGCTGTAAACAGAAATACACTGCGCAAATGAACTCTGGGAGCTACAGTTAGCCAAGCTACTCAGGCCTGCTTTTATACTGCTGAGGCTGACGCTTCAAGTCAATAGGCTCTCAATGATATCATCTGGCTTCGGTCCCTGAGGTTAGATGACTTATATCCATTTCTTCCCCTAAATAATACTCGTTCCCTGAATTATAATACTCTTATTGATTTCCCCTTATTTCACCCGCCACACAGCAATATTAATTTGCCCGATTTATTTATCTCAAAAGGGACAAAAGAGGCAAATATTTGGTATCACTTTAATAGAGTAACATAGAGTGCTAATTCAGCTTTACAGTGCATGAATGTGAGAATCCATTTGTAATATGTAAGGCTTTATGATCTACTGATGCATGACAGAAGAGACAACCCTCTCAGTTCCAATGTATTGTATTTCCAAAGGTTTATTCAGTGGATAAAAAACAGTTTGATGACACAGTGTAATGACCATGGATAATATCCATTTACGGATGGTAAAGTGCGCTTAGATATTATTTCTCCCAAAACACCATTAAAGCAGTTTAGTTTTAGGGCTGTCTGTGATCTTACTGTCTCGACAGTATTGATCAGACTTACATCACTAGACTGGCTTTATTAGATGGCTTTGATTTTTCTATTACAGACATCATGTTAATATTGCCAAATCAATGAACATGAATACAGCGATTCTGGGAACGTGGGTACAAGACAGTAAAAAATAAAAGGGAGAGAATGGTGTGTGTGTGTGTGTGTGTGTGTGTGTGTGTGTGTGAGGCCATTCACAATAGGGTGTCTGGGTCTGTCTCCCTTTGTGTGCATGAACAGAAATGTTGAATGATGAGTTAGGTCACCTGGGGATGTTTCATAGTCAATGCCGAAAAAAAAAAAGAAAAACTTTATTTTTTTCAGGAATCTCCCTGGATCTCACCACAGTGGTATGGCACACATCACACACACCAGCATTTCAGATAAATGGCCTACTGTGAATTTTTATTAGGGGACATTAAAAAAGCCAGAATCGCAGTTCATCTTGGAAGCCAGAGCAACCATGGAAACTCTCAATGAAGTGTTTAAACACATGTTCTGGGCTGAGCCGGGCAGAACTGACTGCGTGGGGTATAATCACAAACAGTCGAGTCTTAAAAGAGCCCTAATCCTGAAAGGATTACAGAGAAATAATCAGTTTATGTGCGCCATTACCAAATGCATGCAGAAAGAAATAAAGTCGCATAAAGTGTGTTTTTTTTCCTGCTTTATTTTGGGCCTAACAGCCTATAAGCATTTTAATCTCTTCCTCCAGATAATGGTGTTTTCAGTTCATTTATTTCTATCTTGGCCACTTAGAGAAATGTAACCCTTTAGTCTTTGAATAATGCCCATTAAGTATGCTACATTTCCAACGAAACAAGCGGAGAGAGTGCCTGTCCTGGCTTCACTGATGTAGATTGATGGCCCGACTAAACTAAACAGACCTGAGACACACAGAGACAGAAGGGAATACAGTGGAGTAGTCTTTGAAGAATAGTGAAAATCAAATACTAAATTGTCAAACACTGGCCCAAAGTGCCTACATTCAGTATAGGAGATGGGAAATCCTCATTATACAGTCAATAAGCCTTCAGATATAATGAAAATAATGCTATTCTTTCTCTCAGTTTTCAAGTCCTAAGATGCTTACGCTTGTTCCAGTGCATGGCGATGTAAGTATGGGAAGATGTCACTGGCTGTTTACATGCATGGCTATACTGGCCTACAGGTCTTATTGGAGTTAAGCTGTTTACATGCAGCTTTGATACCCTGTGACTGAGTATCCCTGTTTCCATGAATAAACCAGTTAATCGACTATTCCTGTCCACATATAGGACGGTCCACCAGCAAAAAAGTATGAAAAGGTCCGGCCCCTAGCTATCTCCTCCCTCTTTGACTGAGCAAAAGTCAGTTACTTCTAATAGATGGGGTAGAAATGATGATCGCATCGTAAGCTGTGCGATCTTCCTGCTAGCCGGCATGTTCTTCATCTGCGAGTCTGAGTTTGCGCAGATGGCAAAAACCGAAATTGAAAGGAGTAAGATGTTTGCATGCAACAGTAACCCGTTTAATATCAGAGTAAGCCGGGCGTCTTAACCGGCTCAGAGTACCAGTTCACGCAGGTTATTCTAACCGAGTTGTGACGTTTAAATGCGTCAACCCACAGCCAGCCTACTGGAGTTGTTGGGTTGAGAACAGAATTCTCTGCGCATGTAAACAAAGCCACTGATAGGCTGGGAAAGTACCTGTTGATCCCGAGCAGCAGACCTCGTGATTAAGGTCATCCATCCAAACAGCAATTCCAGAAACACGCTATAAAAGTCCAGATCCAACATTCCAACGGAAGCTGTTTGAGGTTCATTTAAACCCTCTCACTAAAACTACAAAAAAGAAAGAGAAGAAAAACACCCCAAAACCAGCCTTTCTTGGCAAGCAGCTCTTACAGTGAAGAAACAAGCAAGGTTCAAATAGATTGAGAAAAACACACACACACGCGCACACGCTCGCCCACACACACCTATACACACAAACACACACACACACACACACACACACACACACACTGTTTCCCACAGCAGAGAGCCACCGACACTTCATCATCTTAGATTAGCAGGGTGGTCAAACATGGTGGAAACTTTCTCTGGAGTATGTCTGACTTGAAACCAGTCTGTGTGCCCATGTGTTCGTGTGTGTGTGTGTGTGTGTGTGTGTGTGTGTGTGTGCGTGTCTGCGTGTGTGTGTTCTAGCTAGCCCCAATCTTCTATGTCATTCAGTAGGAAAGTGATGTGTCTATATGTGGATAATAAGCTCCTTTGGGGGAGAACTCTCTCCCACTGTAGACCGCAAACTAGTCTTTTACTTCAGATGATACAGTTCATCCAGGGAGCATTTTTTTCCTCCTCCTGATTCTCCCCCCTGATCTCAATTATATTCTTTTTGTATTGTTTTGGGACTTTATATGTGTTCCCTCTGTTGCCATGGCAGTAATGTGGGTCTTATTAGAGGACTTCTGCTCATACGATAGAATCTACTTCCCATGTCATTGTGAAAGCTTTCAGAGCCTGTATCATGCTTTAATCCAAGCATTACAGAGCCCTCCCCCCCACACTGAAAACCTAGGCCTTGCTATAAAAGCACATAGAGGCTCCTTCTGCTTTAAAATGTCTTTGATTTGCCTCTAATTCCTCCTCGCTTGAACCACTTCAACTGCTTTCAGGCTGTTTCTCTCAGAGCTTTGCTAAGTGCCACTAATTGAGGTGTATAGAGTTTTTTCATGAGGGGTACCACTCAAGCCCCCACCCTACCCTCCAACGCCCAGCCCACACAAACACACACACACACCCACACACACACACACACACACACACACACACACACACGCACACACACACTCATGCATTCACATTCGAACACTCACTCTCTCTTTTAGACATTTTGTCCCTTTATTCTCTTTAATTGTTTTGAACTTCCCTTCGTTCTCCTGTGGCCCCACTTTTCACAATGCCAGCAGCATCTCAAGGTCACAGAGCAATGCTTTTGTTGTGGATTCACTCCTGCTGTTGTTGTGCTGACTCTTTCCCTTTGCCTAGGGTGTGAATGTCTCCTTTCAAATCAAATCCAATCGAACCCAAACAAATGCATCGTGTAAAATATCACAATAGGGAGTTTTTCATTTCTCAGAGATTCAGCAGACGGGTCAATATTATGCGTTATGTTGTATTTCCAGCTCCACGTCGTTCACCGGTGCATCCCTCGTTCTGCTAAACCAAAAGGCAATATGGGTGGAATTGCATTGACATCACTCTAGAATCTGTGGGTGTTCTCTTTCCATTCTCTGAAGGAGGCCACAGAATCCCTGGTTCAGAACAAGATTGTGTTTTCTGGCTTTTCTGGGACATTCACCTGGTGGTGCGCTCAGGGCCATATAGTCACACATCGGTATTGCCTCTGTCACACTCTCTTTTATAGGGTCTGGAAGAATGAGATGGGATTTTACAATCACATCACCGTGCTGAATACATCACCACAAAATGAGAGCACGGCCAAGCAGGGGAAAAGATAGTTTTCGTCGCTGCTTTTTTCTTTTTTTATCGCAGTAGATGCTCTCTTTTATGAGTTGTGACTTCTTGTTTTTGCTCGTCTCCAAAGCTGTATTATCTTTGGTAGCAGTCCATACCGTATGGATTTTTCCCCCAAAAAACTTTTTCTATTTGTTATTGAGATAGTGTGTCTTCAGCTGATCAATGAAAATATGCCAATAGAACTTATTGACAATACATCTACTGTATGGTTGGTATGAGACAGTAATCAAGGATCCTGTGCCCTCGGATATACAATCCCTATCCCATGGGTGGAAAATCATTAATTATGCTGTAGGTTAACAGATAACAACACATACATTACTCTGTGCACAAGGGCACACCCACCCACCCTCCCACTCCCACACCCACACCCACACATCCCCCCCCCACACACACACACACTTCAATCACAGAAAAAGTCAGTGATTCACATCCTCATCTCTGATGGTCCAAATTAATCAAACGACTCGGAGAAGTTATCACTACTGCAGTTGCACATGATTGATCACAGGATTTTTTCCCCCTCTTATCAGTCTTCCTGTGCCAGACTTTGTCAAAATCTCAAAATTTATCATGCATGGCCGTATTTCTCCATTTGCACATACAGCAGAGAGCAGCGTACACCACAACCATTAGGCGTTATACATTTGTCAGTGGTACAAAGGCTGCCGACCCCAGTGTTAATTGATGTGGTTGGCTGGACTAGCTCGCATGATCACTTTTCATTATTCCTCCCCAGCTAGATCTGTAACAGATTAGAAATAGATTAATTCCATTCATCATACATCTATGAGGCGCAGTGCAAAATAAATCACTAGCTGTATGTGGTGGGTTAGCACTGGCGTGGTGGAGCTGCACCTCTCTCTCACTTGGCCTACATAAACATTGATTAACACACCCAATCTCTGAATGCAGGAAACATATTTTACTGCTTGCTGTTATGTGGCATGCATGCAGCCTTTTATAGCTAGTGGGGCAGAATTTGAGAGAACTTTAATGATTATTACTTGATGATACTGTGTCTTCTCTGCGGATGGGGACTCGCTATTAACTTGCTTTATGTAAGTTTATTTTATATTAATATTCTGCAATGTGTCGTTGCAGACAACCTTGAAAACAATACGATGGATTGACACCCTTCTTGTAATACAGTAGCCTATACACACAGGCACAGAAGCATTATCACAGAAGACTAACAACACCCTATCAGTCTAACACAATTAGAGTCTTGTGTTTGTTTGTTATTATGTCTCGACCCCCACACCCCTCTCTTCTCCCCACCAACCTCAACAGCGGTGTTTTGGCACTGTCTCTGTCCACAGCTGCACTTCCCTGAGCCAGGCTAGCAGACTAACAGGGAGCAGAGCTGGTTTGCACATCATTAGCTCAATGATCACTTATTCCCTGTCATGCCAACTATAACACGACACATGGTGGTCTGCTAATTTTGCTCTGTTTCTACCCAGAGGTTAAAAAAACATAATAATTGAAGAGCTTTGCACTCATAAATCAAATAAATATCTTCATGCATAAATACATTTGAATATGTGCTGTATCTAGATAGATAGATAGATAGATAGATAGATAGATGGATAGATAGATGTCTTTGTTGATTTGGACAGTGCCACACTATTAGAAACAAACATAATAGTTGCTTCAATACACTGACATGGGTTCAAATGGCTTGTATTTTGCATGGCGATTCATTCTGATTCTGATCTCTTTCACACAATTCTGCTCCATCCAAATGGATTTACAAGGAAAACAGAAGGTTTTGTTGATTTGCCTATGCGAAAACAAATTACAGGGGTTTTCATAGCTGTAATTCTCTGCGCTCTGTGGGAGAGGACTAAGAGCTGTATTTCCTCACTGTGCGTTTCCTTGTATCTAGTTACAGACCTTTAAATTGTGCACTTAAAATGTCTCCTGCAACTAGCACCCTGTTTCCATTATTTTGAACCCTGAGCCGTATGCATGTGTGCAACAGGGCACAAGGTGAGGCCATCCTACCGCTGCACACCGTGTGTGTAGTTGAAAAGAGGGCCCATTAGGTTTAATGAATACCATATTTCAGCAATTAGACTTCCCTCTGCGTAGTGCGTGTGCGCCTGTGTGTGTGTGTGTTTATGTGTGTGTGTGTAGGAAGTGGGGAAAGTATGTCATGAGATGCAATCATCCTTGAGAATGTTCCTCAACATGTAAAATCTATTTAAAGTTGTAGAACAGAGAAAATCAGCCATTTTCACACAAACTTTAGCAGGGGGTGGGGGGGGGGGTGCACCTTCTTACAGTATGTGCCTCCCTTTCACTTTCTTCTTTGTTGTGTAATTTGTGAGTAAGTGCTCATTAGATAATGCGGTCCAGCGGTTTAGGGTTAGTGTAATTGGCTGTTAGGCCATCCGCCCCTCCCCCTCCTCCTCTTCTAACCATTAATTGAATCACTGCTCTAGTGTAAGCCTATACCAACCTTAATGGTTAAAGTAATTGTGTCAGTGTGCTCTCCCACAGACATTACCCATATTCTGTCCTCATACTGAAATTCCACCTTGAGATAAATACAGTTAGTCAAGGCCATTGAACTCAAGCAAACACTTGTGGCTAATGGGAAATTATTCAACTAATTACCACTGAGGTCACTGAGAAAATTATAATGGGAAAGTTTCTTGGAAAAAAAACAACTTGATAATCATATTATTTTGCTGCTTAAAAGAAACTCTTCGATCAGTTTGAGTGTCTTCTCTCAACTTGCAGTGAACATCATTATATCAGACTTGACTCTTACAGGAAGCCATGCAATTTAATTTGCAGTTTTTAGGCAGGGCTTTGAAAACATAAATTGGCTTTGTTTATAGTTGAAGTACTGTGCACCAGTTGAATGAGTTTGGGCTCTGTGTATAAGCTGCGGTGCTTCGTAGCATTCATCCCCACGTGTTTAACCCAGGGCCCCTCCTCAGTTTGCCCTGCCGTCCTTCATATCGTCACAGACCACTGGCGAGGAACTAAATAATAACATTTCACAGTTTCACTATGGGACGCCATCTAAGGCCTGTAGCGCTGTCACATGATATCACTCTCGCCGAGTAGAAGGCCGTTGTGTGCCTGTTGAGGGTGTGTGTGTGTGTGTGTGTGTGTGTCTGCATTGGAGCCTGTGCATGTGAATTTGCGTTCTTGTGTGCTTGAATGCCACAGAGAACGATATTAAGATGACTGAGAGGCTATAACCTTCATCAGGTCTGTAAAGGTAAAACATGTGTTTCCAGGGGAAGCTATCGTTCCACTCAGATTTACAGGGGGAAATGACATATCCCCTTTCTGACAAGGAGTGTTAAAAAGCGAAACAGGGATAGACGCCGAGACAAAAACATACCTCTGGGGTATAACAGCTAGAATCGTAAACCTGACTCTGGAGGATGGAGACAGGCATCCAGAGCCATAACACCGAGCCTAGTAAAATAGAGGGAGGCTGGAATTTAAATAACATGATATAACACAGTCATACTTTTACACCTCAAGCCAATAACACTTCAAAATCATGTTGAAAGAAAACCAACTTCTTTTATCAAAAACTGAAATGCCCTTGGCACACTAGCAGTTTGGGTGGCAACTATTTGGGATCCTTCCAAGGCAAAACGGTCTGAATTATTTTAAATTTGTCCTGCATCACCATTAGCTCTTCTGTTTATTGTATAGTAAAATGCGCAAAATACTCATTACCAGTATACTGGCAGTGAATTTCACATAGAGTTACAACATTTGTCTAACTGGTCCTTGGCTGCTCTACTGTTTACTCCACTGTTGCACCAGAGCAGCGTTACAGTACATTGTTCATTGTTCCTAAAACAATATAGCTGTTCACTGGCAAAACACAACGGTTATTTGGTTAGAAAACATCCTGCTTAACTCTTGTCCAGTCTGTCAAGACAGGCAAGCATGATCCCATACAGTCTGACTGCTCACCCTCTGAATTATTGTCCCTAATCCACGCTTACCGTTCTAGAGTCAGCCAGGCATAAACATTTTTCCTGTCAGAGTATTTCCTTCCCCCAAACCAGTCAGTAGTCATTTTACAGTGCCTGAAAGATTGAGACCTTTGTTGTGTTCAGTCTGGGCCGAATTACATGTCTGTCTGAAATGGCTGCTGAGTGCCAGTGAAGGATGCCTTTCAACAGACAGGGGGATTTCCAGCAGCTCGAGGTGGAATAGACCCTGACAGGGGAGGCAGAGGGGAGAGAGAAGGGAGAGAAAAAGAGAGGGAGAGGGGAGCGTGGCCTGGAGTGGCCCAGTCCCTCAATGACCATGGGGAATCTGGGCCGGGCCGTGGCTCAGAACCCATCCATCATGACCAGAGGCAGGGAAGCGATTGGTTTCCTTTCACAGTGCTCTAACGTTACATCATCTGGCACATCACAGCAACACCAGCAATGACTGTCTTTGAATTTATAAGCAGATATTTGAGCAGACAAAATCGATTATCACATGCTGACAGGCAGACACAGAGGTATTGATCATTGCAAATTTTCCTTTTTAATGTGGGATGACCTACTGCGTCCAAAAACAACTGAACAGATTCAGGCTAAGTGTTTTCTAATGATGTGACCGAGACATTTGGGGAAACATACAGAGCATGTTGGTCAGACTGAAGCTACCCATCATGTCCAAAACCAAACCACAGCAGTTTGAACCAGAGTTTTGGCTGCAAGCTGGGAAAGAGGCTAAGACAAGTTCACATTGTTCCAATCCAATAGATTATTAACTAGATGACACTCAGTAGAGCACATACATCCGCCAACGCTATGCAAATGTCAAGATATGCCAATTCCACATGTCGTATTTTCATTAAAAGTTAATAATTTCTTCCTTGCCATATTACCAACTTGTTTCACATCAGGAGATGCACACATTTTCATGACTGGACCTGAAATGGGGCATGAGATCTGCCTGTTCAAATTCGAGCCACTTTTAAGCACTTTTTGCATTTTAGCCAATTATCACAAGACCACATGGCCAATCAGCACTTTATTTGTTCAGTGGCCATTAGTGCTGTCCTGCTACCACTGGACCAAGTTTTATGTTATCAAGTTATGTCTAAACTGGAAATGAGCTCTCCAGTGCCTCCATGTTGTTTGATTGAGACAATCATGGAGGGTTTGCCTCTTTTTATGTCTGCTGATAGCCACACAACGTTTGATGGTGTTACAGCAATCTGTTTAGAAGTTATATTCCTTTTAGCGATAAGCCACGCCTACCGCCACACCCCCTTTGGCCAATTGGTATGAAAAGTTCATCAGTTCTTCCTTGCATCATGATCAAACTTTCCACAAAGTTTCATGCAAATCCATTCGTACATTTTTGAGAGATCTTGCTAACAGACAAACAGACGGAATAAGGCAAAAACAAAACCCTGTCCAACTCCGCTGGCGGAGATAAAAACAAACATCCTACAATGAAAACCATTGAAAATTGACTATTTAGAGTATTGTTGTGTAGCCAACATATTGTAGTCATATTGTTTACATTTTGTTTACGTGTGTGTGTGTGTGTGTGTGTGTGTGTGTGTGTGTGTGTATGTGCTTGAGTGTGTGTAGGTGTGTGTCTGTGTGTCTCTGTGTTTGTGTGTCTATGTACATATACACATAGGCTTAAGACAATAGCTACTTCATAATGTGGATATGGTTATCAAATGCGATCCATATTGTTTGATGCCATTAGTCTAGCTGTTTTTGTAAAAATCTATTTTGAAAATGTATTGTATATTTTGTTAACCTCTTTCTCATTTTATGATGGATATGAATTCTTAGAAGCCTAAATTGCCAGTATATTGTTTTATTTTCAAATAGTGCATATGCAGTGAGGAGTATAGATTTGAATCTGGTCATTTTTCTCTTCTGTCTCATGATTTATTACACTGAAAAGCTGTATGCTACTGTATTTCTCTGCAGCATTCAAATGAGCATCACACTATGCAAAGAAATGAAATTTCCTTTTTTCCCCTTCTCCTTCTCATATTTTTCCATAAATTGTCAGGGAGATCTGGATGCAAACCAGCTCCAAGGCCTGGAAATGAGTGTATTTTTACTGGCTCAGACGCTGTCCAGCAGATATTAGCCATGTAGAAAATGTGCTGAATATTACAGGCCCCACTACCCGGGGCCAAGAAAGACAGTTGGTGCAAACCCCAGACTGCCGTGCGGCTGCTATCTCTCAAAATGTCATAGCGTTGGTCGCTAAGTCTGCTCTGCTCTGCTGTGGCTCTGGGTTGGAGCAGGCAGGCGGGCTGACTGGCTGGCTGGCTGGCTGTCCAGCTCGCTGAGTCATAGTGGTAATTAAATGTGACTGGGGACTGTGGGGTCAACTCTGATCCCCAGCCCAGACTAAAGGAAGGGTTTAGGCCCAGCCTCATTAGAGAGGGGCTGAGCGCTCCGCCAGAGATGCACACCGCTGCTGCTTCCATTTGCACCTTTTTAAAAACCCCAGGCTAGCTGAGACACTGTCCCAGTTTCCTGTTTAAATAGTGAAACAATGGCTATTGTTTCAGCAGTGTCAGTGTGATGTGTGTGTGTGTGTGTGTGTGTGTAGATACCTCATTCAGAAATATGTAATTCCAGATATTAAATAACAAGATTTGAGTAAGCCTGCCACAAACAATTGAAGTCTCCAAGAAGAAATGACTACAGAGTCAAGATATTTATGAACTCATAAATGGGATTATTTTGAAGTAATCCATTTCCATGAAGACTAAAAGGGAGCCACGCGTTTATCATTAGACTTGCAAGCTGTTAGCTCCACATTCTTCACATACTGTGTAAATGAGCCCTAAAATGTGCTTGACTGGTATTCTTACCATTACATGTAGCGTCCAATGATCTGCAGCGGTCATGTGGGACTCTGGCTAATGACCCAGTGGGGAGAACACAATGAAATGCAATTTGTAGCATCTCATTACGCCTCTCATTCATTATTATTGCGCTGCTAATTCATACTTTATGGCAATTTCTTGCTCTGTTTTCAGATGAGGAGACATTAAAGACATGGTCCAGTGTTGTTGACAAGGTCTGTCTAACCACTGGCTTCAACCGCAGCAGCGATCAAGTGGTAGAGGGGAGGAATCCCTTGTGAGGGAGGAGTGGAATAATATAACTCATATGAACAGCCACATTAAAATCATCGAGCTTGGTCTTGTAAGGTCATGTATGAGGACATTGTAACTCCTTAACTCGTCCCCTAGTAATCCAAGACGGAGGGAAAGAAATAACATTAAGTACTTTTGGCGAAGTGCGCTGTGCTGAAATTCTAACATCTCGTCTCTCTCCACTCCCCTGTGATTGGTCTGTGAACGCTTTAAAACTCTGGAGATTATGGCAGGTTCAAAGTTCGGTTTTCCCACCCTGCCAAAGAAAGTAGACGTCAGGCCAAGAAGTGTGTGGAGAAATCCAAATCCCACACTCCGGTTCTTGATTCGCTAACTGTATGTGATAGATGTTACGTCCCGTATAGAAAATCTTGTAATATCAACAGTGATTATTTTGGTTTCTGCTAAAATACAATATAGGATTTCCTCAGTAATGGTAACAGTAGTAGAGTGCTGCTCCCCTAATCACCGACCCTTCATGTGACTCTCACACCACTATGAGGGTGAGAGAGAGAGAGAGAGAGAGAGAGAGAGAGAGAGAGAGAGAGAGAGAGAGAGAGAGACTTACAGAAAACCACTGCCTGTTGTTCTGTTTTTGGGTGGGGTTTTTTTTCAATTCAGTATGAGATATGGTTATATCTCTCAGTGTTTATGTCCAAGCTGTAAATGCTAAGTGATACTGGCCAAAATCTTGGCAGGCAGCTACAATAGATGGGCCAAGTCATCCGGCAGCAGCAGTAACTACATGTGAATGTGTCGATGGGCCAGATAAAACACATATAAGCGCCGCCATTAGATGCTCTTCACCAGCCCAGGCATTTTGATTTAGCACTGTAACCTTTTATTTTCTTCTTGCTGAATGCCTCGGTCACAGCGATGGATATGCTATTTCTTAAAACAAATCCAATGACACTCTTGATTGTCTCAAATGTCACTTGAACACAGAATTTATTCGATTTCTTTGTAGAATCTGAACGTGTTGCCACAGTCAAATGTGAAAACTTTGAAAGCAGACACAGTGGCTGACTTGCGGTCTGAACATGGAGAAATGAGTGAATGAATAAAGTGCTCTTCCCTATTGTGTAATATCCGACATCTCAAGCCAAATCTTCAGACAGAATATGGCTCTGCGAGTGCCTTTTGCTACAGACAGAACATGTTCTTGGCCCATATCTGAGAAGCAGCTCTCCTCTGAATGTTCTCTGCATGCTTCAAAGATATGAGATTAGACAGCTGCATGTCAGACTCATTGTCCTTCGTTAACAAGTCTAATTTGTGCCTCATTCTGTCTTCCAGCTCTTCCAAGATCTCAGACAATCATTCTGGCCCCCACTGGGGTTGGAAGAATCATCACGCTGGCATCCATATTTGCACCATCTGTGGTGGAGAGAGCTGTGTGGTTATGGATCAAATGCACACACACACACACACACACACACACACACAGACATGTGCACACACTCACACACAAGCGCATGCAAATATATACACGCACACAACTGGCAACATATACATACAAACACATACACAGAAACACTCACCAGTGTTTTTTTTTTCTCTCATGCACACACAGAAGTATGCAAACACGTAGATACAAATGCTCTCTTTTTCTCTCTCATGTACACATATGCATGCACACACACACACACACACACACACACACACACGCATCCTGATGCTATAGTCGGTATAATCCCCATCCTCATCGTATCCCAGAATCCCTCAACTAATTTGAACTCCAAACCACAACAAATGAGATGATACCATTTTCTGATGTAGCCTAAATGAGTGATTTGCTCTACCAAGTTCAACTTCTGATTGTGAAATAGGCCCTTGATATATCATGATAACTGCATTGCACACACACCTTGCTTTAGTGGTTCTTAACTCCTGGGTTTATACTGACTGTTGTAGCCATCTTATAGTTATAAGTACCACTTCTTACACCGCTCTGCTGCTGCACTGTCGCCAAACTCCCAAAAGGAAATGTTTGGAAAATCTTGCAGATCCCTCAGTGGGGGGGGGGGGCGAGACTTCTACAATGTCTCCCACTGTGCTTACCCTGATAAAACCACTGGCTCCATGTAATCAGTGGGAGTTGAAGAGAGATGGGTTGAGAGAGTCACTGTTGATTCTCTCCCTCGCACTGCAGTAAAGGATGAGTCAGGATGAGTGAAATGGGCCATTTGTAGTTATGGGACTGTATTAGTGGACATATTTGAATTTAACTGTAGGTATTCCAATAAAACAAGTGAAACGGATGACCACCGTTTGGATGGATGATCCCAGTCATTCGCCATTGGTCATTTTGATGCTTCCCCACTAGGCCACTGTCCACTTATTTGCGCAGTTTGCTTCCAAAAGAGATTAAGAGCCGCGAATCTAACAGTGCATGCTGAATGAGGCCATAATGCAGGAGCAGATTTAGCTGTGTTACAGCTATCTCTAGCTGGGCTCTGGAGGACTAGCTGGCATGGAACATGGTTAGTCTGCAGCTGCCTGGCTCTGTGTGTGTATGTGTGTGTGTGTGTGTGCGCGTGCATGTGTGTTTGTGTGTGTGTGTGTGTGCGTGCGTGTGTGTGTGCAAACTGTTTCATGTATGTGTGCACGTATGCGTGAGCTATGCTTTTAATTGTTGTTGGTTGAAATGACCCCATAAGAATCAAAATCCCAGAAAAGTAAACGCTTGTGAGGACTGTTTTTCTGGACACTGTGTGTGCCAGTATATGTGTGTGTGTGTGTGTGTGTGTGTGCATGTGTGTGTCCCAGGCTGCTGGATATCAGTCTGTTCTCCTAGCAGGATGCTGACCATCACTGCCAGCCACTGTGAGTGAATCCCATCACATTTTTTTGTACAACACATCACCACAATAACAAACACAACACAGTACCAAACAATAGAATAGCACCATAAACCCACATCAAACCCACATCCAAACACAACCTGCTACGGCTAGAATTTGTAAATGAGTCTCGGAAAGTGTCTGTAATACTGGCAGGCCTCATTCTTTCTCTCTGTATAAATAACTTTCTCTCTTTTTTTGCCTGGGAAAAAAGTGATTATTTTTCCCAAGAATGATGTTCTCCTGCAGCAGTCATTTCGTCTATTCTCTGCCTCCTGGTACAGCCATCGACACACAACACAGTAGATAGATGGACGCCTTTCAGATGAAAAGCTGAGGCAGGTATTACAGTAAAAGGGAATTTAAAGACATGGTCCAAGTTCTTTTCTGTGTCTACTCAACAGAAAAGAACTCTGCAGAAAAGAACTCATTTGCAGTACAAGTCAAAAGTTTGGACACACCTGACTGAATGTATTGTTTTCCATTATCTTAAAGCCATTTTGATCTAAAGGCTTATGCTTATGCTTGAGATGTGTTTTTTAGACAAATATAAATAGTGAAGTCGATGCCTATGCATGAATTTCTTTCCAAAGCCTTTGCCTTTCCATCAAAGCAAAGGGTGGCTACTTTAAAGTTTAGCTTTGATGTCTTTACTATTACTCTAAAATGTGAAAAATAGTGAAAAATAAAGAAAAATGTTGTGTGTCCAAACTTCTGACTGGTAGTGTAGATTTAATTGTTTGCAGCTTGACTTGTTTTAAAAAGAGGCACAGACATAAGCTGTTTTTATGTTTAACACAAGACACCAGATAATGCTTTAATGTGCCTATATTCATTTTGAGACCTGTACTAATCCAGCAATCTGCCACTGCATGTGAGCGTGTGTGTGTGTTTTTTATGTGTGTGTGTTTGTAAGCGCCTCTGTGCTGTCTATCTCTATCTGATAGTCGCCCACCCCAGAGGAAACAGTAACAAGTCAGCTGCCTGAATATTCGTCCGGGGACATGGTGTGTGCGGTGGGTGATAAAACTCGTCGGGAAACAAGAGGAGCCTGGGATACGGAGGGCACCACCATAGGCAGGAAGATCGCAATCACCGAGAACAAGCAGACGAGGCGTAGAGAGAAGGGCCTCTCGAGACAAGAGGCAGGGAAGAGTAGACCTGTGTTTTTTTTTTTTTTTATATATATATATAGGAGTAGCGGCAGACAAACTGTGAGCCGCGGCATAACTGTGGGCCAGGAGAGCGGGGTCGTGCCTCCGCTCTACCGCAGGAGTTTAGACGGAGAGATGAGAGGGGATATGAGATTGTGTAGCAGAGACGAGGCAAAGTCACACAAGTGGGAGTTTTAACATCACTTAGCAGCAGAGGGCCAAGAAGTTCAGACCTGGCAAAGGAAAGCAGAAAAGTACTTCAGAGGACTACAAGATAAAAAAAAGTGCCTCTTGACAATTTTTGTCCCTCTCTTGTTTTTGTGTAGATTTTTTCCTGCTATGGTCCAACATGGAGGAAGATTTATGCAATGGTCTTTACAGAGTTCTTTACAGATAGAATGTGTCCCATTTTCTGACCATCTTTATTTCTTCGCTAACATTTCAGTATATTGATGTATATCATTGTTTGCTGCTTTAACCTCTGATGTGGCTGTCTCGCTTCGATCTTACTCATGGGAGACAATAGGGAGATTAATTGCCATCGCCAAGACGTGGGAGTGGAGCGGTCTTCTGCCAGGATCAGGACGTGATGTCAGGCTTCACAGAGCTCGCCACCAATCGGAGCGGGGAGAGGGCAGAGGTTCGGGACAGGAGGAAATGTGGAGACATGAAGAGAAATTGGAAAGAAGAATGTAGGGAGAATAAGAGACAGACAGAGGTAGTGGGATCTAGAGACAGACGAGCTGAAAAAGGAAAGAGATGAGAGCAGAGACGGCACGGCAGTGTTTAATAGAAAAATGAGACCTGAGTATGTCATCCGAAAGGCTCTGCACAGCTATATTCACATCTTCATTCTGAGTCATCATAGTGTGACTATTTTTCCTAATAAAATATGATTTATGTTCCCCTTTATATGCTGGAATGAGCATTCGTATTAGCATTCTAACCTTGCTGTCCTCTGTGCTCTGTGGGAGCAATCACAGCTCAATTAAACCCCAACCATGCAGATACAAATTGTCTCTAATAGCTGGCTACAAATGGAGGCCGTCGATTTAATAGGCAGCTATCACAACTTAAACCTAAAAGTTTTTTGAAGGTGTCATGTAAGCTGCATATGCAAATGCTTATCATGCTTATCGTGTTGCACTTCTAATTAGCCTTAATATTTCAAAATATTTAGAGGCTGAAAAAGTACAATTTTAACATTTGAGAGGATATTAAAGACAGCAGATATTTTATTCCTCTCTCTCTCTCTCTCTCTCTCTCTCTCCCCTGTATGTGTGTGTGTGTGGCTGTGTGTGGATGTGTAAGTGTAGGCGTGTGTGTGTGTGTGTGTGTGTGTGTGTAATAAATGGCTATGTGGTAATAAAAAAGTGCTATTTAGCCCTTTTAAGGATCATTGACTTGTTCCTGTCAGAGAACCCTTGTAAATGTTTAAATGTGTAAACGGTTTTTTCACAAGGTTCTCAGTACAAACCCCTTATACTGTATGATTTTGCACAGAATCCACTGTACACAAAAAATGAAAGCAAAAAGAAAAAAAAATGGCATATGTGTATCCTAAGGAAATATTCAATTTTTGCAAAAGTCCATTGTAATGAAACATTTTGGATCACTATGATTTCACAGCTGCTCCCCTCTGAATTTAAACCTATAGGACCTTGGGATCTAAGCAAATGATCCATTTAATAACTGAGCTCCACAAAATATATATTAGGAGTTGTCATGCTGATATATTACTACTATGGCTTGTCGAATCCAGATGTTGAATTGATAGACCGACTCAAGGATTCCTGAGAGGTTTTGATGATTAGCCTTTATTTTAAGTTAAGCTGGCAAATCCTTCAATCTGCAAGTACTACTCTTTAAGAATCTATCCATTATTTTAATAAATTAAATTGTCAAAATTCTTGGTTTGGGGTTTAATGTAAAAAAGAGTTGCACATTTTACTATTTTTTTCTCAGCTGATTTTTCTGCAACCTCTTCAAAAAAAAGTTTATTTTAGGACTGTTTTTATTTTTACCCCCATGATCCTTAATGTTACCCATGTTGCTGTCTTCCTCTCTCTCTCTTTTGTGTGTGTGTGTGTGTATGTGTGTGTGTGTGTGTGTGCGCCCCTGTGTCTATCTGTCTGAATTATGTTAGCATGTGATCGTGTGTTTGTGTGTGTCCATATGCTTGTGGTTATGACTTGTGTGTTTCCTAATGTTACTAAGACTCTGCCAGGCGTTTGAATAAAATACTGTGCTGATGTGGCAACCCAGAGACTCAGGCTCACAGGAGGTAACCGCAGCATAGTTTCAGTCTACGACATGAAAAGAAATACAAGCTCGAGAACTATGTTGACGCAGAACATTATTCCAACTAAATCCATGCTCTCACCAAAATTCTCGTTGCAAAGCCTGTTCCTGATACACTAAACCAAACCAAAACACTTCTCATGGGTTCCTCGGCTTTAAATACACCTATCCCTCTGTCTCGCTTTGGAAGCCACTACAGTTTGTGGCTGCCGGTGGTTATGTGGTAATACGCTGTATCCATTGGTTACCAGACAGGAGCCAGTGGGCAAATTCAGACCTTGGGCCCTCTCCTCCAGCCAGCAGTGCGTCATCTGTCCATCCTACACCATTTCCCCCTTCTCTTTATCTGACTCTCTCTCTCTCTCTCTTTCTCTCCCAGCTTTTTTTGTTCCGGTCTAGAGTAGCATTTGAGCATTTCAGCTGTCATTTAGACCACAGAAATATGACGTCTGGTGCTCTAATGATTTGCAGACCATAAGTGGAAATGCCCACCATGAATCATGAAAATGCATTTTCCCATTTCCATTATGGAGGAGACTACATGCTCACAGAGAGATTTACACCATCATCTTTTTTCTCTCTCTCTCGCTCTCTCTTGCTTTCTGTCTTGCTTTCTCACATTCTACCTCTCTCTCTCTCTCACTCTCTCTCTCTCTGTCTCTCTCTCTCTCTGTCTCTCTCTCTCTTGCTTTCTTCCTTGTGCTCTGTTGTCCTTCCCATGCACTTTCTTGTCCAACTCCATTTGTATCCCTGATGTTTTGTATTTTATGTTTGCCGGTAAAAGCCGACCAAATTCCTGCCATGCACATGTCATGGACAGAAGTGAATATCTGAAACACCTTGATCACTATCCTTGAGTTTTCTATCTGATTAGTTTACAAAGCCATCTCAGAATCCTTACTCTTACTCCCTGAAGGATGTACATTATTGAATTAATGCAAGATTAGTGTGTGGGCTTAAAATTTGTGCAGCTGCATGCTTGACTGTAGTTATGCTAGATTATAGCAATTATGGCATCGCCGTTTGAAACACAAGACTTCAATCCTTGCAGCGTAACACAAGGTTTCCATTTCAGTGTGTTTAGTTGCCTTGGTACAACTTGAGGGCATTTACATGCTAATCAGCATCAAAAGCAAGATGGTTCTGCAACTTATTTAAGCGCACATCCCAGGTTGGAACACAGTGTCCTCCTGTTGTGCAGAATGTAAGAAAAGTGCTGCCATTTAGTTTGTGTTTTGGTTTCTGAGACTGAATTCTTTTCACTGTAAAGATACATATAGTTGACCTTCTGCTTCCAATATCCAGGCATAAACCTTGAAGCACTCGCAACTGCTCCTACCGTCACAGCTCTCATAAATGTACGGCACTAATTGTAATTTTAGATCAGTGGCTGGGTTAGGAGTTGCCATTGATTTGACGGTACGTGCAGAATCATAATCTTGGAGGTTTATCCAGGGGGGAAATACTACTGGCTCAACTCCTAAGCATTGCCTGTGGCATAGTAAACTCTACCAGGAGCCAGACACTACACAATGCATTCCAAATCATGATGTCTCTCCATGTTATTAATTTCACATTCATCTAATCAGGATCGTTCAAGGGAATTGCACATGTAAGAATTTATTACAGCACATTGCCTCATTCATGTACAAATGTATGTGCACTCAGATACAATTCCAACTTTTTTTCTCTCTCACTCCTTTCTCTTGATCTGTCTCTCACTGGTTGTCTCTGTCTCTCTCCCTCTCTGGCTCTCGTTCAGAGTCTCTGTCTCTGTCTCTCACAGAGAGAATTGTTTAGGAAACAGAAATATCATGCACATCCAATCTGGAGGTAAGTGGAAGTGCTTCTGAGACAGCCAACCAGAGCGCCGAAGCCTGATTGGTCTCAAGTGGATCTGTCAGACAGAGTGCACCACCACAGTGAGTGGTAACCTAGCAACCAATAACCAGTATTATTAATCTCGGAGATCATTTTGTGCCTCCAGGTTTCCTTGGGGTTACAAACAAGAGTTACTTTTAAAATATAGTCAGAAACAAAATTAAGTGGATTCATGTCCTGCTGAGAAAATAAGACATCTAATGGATCTCATTGGGTCTCAGAGAAAACTGTGTTTGGAAATATGTATGGTAATGGAAATATGCATATAGATACTTAGCATAGTATTTATTCAAGAGTGTATGTGTGTACCTACTGAATCAATATATAAATCTTCGGCCATCTATTATGCATGCATGTGTCTCATCTTTTTGCATGCTTTGTTAGAGAAAAATGTTGCTTCACACTCTGGGAAGCACAAAATCTAAATAATTTTACACAGTTCCTTCAGTAACCATCATCATCATCATCATCATCACCATCATCATCATTGTGTATGCCGTGCATGCAGACAAGAAGATCCTATCCCTCTTCCATACATTATACGCTTATGTGGATTATAATAATTGATGGTTAGGGAGTGTTTGCATTGTGAATTTCTCAAATGATGCCTTTCCAATTTAGTTGAAGAATAAAATGAAAGATGTTATGGCTGGAGCAACAATGAAGCCAAAGCATTGTTGTCTTTCTTCAAGAGCTAAATTCATTTGTATTCATGAAGTTTTCAGTGAGAGGAAAATATGATGAGGTACACAAGAACTGGAACAAACAGGATAAATCAAAAGAGGCTTGTTTCATTATTTAACAGGAGATTCTAATTAGTTAAGTTTGGAGCAAAGCTGGAATTGGTGATAAGTTTTTAATTACTGAAAGAAAAAAAGAGGGGAATGAGGGAAAACTAGTTTGCAAAAAACCCCAAATCCACACATGCACAGACTCATCCAAACACAAAAGTGGAAATTAACATTGAGTTTCCTTGTTGTTTTCTCACTGGTTCAGGTGATACTCTTCATAAAATATTTCCTTATGCATTGCACAGTGTCATCATTACAAGAGTTTCACTCCAAAATGAGAAAAAAAGTGAAACCGTCTCTTCCAAATGATAGATGGCACCAAATTAAATTAGAATATACAGTAGTACTTTAAAAATGATAGTAGGTAATTTAAATCCTCGGATGGCAAAATGATAAACACTTTTACAGAGTGAATCCTCAATTTTAGAGATACTGAATGATGAACTGCAGTTATTTTTTATTTATTTTTTTTCAAAACGCATATATTGCATTTTGGAAATGAATCCTTCCTATGCTATTGCTTGTCTCAGCACGCCTCTGTGAAATGTCAAATGCGTTCTTTCCTTACAGACAACAAAAAAAGCAGCATACTTGCTGTGAAAAGATCACAAAATTTTGAAACCATATACTATAAGACTGTATTTTCTCACCTCATTGCTCGACTCGCTGAGCACCTGAAAGAGAATTCTCTCGCCACTGAACTTTGAGTCGAGCATTCCATGTTCCTCTTGGGTCAGAGTGAACCTTTGACTAGCTGGCCTCCATCCTCTCTGCCAGGAAATGACCACAGTTCAAGTGGAAGTGCTTAACAGCTGGTAGCTGCGATCCATAAACAGAAGATGGAGGCCCTGATTGAAGCAGCCCACTGTGCAACGTCAGGCTAAAGTTTCAGCCTTCTGCCTCAGACTGTAAATCACGCAGCACAGGGAAACAGAAGCCAGATGGTTATTCACCTACAGTACCGAATGTGTGTGTGGTGCATGTGTGTGCGTGCGTGTACTGTATGTGCACACTGTAGCTCTATGTGTGTTTGTTTGCATGTGTGAGTGTGTGTCTCTGTGTGTGTGTGTGCATATTGTAGGCTTTGTGTGTGTGTGTGTGTGTGTGTGTGTCTGTCTGTGTACGCACAAGTCTGTGTTTGCAGTCGTTGTAACACATCGATAAGAAACAAGCCAACATATTAACCAAGAGCCAAAATGCAAGCTTAGCTGACCATGACACAAACAGAATACTGATTGTGGAATTTTACTGGTAATGCTAAATTCACCAAAAGTATCATGCAATCTAATCCAAAAATATGAAATGAACAATACAGTCCTTGGCAACATTTAAGACATTTTGATTAAAAGCAAAACTGGACTGAGAACATGACTTTTCCATTAGAGAGAGAGAGAGAGAGAGAGAGAGAGAGAGAGAGAGAGAGAGAGAGAGAGAGAGAGAGAGAGAGAGAGAAAGAGAGAGAGAAGCAGCGGTCTTCCTCCTCAGCTCAGCTTTGTTCCAGTCAGCGGAGTTCAAGAATCTTATGGCCGATAAACTGTTCTTCCTTAAAGTTAAGGGTCTCCTGCTGAGGCCACTGAGGATTTTCAACTGAGATGCTTTGGTTGTCTGCGGTGAAATGTAGAATGGGGAATTCCACATCGCTTACTACTCTTCTCAAATTCTTTAAACAGAATTTTAAACGTACTTCAGTAAGATAATTTCAGAGAAAATCATACATACTGACTGAAGAGCCACTGTACATACAAATCAGTGCTTTTACAGTAGGTGCAGTATATGTAATAGTCAGCGTGATGCACATTTACTGCACATTTAAAATAGTATGAAGAAGTATAGTCCTCTCTTTATTCCTCAAGAGGAATAAATTCAAATGGCATCACATTGTGTCCCCAAGCTATCACCAGATCCACACACACACACACACACACACATACATACAGAGGCTGTAAAAAGGCATTCATCCCCCTTGAATTCCTGTGTCACTTATATTAACATTTGACTCAGAGGGTCCACTTCTCACTAGGTCGTTCATGTGCTATTTATTTATAGACTAAAATTAGAGATAATAACAGTAATAAAAGTGAAATACAAGAAAATGCACTTTCTTTTACTTTCTTTCTCTGCTTTTACTGATGGAGAAAGGTGGCTTGGCATCTATCAAATTCACAGACAAGTATGCGCTGAAACCACCGAGGTCACATTGTTGTGTTCGCGTCTGGAAACCTTCTGAAGCAGTCTGTTCAGCTAGTTTCAACTTTTTTGACGGACTGGGTTGTGATATTTTCACACATTTGCACTCAGTCAAGCCATGTAATCCGTCAATGTATAGGTTTAATTGAAATACATGGGATATTTTCCATTGATGTATTATATGCATGGGGTTAAAGGATTTTTTTTCTTTGAAACCAAGAAACTTTTTTCAATGCAAGCCATTCGTCACACAGGTCTTCCACACTGTGTCCAAACATTCTGTAGAAACTGCAGTGTAACACAGCAAGAAAGCTTAAGAGTAATTTTACAGAGACAAAACCCAGACAGAAAACTAACACTGAATCAATGTTGAAATAAAACATTGATTCAACATCAATTTTGCAACCTGGAACAATGTTGATCCAACATCAATGTTCAATGTTATGTCAATCAGTCTTATTCAATCATTGATTTAACATCAAATAATAAAAAAAACCCTGCTTTATTTACAGCATGATTCTATGACTTGTCAGGAAAATAAAATGTCAATCTCAACACATTTTGGCATACTGTGATTATTACTTTCTAAATTTTCCCAATATTTCATTTTTTATGTATTGTATCATTGTTAATAAAATTATATTTTAATAAATGTCTGGTTGAAAAAGGTTTTATTTCTTTTTCTGGTGACTTGTTAGCTGAAAATCATATCAATTGCAGCCCCACTTAGTTTCAAATTGAAAGGAGCTGAGGAACTGTAACCTAAAGATGAACTATTAATGTTATGAAATATTGAGCAATTCTCAGTGAGTAATGAGGGTGAATATTTTTACAAAGTCGATTTCTCTGATATTGGAATTTTACACTTTCACATGAATTTTCATTTAATTTAATTTGAGGAGAAGCGATTTGAATATGTGCAAAATGTCAGTGGAGTGAATACTTTCTACAGTCTCTGTGCATGTGCATATGAGCATACATTTACACACATATAAGCTCATTATGAGCCACAATATTGCTTCCATTGATATCCGAGTTTTGACAAATGTTGTGCTGTTCACCCGGCTCTAACAGGCCTTTTATTTGAATGCTAATTGGTTGAGACAGCCACTGTATTGGCCATTCAGCAGAATGCCGTCCTGTCCTGCATTATGGGGTGTGAAGGGAAGAGATGAATATTGAAGGGGAGAGGCAAAGATAATGCCGGTGATAGAGGTTGGCTAAAAGCTGACAGGACAACCCAATGGAGGGGAAACGGACAACTGACAAGCCTCCAGCCACCTGAGCAGAGAGAGGGGTATAGACACAGAGGCAAGATCGATCACCATTAGTCAAAAAAAAGATCAATAGAGAGAAAGACTGTTAAGTGGCTGGAGAAGAAAACTTCCTTCAGAGCCCCAGCCGCAGCTATTCTGGAGGTTTAATCACACCCTGTTCAATTACTTGCAGCTGAGTGTTCTTTATCATGGCAAAGGTTTCTATTAGCTTTATGCTAATAGAGAAATCTATTTAAAATAGTGACAGCAAAATTATTGTGTGTGTCTAAGGAGGGGGAGGGGTGTCACTTAGACATATGCTAACTGAAAAGTACATACCTTGCATACATGCCTGCTCTGTTTCCCTCCTCGCCGCCTCCTTTCTTCATGGTGTTTCTGCAGCAGCTGTGTTGAGGTGTGGAGGTGGTTTCTCTGTTTTCTCCCAAACCTGTGAGAACTCACAGACAGTAAACCTGCACTCCACTTCTACCGCAGCTCCAGCTATAAATGCATTTTTTACACACTTCCACAGAGCTTTGAGGCTTTGTCTGGAAGCCTCAGGCTGGCGTGAATTTGCCCGCAGGCTATCTCTTTATCTCTTATCTCTCTCTCTCTCTCTCTCTCTCTCTCTCTCTCTCTCTCTCTCTCTCTCTCTCTCTCTCTCTCTCTCTCTCTCTCTTTCTCTCTCTCTCTCTCTCTTTCTGTCCCTTTGACTACCTCTGTTTCGCTCTCTCTCCCTCTCTCTCTCCTTTTCTCCCTCTCTCTCCTTTTCTCTCTCCCTCTGGCCATTCTATCCCTCTCTGCAGAGACCGTCAAGGCAATCTGCTTCAGTGACACTTTTACAGGATGTCCAGGACTGAACTATGACCCAGGACCCAGGCTTGCCCAAAACTGTCACATGATTTAAAGTGGCAAATAAATTAGCTGCAAATTACCTGTCAGACACCTGCTGGTGGAGATGCTGAGTGTCTCCTCTCACCACCGAACAGCTGCTAAAAGAGACATGACAGGGCGTTGCTATCTGACCAGAAATCACTATTTGATGCCCCCTGTCTTTTTCCCCACCCACAGATCTCTGTCAATATTATTAGAGATCATCTCTGGTCGGAAGTGACGCATATTGCAAGTGACACATAAGCTGTCACAGGCGCTTGTTCTCTGTGGGACAAATAAGTCTAACGTTGGGCTGAATTAATCAGTCCTGACAAGAGGAGAACTCCCTTGGCTGTTTCCAGTCACGACGCATTGTTTGTCTCACCTCCTAATTGCTCTTGCTTGTATAATTAGCTAATTGCGGCCCATTCTGATTTTAGAATTGATTGTTTAATTGAGTGAAATGAGAGTGGTGTTGCTGGCACATATGGCAGAGGTGCATGCGGATGATGTGGCACAACGGGACCCATGATCTGAAATGAGTAATGGAGTCAAAAAGTATTTAGATGTAACCGTTACATAATCCTTTTAGGACACCATCAACAGTCATTATCACTGATGAGATTTGTAGCCCGGGGCAATTCAATAAAAAAAAACTCCGACATTCATGCTAATATCTCACAGCAAAGAAAATGTTGCACTGCTGTTTAGTATGGCAGGCATTTTCTGAAGACATATTATCATAGGTTCCAATCTCTCAATGTGAGTGCATTACTTGCAATTTAGTGAGAATTTAGGCCTTTGTAATATTTAGCATTCATATCCAGATGTAACTCCCAAATAAAATATTTTTGCTATCTTTGTGTTTATGATGTGAGTAAAGATAACCAACCACTCATATGGTACTTTGAGATTCTACCAAGTCTCTTTATTGAGTTCTGCCTGGGTGGTGGAGAAGCCTGCTGACTTTACACTGTTTGCAATAGATACCACCTGTTTGGGGAAAACACATTAAAGCTCAAAATGAAAGGTAATATCCAATGACCTTTTCTATGGGACCTATCTACATTATTCAAGCTGAGCACAGACCAGATTTGATGCGGAATCGGCTAAACGATGCAGCCGAGTCATGTTTTATTCATCCAGCAGCTTCATGAGTTGCAACCTCCCAAAGACAAATGTTGGAAGTTTTTCAGAGAAAAACTGAGATAAAACAGCAGTTTAAAATAAAGTAGTAATAGTAGAAATTTGTAAATAAAAGTGGTACTGTCATTAATGACACATTTAGCATTTTGTAGGCTCATTTCCCTGTAAAATAGTCCATTACAACAACGGTGAATAAAGAGCAATCTTCTCTAAGACTAATCTATGTGTTTATTCAAGCGGAAATTAATGATGGAGATGAATAAAAAAAAGTAGTAGCAGTAATTGTCAAAAATAGAGACTCACCAGAAACAAGCCTGTGACTTAATTTTTGGTCCTAACTATGTTTTAAGGGATGCGGACTCTGTGTGTTTGCAGGATTGGAACAATTACCTTCAAAATTGATTACAGATGACTGATTAGGTGTTTGTAATTGCACTCAGCAATTTGTTTACAGTATGTTTCAAAAGTAATTGCTGCATAATTTTAGTCATTTTTAACTTATTTAGTCATTTTAACAAAATAATTCATCATTCAATAGCCCATAACTTATAGGTGTACCTGGAAACAGGAGATATATTTAATAATACAGTGAGTATTAATAATGTATATAAAAATGTATATCTACTTTTGAAACACCCGGTATTCCCTTGGAATACTTAAACACAGTAAAGTACTTTTATTGTTTTACTTTGCCTCCAAACTAGAACATGCAGTTACTGTAAATGAACAATTTAGTCCAATTTACAGATTAATTTGAATTTGTTATCATAATTAGTTATTATCATTATCTATAACCACTATCCACCATTATATCACAAGATATTACATTATGTTTTTGTTTATAATCTACAAATCTAAGAGCCAGGAGCGCAAACCTGTTTTTCAGTAATCCAACAATGAATCACCTACCTTTTTTTTCAAAATGTACCTCTAATGTGATGAGTGAGTGGTTGTGCCATCATCAGTTTTGACAGAGGTGAGTGTGTTGAAGCTGCAGGTGTTTGCATCTGTTGTCTAACCTGAGATACCAGCAGCGCTCACCATATGAACAGCTGACCTCTGATCTCCTCGTCTCTCACCACACGCACTGTGCTGATGTACAAAACACTCTGTGTGTGGGTGTGTGTGTGTGTGTGTGTGTGTGTGTGTGTGTGTGTGTGTGTAATTTCTGGATATCTTAAAAGAAAGGCAATCTTAAATGAAAAATCTAATTCTTTATAAATTATTCTATGTCCATCATGATGAAGTCACATTTGAAGGAATTATCCAGTACTTCAGTGGTTTCTATTGTCCTTAAAATAGATGTCTTTTGACAAAGATAAACACACTGAGCAACCTTGATAAACACATTGAGGAAAACAACTTGATTGTATTACTCGTATTACAAAATCTATTTGGTATTCATCACTTAATTATTTAGCTGTTGAGAGTTGTTAAACAAATTGCGAGCCTCTGGACACACTGTTGTTTCTGAAGCTTTAAAAACACAGCAAATCTTTAATTAGATCGTTCAAAGAGAGAAAGATGTCAAACTATAAAGCTATGTCTTTGAAGTCACAATAACTAAACAGAGTGAATCACAGTTTCTTGTAATAGTTTAAGCTCGTTCCTTCACACACTGTTAGAAGCAAACAAAAGGAGAGACAGGCTGTAGACACGAGCCTTGACAAAACAGCTGGTTTCTAAACGTGCTTTTCCTTTTATTCAAATTTGATGATTATGCGCAGACAAGTTTCATACTGCTCTTTCACTGAATTAAAGCTAAATATGACAATAGATTATAGCCTATAATTTATTGATTCTGAAATCTAAAATGTCCCAGAAGCTTTGATTTCATGCCCCTTCATTAGTTTTTACCATCTACAAATAATGGGGACTTACCTAAAGTAAACTCTGCTTATGATCATATTACAAAGTGTCCAGTGGCCTAATTTGAAATATGCCATGTGACAGACAACAGACACTGTCTGTTATCTCCATCAGTGAGTCAGTCGGAGTAATTGATATGCATTCTACTGTGGCATGCTTATTGTTCTACGTTAAACCCCCTGCGGACCTGCAGGGTCGCTGTCTGCTCCATGTCATCCCCAGTTATGAAGGCAGTCGGTAGAACTTCTAATGATTTTCATTAAACATTGCCTGGTTCTGTGCTTCTTTAAGCCAGTGTCCGTGGGGCCGGGCAGTGTAACTTTATTAGTGCAGCTTTCCCCGTGTCCCTCCTGTCAGTCACTTGCTATGACCCATCCATCATCCTGTGTATAATTACTCTGTACAGCTACCTCTCCGCCTGTCACTGGAACTTTCACAGCCTGTGTTTAGGAGAAGGGCGAGCCCCGCACATGTCTATTCTCAGAGTGTCTGCTGAAGTGATTAGCGCTAGAGTCATGCAGGCCGACCTCATCAGTGACAAAATGAAGACATTCGAGAGACGTTGAGGTATATTGGCTCCCAGCTGAGTGGATGAAATCAGGAGTTTCCTCTTTTCTGCTTCCTTTCTCCTCTTTGCCTGAGCAAAGTTGCTGTATTTTTACATCAAGGTTTACTGACACAAAGGGATAAATAGACACGAGCTGCACGATGATTCTGTTTTTTTTTTGTCATTTGGGTGTGTGTCATTCAATACTGTGTATGGTATCAAAATCGTCATTAGTGAAACAGAAAAAAGTGAGGGATTGATACATATATCAATAGAGAGAGAGAGAGAGAGAGAGAGAGAGAGAGAGAGAGAGAGAGAGAGAGAGAGAGAGAGAGAGAGAGATAGAGAGAGAGAGAGAGAGAGAGTGTTTTGGCTGAGCGGCTGTCTCACATGAAGAGCGGCATGCTGTGACCATATGCTGGTCCAGGTGGACTTGGTATCCAGGCAACTGTATCAAAGCAGCGGGGGCAGTTGTGACTGAATCCAGAGGACTTTTCAAACGGAGGAGTCAGGGAGAACAATGCAGCTCTCGTCTGTCGGCAGGTAAGATCGCCTGGTCTCGCTGAGCGGGACTCTCTGTCTGACGACTCCACAGGGAGCTCATTCAGACTCCATCCTGCCTCGGGAAGACACCAGCACAAGGTGCCTGCAAGAAAACACTGGCATATTTGTTTAATTTTGATATTCGGCAACGAGGTAGTGTCAGCACATTCAAAATACCGGCCAGGTGCTCCATACAAATTATGAGAAAGTGGAATAGAAAAAAAAAGACACGCACACACTGGATTGATGTTCCCTTAGTGGTTTAATCAGCGTTCCTACATCAGCTGGTCTTTGTCAGGCATACAAAGTTAATGCACATGCCTAAAAGAGACCAGTTAAAGTCGATATGTTGCTGATTAAACCACCAAGGCAGCATCAATCCAATCTGCAAGGATCTTTTGGATAAATTTGATATGCAACCTTATCTGGTAGCCTTCTGTTTTTGCTCTCCAATCTGTGCAATTGAACTGGTCCACAAAAGATCACAAACAAGTAAAAAGGCATACACAAATACATCTTTTTTTCTTTTTTAGCAATGCTTGGCCTGTAGATGTCGAGGTCAACCTGAGTCATCTCATACAGGGCTCCTGTATGTTGCAGGGGCGTAGCAGCAGGGAAAGGATCCCAAGGTCAGAGAGACACATGGGAACCTTCCTGTAACCAACCATACTGCTGCCTCTAACCACCTGCCTCTCACTGGCACTGAGCGCCATTACTGTACATACTGTATATTCCCCTGTTTTACCTTTCACAGGTTGGGAATTTATTTCTCATACACAAAATGTCCATCTTAACAAGTCATTTAGTCTCATATTCAATCTTAAAATCGTATTATCCTAAAACAAGTGAACATTTGTGGCATTGGGGTGAGATAGTACATGTTTCCAATGCAGTTTTACATTTTTGCTATGTTGCTATGATGAAACGAGGCAGAGTAAGGTGGAACACTCTACTAGTATCAAGAAAACGACACTCAAAACAAGTTGATTTGTATTAAAACAAATGAAATTATCTCACCCAATTGGCAATTTGTTTTCATTTGCTTGAAGAAAAACACTATTTTTAGCCTTGTTAGGATGGATATTTTTGCAGTGTATTGCTATTTTGTGTGTCAAGCATTACATGCTCAATATGGAGCACATTTACAGCATTAATTTGGGTTTTTGAAACTCAGTTAGAGCACACTTACTATTGCAGGCTTAACTTTTTCACACTAGATTACAAAATGTTCCTTGGTTATTTTCAAATTAATTGTGTGGCCAGGCTTCATAACTGTGTCATCACATTCAACATTACTAATGTTCTTGCAAAAAATGTACATGTTAATGTATGTCTCCACTAACATGCTACCTCAGTGTGGATTGGTTTCCCAGAAGTTGTGTAGTGACCTTCCCAGCAAATGGAATGTATTTGTCAGTAGTGTTGTGCTTTGTGTATTTACTGCTCTTGATGAAATGGCATATTCATAGTGAAACAGAATTGGTCCTCCAAAGGAAAAAGGCTGTTAGCAGAAGATGGAGGGAATAAATGGGCCTAATTGTGCTGATGAGGGAAACAAAAAACCCCAACAAGCACCATTTTAGTGGCAAATTGCTACTTTGTCAGCCAGTTGTTTCAGAAAACCAATTTTCCATAAAGACACAAAAAGCAATTTGCCCAACTGTAAGGAATATGCTGAATGCTAAGCATACCTGAGTCAACCAGTATCCTGTATATATTCAGCAAAACACTATCAGCAAGCTCATTAAATGCTTTATATAATAATCATATTAGTATGGCTCATTTTATTTAACTAAATCCATCTGACTCTATCGCAGGCAGCTCGCTTGTTAATGTCGTGTCTAAACTAGAGAATGAAGGATCGACATTGAAAATTTTGGAGCATTTTTGGCCTTCTGGAATGCAGCCCAGACAGAAGCAGTGCCAAGTTTTGAGCATTATAGCTCTCAGACAAGGAAAGCCAAACCCAAAAACTCTGCCATGGGCCTCCATACATGCATAAAACGCAGCCATTCCACAGAGATTTAGTAAGTATGTTGGGGAAATATAAAATGGTAATTAAAGAGTATACTTGATCTTTGAATTTGCTTGGTAATGGCTTATCATACTCAGCCAAATAACAAATTACACAAATGTGCTGTTTATAACAGCACTGTATCTGGGAAGGGTGAAACTGTCATAATGTTAATTTCTAAAATCAACATTTACTAGATATATATCAAACACAAGGATCTGCAGCTGGATGCAAACACCCTATTCTTCTGAACAATGCAAAAGAAAAAAAAAAAGAAATACCAAACTTTCACTGCCACTATATGGTTTCAATCCTTTTGCTCTAAACTGTAAAATAAACACTAAATCAGTGCAAAAGCTGCAGACCAAGTGATGGTGAATGTTCCCTGACACTTTCTCAATACAGTGAGGCCGGAGTCCCGAGCTGCAATCTGTCTCTAATCTTCCACAGTCAGGGCCTGGCTAATAGAGAGGAAAGGAAGTCGGTGTAGGCAGCTGTGTCGGCCATCGAGCCTCACACACTAACACCCCGACTCCGCTGCTCTTTTGCATGGAACGTATTTCAGATGAAATGGACAAAGATCAAAATGCGGATGGTGCACAGCGCTTGGCCTGCGGATAATGAGCCACAGGTGGAGCTTGAATTCCCCCTGTGCTGCGGCCCACAGCTCCAGATGACGCTGAGTGCTTTCGCAGGCAGCTAGCTAGAGCCCTCTCTGATTTTAGAATACTTTTCCATTTCAATTGAGCTGCCGCTGCTGCTGTTGACATTGCCGCTAAACATCTCAAGATGCAAAAACATCTCTGTGCGTGTCGGATACTTGAACTCGACTCTACAACAATGGAAGGTCTGTTGTAGGTGCAGGGTATTTAAAAAAAAAAAAAGACTTCATCCTTCTTTTTCTAATCTTTGCTCATTAGCATTAGGTTTGCTTTGCTGTGAGTGGATACATAGCAATCAGTGCAGCACAGGTATGGAGTAAGGGAGCCAGTTCACCTTGTCTGATGAGGGAGTGTGGACATGTGTGTCATGTTGGATGTGGTTAGATGTTAATTTGTGAGAGATGAAAGAGGCTGACACCTTTAGCTTCAAAGGTCCCAAGGGTGAATTCCTCTGTGTTCCTGCAGGGTCACCATGTTCCTGACGGAGTGCTGGGAAACCTGAGAGAAGTGTGGAGGAGGAGAAGACGGAGCTGAGGACAGCAGACAGACATAACCAGACCATACAAGAAAGCACTGACCACAGGCTATGGGCGCTTGAACCCTGTGGTAAACTTGGGAAATGAGGTTGCCATTCCTCTCAATTTTCCCTTCAACAAAAACCACAACTCATATGGTTGAGATTGATCCCAGATCAAAGAGAATAGCCAATTAGACACAGTCACCCATTTCATTTCTGATCTCCCTCAGATCGCTTAAAAATGTTGTAGAGGAAATACTAAACACTTAGCTGACATCTGCAGGTGCAATTTCCCAGTGTTATGCATTACACACTCATCTACTATATAAAAATATGGGTTCGGCTGAGATTTCATTTGAGATATACTCCTCATTTTAACGGATACTATTGTCATAACTATATTGCATTGTATTTGTCTGGTCTGTAGACATAGGAGGGTGTAATTTTGAAGTCATTTGAAGTAATTTGGACCAAAATAAGTCTATCGTTTCACTCTGGTTAGCCCCGTAGGACACCCAAGAACTTTGAACTCTTGTAGACCTCCGGTGTGTATATGTTGGTTCATGACAGGGAAACCCTATATGGGTGTGTTGCAGTACATCGATACACTCAGAGGGTAGCCGGGTTCAGTTCACAGTGTGCTAAGGTAAAGAAGTCACCATTAAGGAGATAATGGATAAGGCACACTGTCAATCCAGCACCCCCTCTTTTTTTTTTTTTTTACTCCCCACCTCTGCCCACACACACACACGCACACACCTCTATATGAATCAGCTCATCAGATCATTCCAGAAGCTTTGAAATAAATTACCATGAACAAATTCATATAAACTGATGTGGAACTGAAGAGAACTTGCCAGCTGATACAGGTGAAATAATTGCATTGTCATACAGGTTTGTCTAAAATGACATGAATTGGAACTTCTTATATATTTTTTTAACTCTAACTCTATTATGTTGGGATCTCTTTATTCAGTGGAAAGTTTCACATTTAAGTCATCTCACTTATGTGACTGGCAAACAGAGCAATAAACATGGATTATGGGGTTGTCCCCCTAAAACATTCCTTGTCACCACAAGCATGAAGCATACTTAGGATATCAAAAACTGAAATTAGAGGCGTCTTTCTTGGAGCTCTGGGGAAACTAATACAGATATATATAAACCACATGACGTATGTATTCATTTAGGGTTAGATGCTGGATGAAATTACCATGCGAACGGAATAGGCTGGATCTTGTTATTGCCGGAACTGAGGACTAACTGTGATTCATTATACGCGACTTATGTGAAATGAAAAATTCAAAACAGCTCCACACATCCTTTATGGAAGCAGAGAATTCATTTTTGTTATTGACTGCAATGCAACTGTGATCAGATCAGCACGCTACAGTATGTCGTAATCTTAAACTATGACATTTAAGTTTATTTTCTTTGATTCTCTACCAGAGTAAACAGTGTTGCCACAGTGTTCTCCCCCTGCTGCAGAGTACTGAAAGATATAAGGCAAATTCCCCTTCTCTCAAGCTAAGTGAATGGCTTTTGTCGTACTCTTAAAAAGATTTTGATATACTGCATTGCTACTGATGATATCCCCACAGAGGACAATGCTATGCTGACATGCTCACTGGGCCAGAAACAAACTGACAGACTATGCCAAGTATTCAGTTTCTAACATCAGAGCACATATCTCACAATACAAGTTTCCCCTCATCTTCGTTTCGCCACTACCACCCTTTACTCGTCCTCTGTGTTTTTTCCCTCTCTTGTCTTGAGGAAAAGGGCTCTTGTAACCCAACAGAGAGACACTGATCCCTGAGCACAGCATCTGCTGACAAGCCAGCCTCCCATTCAGCCTTGGCTGGAAGCATGGGCCGCCGAGAAACCCGATCCAGCTTGGCAGGGTCTCAACAATCGCTTCCTGCCCCATCCGGGCCCACACAGCTAAGTACTCTTAATTAAAGAGGTTAACTTGTCTAAGATGTGACCGAGGAAAAAAGAAAAACACTGAACAATCACATCACTGTTTCCTCTTCTTCAACAAAAGAGGTTTCCTCCCTGACATGGTATGATGTGGGCTCTGATACTTAAACAATTACATTAAAGGACTGAAACGGGTAGAGGATCCTCTTTAAATGGCTCTTAATAAGAGCCGACCACCCCACTTGGTCCAGATGGATGGGGGAGAAGAGGCAAGGAGATGAGAGGAGAGGCGAATTCTTGATGTGCACTTGGACAGCTTCTCGCTCTCCCTGGTGCTCTGGGAGCCCAGAGAAACTGTAACTGGAGAGGAGCAATTTTATTATTCTTTTTGGTCGGTTGTCAGCATACATATTAATGAAGAGTTAGGTCATTGCCGGAGACATCTGCATTGGCCTGTGGGGCTGCCTGCTAAACGCCAGAGAAATTAGAAATGTAAATTTATACCCAGAGATACAATATGAGAGATTCTTCTCTGTTGTTTTAGGCTTCAGAGCTGTATGAGCTTCCATTCTCTGGAGGCAGCCCTGCGGAACAGCCTATTCATTGCAGATCGACCAGATTGCAAATGACAGACCGTGTACAACAGGCCTGTTGTGTCTCTACAGCAAAACATGCAAAGCTCATTTGATTCAGCAGCTCTGCTTCCCTACTATCCATGTTACTGTCAATGTACACAATAGTAAAAAATCCATTAGTGTCTGGTTTGAAATCCAGGACACATAGAAAATAATATAGACAAAAAAATCCTGAATATGTACATATGTATACATTTCCTATGCTAATATACGCTAATAATATTAACATTTGTAGAAAAAATTACCCCAAAACTTACCCAAACATTTTATTGTATACTTTTACTGTAAACTGTAGGTGAATATTTATGTGTAGTGAGTGTGTGTGAATACTGACCGTTTGTGATTGCTGTGACTCATAATACATTCTACTTAACGTGTTGAAATTGTTGGTTTCATATGTTTATATAACCCCCATTTGCTATGTTATTGTTTATATTCTGTTTTCCCCGCTGTATCCTCATGCTCTTTGCTGCTACGACAAACCCATTTCCCCACAGGGATCATTAAAGTTTGATATTTCCTATCTTGCAAGCTTCTCCATAATTGCATCAGACATCAATTGTGAACCTTCAGATCTAATCCCTTGAAGTTGGTCTTGTTTCTTTAAGCAATTGCATAACAAACCGCAAGCATATACAATATGATGGAGACAAACCTCCTCTAAGTGTGTATTGAGAGCTTTCCTATAAAGTCCAAGCCGCCCCTCATCAATAAAAATGATGCTGCTTCTCATTTGTGTTAGGTATTGATCAGCCACAGCTAGTGTATCTACTTTAATGGAGTCTCTATGGATTCAGACCCACACTACAGCAGGTCCGGCCGTCAAGTCTAACATATCAGATTTACCAGACAAATTTTCATTAGTGCCGTCAAAACACATCTGGCTGTGGAGTGGGTCCTGAGGGGGCAAGGGGCACTCTGCTGTGTTATCATTAGCTGTCAGGACACGGCCCATCTCTGGCGTCCCACGTCAAGACAGGGGCCAAAACTTCCAGAACAAAAACAGCTGTGAATAATTCCCATTTCCATGCTGGGCTTGACTTTCTTCCGGCAGAAAAAAATAATTATTATTATACATGTAATTCATCTTAAGGTACACTCAAGAGGCTCCTGAGCTAGGGCAAACCATCTTTGAAAAGAAGTTGAATTTCTCGGTGTGATGCCAGGGTAGAGTGCCATGCTGTTCTGCTGCTGTTGTTCTCCTTCCTCTTTCCTTCCTGCTTTTACCCTGCTGGGATCAATGTCCAGAAGAGATGGTAATCACCACGACAACATGCGGCAGCACAGCTCATTAGTGTACATGCATAGTTCACCCCAGGATTCCTGTCTGCATTTTAACGGAAGCACATTAGTCTTAGCCACCGTGTGATAAAGCGCTATCATTGATCCAGCACTTGCCCTGTGGGGCGAGGGAGGCTAGACTGTAGCTTGAGGCAAAGGTCCCCGGCTGCACCAACAACTGACCGCCCCTCCCTCCCCCCGTGCCCCATCCCCCATCCCCCATCCCCCATCCTCCGTCAGACCCTTTTTCTCTCCAGTCCTGCAGTGCAGTCACATAATAAGCTATGATTGCCGCTCAATCTTTGTCTCTTTCAGAGACAGCCCATTTGAGACGCCTAGGCCCTGAATTGAGTCTGCATGTAAGAACTCATTACTGGTGGGTGATGGATGAAGCCTTTTTTCATAGTCCACAGCTGTAATAAACAATCAATGAGGAAGCATGTGCAGCACAAATCATCCTGTACACTGCCTCTCTGGCATCAATATTCTGTATGAAGGGTCTTGTTTTCCAGTCTCAGGGTCAATACTAATAGAGCAGTACATGGATTGGAGATCCTCCATAGTGTACGATCCATACCAGAGAGGTGTGTTGGTGTTTGCACAAGAGCAGTGCATGTCCTTGACTCTTGCATTCATATATCTTGTTGTTTAACAGTCTAGCAGTCTAACATTTTGTGAGCTTGGAATTATAAGGCTTTATCTGGATGGCGTGCAGTTCTGAGATATTGAGCATCAAACATTTTTGACGTACCAGCTGCCAAAACTATTATGTACTTTCTATCTTTTTTAAATATTTAACCCAAAAGGTTATTTAAAAAAATAAATAAATCTAACACCACACAAGCATTAAGTAACATTCAGAAATTATGAATATGTAGATAACTCACTTTTGATAAAACAAAACAAAAAACAGGTAGAACCTTATAATTCCAATCTAATGATTTGTAGATCATTCAAATGACAACTATGACCTTGTTTTAATTGAAGAAATGAAACACTTTCTCTATAAAAATCAACCAAATACAGTAAGATTGAGCACTGAATATTGCTCAACAGACTGAGTTATCAAGGTGTGCATCACTGACTAGGAGGTGTCAGGGGAGTAACTTGGCATGGTCTTAACCTTATTTAAGAAGCTTTCTAATATAAAGGTTAAATAGAAAATGCAGAATTATAAACTGGATGGTACTGGGGGTGGGGGTGCTCAGTTTTGATTGGGTGAGTCATGTTCCAAGATGCTGCAAAATACCCAATAAACTGCGCTGATGCCTTATTACATATCTTTGTTTCACACTCTGGATTTATATGCATGACACATCAGCAGACAGTCTGAAATCTGAACAAGAGGGTTACTTTTCCTGGCTTGTGCTTAGACATTTGAGTTGTGGAAGAAAAACAATTTACAATTTATGGAAATAGATTTTGGAAATATCATTACATTGCCACTTAAAAATTGTCATACCCCTTATGTAATAATTGCCGGTCAAAGCAAGGTTTGATAACATTTTTGTCCCATTTAGAGGGACATTTTTTTAACAGTTTGACTGATTATTATATTTTTCAGCAGCTATTACATCATCAGTTACTACAGTCACTAAAGCTTCTGTTTGAGAACTACATTGCTTGGTAGAAAAATGACATTGAACATTTGTGCTGTGTTTTATTACAATTGTGCGCTAGCCATTTCACAAAAGCAATAAGCCACAATAGGTCATATTTTACAGTGATGTTAGAACAGTTAAGAGAGTTTTAGGCTTTGCATCATGCGTAACAACGGCTCTAAGCTGTTCTAAAGTCACTGTAAAGCATGGCCTCTTGTGGCTTATTGCCTGAGTAAAACACATGCACATTTCAGTTTCCATGCTTTCACTGGACCGTAGAAGAGCTGCAGTAGGTTCAGAAGAATGACAGAGAGAACAAGAGAGGCATTTTTTAAATATATCTACAAAACAGGGATGAGATGTTTGATTGTTTTACCTTTTTTGATGTCTTTAGAGCTGGTAAATATAACAGTAAATATAAGAGTTGAATATGGTTATTGTTATTACTTTATTAGTATAATAACAATAATGCTACTACTACTACTACTAATAATAATAATAATAATAATAATACATAAACTTTATGTAGCACTTTTCAAAACAAAAGTTACAAAGTGGATAACAAACAGGCAATGAAAAGAAACGATTGTGGGGAAAAAAAGAAAAAAAATGTAGCATAACACATGCAAGTTAAATTATGAAAAGGTCTTTTTGTACAAAAGGGTTTTGAGTGATTTAAAGGAAGACACCGATTTAGCCAGTCTAAGCTCCTCTGGCGGGGCATTCCACAACCTAGGGGCCCTGACAGCGAAAACCTGTCACCTTTTGTCTTTAACTAGACATAGGAACTGCAGATCCCTGCCTCAGGACCTAAGACTGCACTTGGGCTCATAAGGGGTTAAAGGGTCATAATTGTTGCTAAGGGCAAGGCCTTGACAAGCTTGAGAAGTCATCAATACATCTCTTGAAATCAATTCTAAAACTGACAGGCAACCAATGTAAGGATGACAAAATGGGTGTAATGTGGTCCCTTCTCTTAGTCCCGGTCAAAAGCCTTACTGCAGCACAATCTGGACCCTTGCCATAGCTTGTTGGTTAAGGCAGGTATAGAATATAAAGGCATTTATGATTTTCTTTTTGTCAGAGACATGACCAATATAATTTGGCTATTTCATAGTTGGAGAAAATCATGACTGAAATAATGTTTTGGAATGTTGTTGAAGGTTAAAACTTGGATCAAAGATGACGCCTATTTTTTTTTTGATACAGCCTTGAGATTATCTATTAAAGGACCAAGAGACTTGTCTTAAAATGCACTCAGGGCCAATAACAAGAGCTTCAGTTCTGTCAAATTTTAAGAAAGTCCTGAGACATCCAGTACTGAACATCAGCTAAACAATGATGTAATACAAGTCAACTTACTGAAGTCATTAGGTTTTTATATGATATAACTGAGCATCATCGGCGTAGCAGTGGAAGGCAACGGCATGCCAGCGTATGAGGTTGCCAAGTGGCAGGATATATAGTGAGAATAAAATGTGTCCTATAATTGAGCTTTGATGTACACACCATGGAACTAATGTAGTGGAGGAATCATGGTCACCAATGGAAAAACAACATTTTCTATTTGACAAGTAAAATGAGAACCATTTCAGGGCAGCACCAGAGATACCAAACCATTACCCAAGCCCATCAATGAGAATGTCATGATCAATCATTTCAAATACTGTAATTGGATTGAACAACATTAGCACAGAACGCTCGCCTGCAGCTACATTCTTCAGGACATCATTTATAACTATGAAAAGTTGTTCAGGAAAGGGCAGTGTTTGATCATGAAATAAGTTTAACAGAAAAAATGAGGTCATAATAATGATCCCATTGTGTTTTAATCAAGACTACCTGTAATACAAGTCAGACTAAACAATGAAAAGCTTTGGATATACAAACATCATGCTCTCTTGAAGCCCAAACAAGGGGTGAGTCTGTTTACAGCTGATAAAGTTTAATGTTTAGAAAGAAAGGACTGGAGTAAACATGACTTGACATCATAAAACACATGGCAATGTGGACGACAGACAATAGGTTATAATGTGCACTAAAGATCCACAGGTTATAGCTGTGTATTCTCCAGTGCTATTCATCTGTTATGTCCTTGGGAATAAAATAATAAACAGCTGGCTTAAAACTGCTATCATCTGTCCACTTACAAATAATGTTGAAGTTGTAATGAAACTGAAACTTCAATAAACAAATACACTGAGGGAAAGCATTGGTTGAAAATGTTGTTGCTAAATGTTTCTAGTTGCATGATTTTTCCAGCTCCAGCTGATAGAATGATCGCCACCACATGGGTTTGCCTCAGCGCTGTATGGTCAGCACTGTTTGTTGAGCTTTTTTGTCGAAATATATTTTTCAACTCCACATCTCACTGTTATCTAACAGACAGCCTGGTGTGATGCCTAGAGCACAGTCTGTGCCAGACTGTTCATATCCTCTCTCACCCTCGAAGTGCCCTACCACTTCACTTCTGTGGTCAAGATTAATTTCTGTAGTCCTAATATTCTCATAAGTTCCATCTCAGTTGGGAACATTCATCTTTTATTTTCATTTTATTCTCTTTCTTTTTCTCACGGTGCAGCCAAGAGCATCAGGAGGCATATTCAGGCAGTCAGTCAGACAGTCAGTCAGTTATTGACGCTTCATGAGAGGGCGTCTTTGGCTGCGAGATGCAGTGTTTCCCATAGGCTCATCTGTGGCACGCCATAATATCAGCACGGCCGCCACAAAATAAAAGGTTGGTCAATGTATAGAAATTGATCTAAACGGAACTCTAATGATGAGCCTAATGTGCGCACCACATCATGTTTGTCATTTTTTGGCGATGCACAGACTCATAGACCAGTGCCATTTTACTCAATCCAACAGAGCCTCCCGTTGTGAAAACAAAAGTGAAATTTAACATTACACAATTTGCTCTGAGATTTATAACACTGCTCAACACTCAGAAAGTTAACATGAGTGCCATACGGAGGTAAGGTAAGGACTGTAATTAATCCTAAACAACCACTGCCACAAGTCCACGTCTTCTGCTGCCCTACAAACTTTAACAGTAGGTAACGTTATTACCTTGTGGTATTTAAGTAGAGGAATTTGATAATTTAACCAATAACGTGTCTCGCTAGCGGAGCATCGCATTCATTGCATTGAATTGAATTGAATTGAACTGAAATTAATTGAATTGAATTGAATTGAACACACGCCGTGGGCCTGTACAGCATCTGTGCTCGTTCTAAATAGAATGGCATCTGTTAAGGGACTCAGTATGCCAATAATAACAAAATTATTCAAAACAGATTTCAACTTCTGTATATTTGGTATCCCCTGGAGTTTTTAACTGTTCTTCTGTATGCTAATAATACTGCTATGATATATGCTAATAACACTGTTCAACACACACACAAACAAACATACACCTATTAGACACACACAAACACACACACACACACACACACACTGGCCAGAAATTCCACTGACTTGAGTTGGAAGTGAAGGTAAAAAATGGGGTCATTGTTTTTGCTGCAGATGAGGCACTCACATAATGAATATGCTGAACGCTACATAAAGTGAAAGGTACACAAGAGGCACACATTTGGCTTAGCTCAGCCTGTCCCTCAAATTAAACTCATGCTTACACACTGATGTTTCAACCGATAGGCACACAGTAGAGCTGTAAAAACTGTAATCTAGCTTAACTTGAATGGACAACTCTCATGATTCTTTTAAGTGGTAATCTGCGAGGTCCTCATTTCTTTGGTGTTTGGTGAAGCGGTCATTGCTGTGGTGTTTTTTCAGACACTTCCGAGAGATCACTTTGCAATAAAACAGTGTAGCCAATGCTGTCACCAAATTTGCCTTTGGTGGATAAATCAATAAGGGTCACGCATCTCGCTGACTGGTAACTTTTTGAGGCGATAACATTTGAATGCCTCGATTATACAGTTGTTGGTCTGCTCTCAATTTTTTACACTGTACTCCAAAATCCTTTCCTGTAATTTATATTCTGCTGCACTTCATGATGAATTATGAGCATGATCTATTGTATAAGTAAATGTTAACATTTTTAAATGAACTCAATCATCATAATGGCTGATTCTACACAGTAAAATAATTATTTATTATTTACTACATTATTTTAGTTTACCACCTCTTGGCATATGAGTAAAAAAAACAACAACATTTTAGACACTGGTGAAGTCTTTTTCCTTGGATTTTCTGTTGATGAAGATTGAGTTTCTCTTTCCTCTGTCTGTTCAGCCATGGAGGCTCTTACTGCTCCTGTTAACTACCCTGTTTGTCTTCTATTTATTCCAAACAAACCACTGTTGCTGCTGCCAGTAACTTAAAATGCATCACCTCCTGTGCACTAGTGGATTCTTGATATAGAGAGCAGCAAAATGAACATTGAAAGACCTCATGAAATGGCATCTTCACTTCCACGATTTGATGTATTTCCTTTTGAAGTAGGATGTTGAGGTGGGACATAATGCAGTGAGGGAATATTCGAAAGTGTAAACCAATGGAATATCAGTCAGGGACAGAAAGGCAGTTTTATTTGATTGGAGGAGCGGAGGGGCAGAGGGGCGGGATTGTTCAGATCTGTGATGATTTTATTGGTATTTTATTGGAATTTTTATTCACGCCTCCTGGTGCAGCATGAGGTCACCATGAAAGATACTCTGCATGTTTTCCAGGAAGTAAAGGTAATGGCAGTTCATTTCATGGGGACTTTAATATGACGGATTATTACTTTAAATGCAGTGCACCTTGGGCCCAATGAAAATTATTCAAACATATTTCTCAACACCCACACCCTCCCACACCCCACCTCCAAAGGGGAAAAAAAATCATTTGGAGATATTAAGGTTTTATTTCAAAAGCATCACGGTGTAACAGTGCATTGTCTTGTTTACAGAGTTTAAAAAATGTGGTCTGAGCAACTTTCTCAGAAAGCTCCCATGACACCTTGCTGTTCGCCAAATCACAGCCACAGAAAATGTTGCTAAGAATACATTTCGATGAGGATTGTGAGAACAGGATCTCAGAAGGATGAAAACTTCCAAAAGATTAATGGTGTGAAAAGGGGAGGTAACTCCTGCCACCCAATAAAGTCAAGGCTTGTGTAAACAGCCAAAGCTCTCTCACCCCTGGCCCAGATGTATGGGCTAATAGTTTAGGAAGGGCTCTTTTGCAGACTCACTCTCTCTCTCTCTCTCTCCCTCCCTCCTCCTCTCTCTCTCTCTCTCTCTCTCTCTCTCCCTCCTCCTCCTCCTCCTCCTCCTCCTCCTCCTCCTCCTCCTCCTCTCTCTCTCTCTCTCTCTCTCTCTCTCTCTCTCTCTCTCTCTCTCTGTCTGTGTGTGTGTGCGTGTGTGTTTTTCTTTTTTTGGTTGGTATGTTAGAGGCAATAATGGAGTTAAAAATCAAACGCGCGCAAGCACACACACACACACACACACACATATGCATGCACACATGCTGATATATACAGTGCCCAGTATATGTGCATTAAAGAATAGACCTTGCCCTGCATTATTAATGTAATGTTCACTAGTTACATCTCTCAATAAATAAACATTAATGTCTTTTTAATGGCTTTCAAAGCGCGATCTCCCCAGTGCCAGCCCCTCCTCTGAAACACTTGTTATTATAATTCAAACAACACTTCCTTCCCTGCAGCCAAGACGCTTTCTTCTCAACTCGTATTTCAGAATTACTCGATAAGCACTGTACAAATAAAACCATCCATGAATAAAAATGAATAATAAGAGAAAAAAGTTGAAGAGTAGCCCTCAATCCTATGATTAACTGAGCTATATTTACTGCAGAAAACCCTCACAGTGTATTCCTCATATTGATAGACCAGGAATTCAAGTCTATGGCATCATCAGATCGTTACTCTGTACCTTAGCACCTAGCTTGCTGGGGCTGCAAAAACAGTGCTGAATAATGCAGGTGTGCTGGACATCTACAGCCAGAATAACTTTGTGTATGACAGAGACATAAAAGGTGAAATATGGCTTCTTGGTTGCTGTTTAATTGTTTTGGTTACAATAGGAAAAATATAAATGCTGCATTTGTGTGTGGAGTTTATTATGTGTAAAATTAAAAGGAAGGGAATTGTTTGCAAACGTGTAAAGTATTTATTAATGTATGTACATACTTATTTGGTTATTCATCCATTGATTTATTTTTAATCCAGGTTAGCCCACACTACAATATGTCTGAATATATTTGGACAATGCAAAATGTCTGAGTGTCCCCTGAGTTTGCTGCTGTACATATACACAAGCACTAAAATACAGTAAAAAAAAAAAAAAAAAACCCAGTCTGCAGCTGTAAGAGTTTATGCAACCATAAATATTTGAAGTGAAATATCACTGAATTTCAACATCAAAATCTGTTATTCCTATGCCCAGAAGAGATTTCAAGTACTTGCTGTATTAGTAAACATCCACAACTGTCTCCCATAGCCAGGAAGGAAGAGGAGTGTGTCCTTCCTTTGATCCGTAACATCATCTTAAATTTAATGGTATTCCCCTTTAATTTGAATCAAATGGGCAAGAATTTAAAACAGTGTCTAAATGAGCCCACCGAGCTCCTGTGGGCTGAGCTGAATAGAGAGCTGTAAATGACCTGTCTCTTGGAAATTATGTCCACAGTAAATGTGAGAACTACTTTTACTGTTCCCGCTATAATCACTTGCACTCTATTCAATTTCATTCAATTATGCTTTATTGGCAAAGCTGCAAAACATGGCGTTGCCAAATTAAATGTTGCCAGTTTAAGGGAAACATTGGTAGTGAAAAGTGATGAGGAAGTATGCCCCTTCTCACGCTCTCCCTCTCTCGCGCTGTCTTCCTCTTCTCTCTCTTTTCTTTATTTTCAGACATACACGTGTGCACAGGCAAACACACACACACACACACACACACACACACATTCACTAAGTCACTCACTCACTCACCCACTCAGTCTTTGTTAGGGAAGGTCACAGGTCTGAATTGGCCTGTCATTCACTCCAATGCAGTCCAGTGCAGTGAGTGTGTGAGTGTGTGTGTGTGTGTGCGCGTGTGTGTGTGTCTATCTGGGTGTGTGTCTATGTGGGTGTGCGACTAATCCAGGTGCTCTACAGAAGGCAAGATAAAAATCTTAGCCTGCCCGTTCTCCAGTTGGGCCTCTGAATCTGCCAACAGGAGAGAGGTTGACCCCAACAACCTCCTGGCCTGGTGTGTTTAATAGCTGAAACATTCCTTCGCAGAGAGAGAGAGAGAGAGAGAGAGAGAGAGAGAGAGAGAGAGAGAAAAGAGGGTGACAGAATTATTATTTGTCTTATTTGAATTTACATATCTGAAACCTGGGTAAATATAACACAAGGTGAATGAGCTTGATGTGTTCATGTATTGTAGCTTGCATCTAATCAAAAGCAGCTACATGTTAATGTATGTAACCATAAGACAAAATACCTCACACAATTACTCTAAATAGAAAACACATTTTTCCCTCCACTTCAGACCCCCTGTACATAGTAATTTAAATTTTCCACTATATAGTCTACTATATAGGCTGAAAATAAACTAGACACCTCAGGCAGATTTCTTGTAAATCATCTTGTGATGCATACAATACTAGCTTCTCATTGTAACAGCTTCTTTGCGGGCAACTTTTACAGAAATGTTAAGGAGTGTTGGCTCACAATTTGGCTCAGTTGGTAAATATAAGGCTACAATCACGCTGTTCACCCATTTTTACATACATACATACATAAACATCGCTTTAGGCAACACATTTTATTAGTCACAATAGAATACCATTACCATTTTTACAGCTCAAACAGACAATTGAAACCATATTAGTGGGAGGAAGAGATAGAGTGAGTAGGTGAGAGAGAGAGAGACAAAGAGATAGAGTGTGCATGTGTGTGGGTATGAGTGTGTGTATGATTGTGTGTGTGTGTGTGTCTCGGCAGAGCCCATGGGCCTGGCTTTGATTAGAGCCTGCATGTTAAAATGGGAGGCAGCTGAGGCTGGAGCTGGAGCTGGTTAGCGGCTGCCGACAAATGGAGAGAGACCAGGAAGATTTTTATCAAACACACATGAACATTGGGGGGGATGTCATTTATTTTCCCAGGATGGCAACACACACACACACACACACAGGCAAAAAAACCCACAAAAACACAAACCCACGCACGCACACATAAACACATTAATTTCAAAGTAATCATACAAACAAAGGAACACACAGGCAGAGAAGGAATATCCACAGAAAATAATGGGATACAAAGTAAAGACCAAGAAGGAGCCGGTGAAACAACAAATGGGAAACAATAAAACAGCAGTAAAACTCTTGCAAAATGCTGTCGGGGACTTTTTCCCATTGTGGTGTTTAGCCAGCAGTAATATGTCATGGTTTCATTGTGTCTCTAATCTGATAAGGCTTTATGGTTCCTCCTGCTATTAGTGTCATCTATTGTCATTTGAGGTGGCAGAGTGGCAGCCTGTGGCATTGACCTCCTACAGATCCCGCATTCTCCCACAGACGATGGATTGAGTTAGGAGTCACGCCTCTTCTGACATCAGTATCTATCTACGGGGGGTGGGAGCGGGCTGAGGAAGTGAGTGATAGCTGAATTTTGTTGTTGCTCACATAGGGAGGAGGGGTGTGATGAGGTTATGTCGCGTTTTGTCTCCCCCCAGAGGCTGGAGAATTTTGTGCCCTGCATTACACTCGCAGGACCTCTCTCTCTCTCTCTCTGTCTGTCTTCCCTCTTTTCCCTTCGCCTCTCTTTCATTCCACATGTGGTGCCGAAGTCCTTCCTTGTGTTTAATATATATCATTTCTTGTACGAGGGTTAGCTGATCTTCTCAGAACATAGCCGATTTGGCTTTATAGGTCCCGGGTTGTAAGGCTAATTAAATTCTACAAGATATGTTTATTTCACAGCACATCCCACAGATGAATTCCAAGTATAATAACGCACCAGTCATAGTTTCTCTGAAATTCAGTCCATATGTTTATGATTTATGCCCCCGTCTGCTTTTTCACGCTACAGTAATGCCATGAAATTTCTGAATAGACATATCTCCACAGTCAATGATTCCCCATGACCTAAACTTTTTAGTCGATGATAAATCCAAAAAAAGAACGGCGGATAACATCTCTTAAGCTACAGTGAGGTTGCTTTTATTAAGTTGCAAAGAGATGGATATCCTCTTCCTATACTTTCACGGTTAAATGAACACGGGACTGCATGTTTGGTCCCGCATGTTATTCCCTCCCAGAAATTAATAAGTGTTTAGATCATGTTACTTCTTGGTATTTTGCATGGGGACTGTGCCCCCCCCCCCCGTCCACCTCTTCCTGCTTTGAATTAACTGGAAACATGTTTCCACCGCTGATAAGTATCGGAGAGGACAGGCCGCAAGATTACTTTGGATCTCGGAACCGCTTCTTTTTTATTTTTCATTCTGGCCAGAAGATAAGAGAGGGTTGAACAAACACGCCAGAGAACCCACTGCCGCCCCGCCGCCGAAGGAAGGTCACATACTTCTGGTATTCCACGGAGGGAAGTCCCGCAGAAAGAAAAACTTTTTGAATTAATTTGATACTACTTTACTTGATCGTCTCAGAAAACATGTTTTTGGTTTTACATCAGACATAATATGTTTGTATAAGCTGCTAGGAATAACGCCCAAATGGATCCTGCAAGGTCTGACTGATATAAAAGCAGTGTAATTCTATATTCTGCTGATGGATGTCAAGGATGCATTAGAGCGATCACTGGTAAAATGGCATGTAGAACACATTTAATAATGCCCTAAATGCTAAAAGCTTTGAACTTTCCTGCCCACTGCGCCATGGTTAATGGCGCTTAATGAAATAATAGATGGCTGTGATTGACCACTACAAAATACCTTTCAGTTAAAGCCAAATTGAAAACAGTAAACCAAATTGAAAACTTGGAGCACGCTGTACCCTTTTGGAGGTAAAAACTAAATGTGCATTTGTGTGTGTGTGATCAGTCAATATGTGAATTTTATAAAAGCTACTCTTTGTGTGTTTTTAATTGTTTAATGCTGTGAGTTTTGCATTTATTGCACTAAACAATTCATGTGTTTTTAGCAGACTAATGTGTGTATGTTTTTAATTGTTGTTTATTGCTTGTGGGATTTTAACCATCCTGAACAATATACACAAAATAATTTGAAAATATGTCTCTTAATGCAGAATCAATTTGTCTCACTTGCTTCATCTTAGCAATACATGCTTGCTCAATATATTGTTGTATACAGCAACATTAATGGTAGGTAAGGCACGTGTAACATACAGTAACACGCCCGTTCTCAAATATTTTGAGATTTACATTTTTAATTGTGAATAATTTGATTTTTAGAGATTCAAGTGTAAATCCCAACCCAAACATGGAATCAAACTGAGTCACGCCACAGATGTTCACAGGCCTTAACAGACCATCTGCCATGCTGGTACTGTAGGTGAGGCAGTGGTGGGTCTTCAGCTGTTTTGCATCACAGATAATGAGATGCTCCCCTGACCCTGGCAGTCGCTTTGGGTCTGAATTTGATCGATGAGACTCTCCCTTTGACCCTTATCTAGTGTTGGGCTTTGCATACAGCTCTACATCTGGAAGAGAGATCAGGGCTTTTTCATGGAGTTTTGGATGAGAACGTGACCAGACTCTATTGCTTGGTGTGTTACTGCCAAGCCACCAAAGTTGCTCACTTCCTCCAGAATTTTCCATCAGGGGAAAAACAACCTCTGATGTCTGACTCGTCATGGTTTCTTGATGGATGAGCTATGAGACAGGGACTTTAAATAGAAGAAAATGTGCTATTTGTGTTTTTCTCCTCATTTTACGGATGTCCCCAAACATTTGAAATATTCGAAGGATGAACGTTTTTATTGCAGTCATTAGGTTGGAGAAGATAACATTAAATTTTGTGTTGTACAAGCATCTATTTCTCTAAATCAGAAAGCTTTATAAGACATAAACCTTGCCTCTTTATGCCTTTTGGAGGGCAAAACCGTGTCTGCACCATGCCAATAAGCTCAGAGCAAGTCTGTCTTCATCTTCCATGCCATTTCAAGGTGTCAGAATAATAGCTACATTATTTTCTGAATTCAACCTTAAACTCTTTAATTCTTCAGAGGCCCTTCCCTTCTTCCCAAGATGATTCACCAATCTTTTACATCTGCCATTTTGCAACAATGTCAAAATTTCAGAGCTGGGGTTTTGGTAAAAGGACTATTAGAGTGATATTAGTGGCAGCCTTTTCTCTTAAGTCTCCTCCGCACTGCTCTGAAGTGCTTCTCAGTACTGTCTAAGAGTCCCATGGGTAGGATAATGACAATCGATGCTCTTTTCATCAGCAAAGCCATCGCGTGGTCCAACTCTGCCAGGTTCCCAGTAATGTAAAAGTTAATATTTCATGCCAGTTATATTCTCTGCAAATGAAATGGCAAACATTCCTAAAGTTCGTCTCACACAGCATAACATATTCATTCAGCGGACATTTGTTGGCAGTGATTGGAGCCCATTTCTTGACAAATGAAATATGCAGAGGAAGGACAATATTGATTGACTATGCCAACAGTTTTTCATTTGCTCCAAGTTTCAGCTTTGGAAAAAAAAGTCTTTTACTGTGCTCAAAAAAAATAAACACAGTAAAATACCAAGCTTGCAACTTCAAATAATGAGTATGTATATTAATTAGGCATATGCTGCAAACACAGCAGGGAGGCTAAGTAGCGTTTCTGCGGTAACTCCCATCATCTTCGGTGACTGTTAAACCCAATGTGTTGAGGACCATGAATATCAGTAATTAGTTTCTTTGGTTTAACAGCATCTGTGATCACCAGATTGATCCTGAATCCAACGCCTGCTGGCCAAATAAAGGCTTCCCTGGGCTGAATTTTCCAAAGTTGTCTGGATTCTGTTTGTGTAATAAAACCCAATTTGTTGTCGTGCCTTGTTAAAGCCCAAATAAAAGCCTGGATATTTTCTTCTTGGAGAAATAAAGGTGGTCAATGTGCAGCGCGTTGGATCTATGATTCATAAAACAAAATGCTGCATGTGATTAAGGATTTATGTGTATGCAGTATGATGTTATTGCTGTTTGTGTGCATTGTGTGTTTTGCTGATAGTACACGAGATGTGCCATGCTCTGTTTATGTGTACATGCATACATGTATGTGTGTGTGTGTGTGTGTGTTTGTGTGAATGCGTGCGTGTGTTTATGTGTTTGTACGCATTTGCCCTTGCGTGTAGCTGCATCACATAAACTGTTTTTCTAAAATTTGTTTGGCCGCCTAAGTTTTCACAGAACCAACTTTCCACAACAATTCTCAAGTTTCACAACCTACAGTTTACTCAAGGACAAATAATGCCCAGTTTCCGTAAGGAGCTCATATGAAGCCCCAGCAGGATGCCTAATTGGAGCTGTTGTACACCGGTGTCTTGGGGTTCAACCAGACACTGTGTGTTCAAATGCGTCCTACTTCATGTGTTCAAATTCCAGTTTGTGCTGTGGTGCTGCATCTATGTCTAATAATAAAAGCACTTTTTAATAAAAGCACTTTTCAAAACAAAGTTACAAAGTGCTTTACAGAGACAGGGAAGTAAAACAGAGGTAATAAAATAAGGTAAAGGCACAGGAAAGAGAAATAAAAAAAGGCAGAAAAACAAATCAACCAAAGCCGATAAAAGTCAGTAAAAGTTAAAACAATAGAACAAAACCGAATAAAAGCAGAGCCAAAAAATGACAAAAAGAAAATAAGAGCAATAAAATCCACAACAGGAAGGATAATCTATAAAAGATGTTAGGGATTTAAATGATAACACAGACTGAATTCCAGTCTAGTCTAATATGATATCTCATTATGTAATCCCTACAATTTTTGTAGGGATGCAGCATATTGTTATACACACACACTCTGTCGTCATCTCAGAGTGAGAGTTAATATTCACATCACATATAGTACTCATAGAAGCACATCAATTCATTAATCTTCTGTCGTCAGGTTTAAAGAATCTATTAGAGCTAATTATGGACAATTAGCAAGGAGCAAAGGAATTATTTTATACAGCATATCTAACCAGATTACTTCACAGAATTAACCCAATACTCATTATAATTATTGAGACAGGAAACACACTATTATAGCAAAGGAATGTTTAACTCTTACTGAAACAAGCAAACCAAAAGAAATAAAATAAAATAAAATAAAATAAAAGTAACAGTAACAAAAGAAGCAAAAAAATATATTTATAGTATACTGGAATCACAAAAAATAAACAGCGCACAGTTTTGAAAATGTAACATTTAGGCGGTGGCTTCATCCAATCAGAGGACTGCTTGTTGAGGGGTTAAATGGGAAAAAACAAGGGGCCCACCTGTTCCTCGACAGGCCTCTCACCACATAATGAAATATCCACATGTTCTACTAATTTGCTTTTATTGCGCTACCCAAATGGGTTTGTATTTCATTGTAGCGTAAAAAATAATAAACACTGAATAGAAATACAGGACCACAGCAAAATCAACGCAATCACTTTTTTTCCCCCTTCGCCTTCCCTCTCCCTCTCCCTGTTGTTCCCTCAGTCTTGGCCACATCAGACGCTTTTCCAATTAGGCCCATAGAGTAGAGCAGTCTAATATATATTCATAGCCGGTATGAATGACAGAGGAGTGATGATAATGATCATGATATGAGCTAGGGAAAGCAATTACAGTCACCGCTGCCATAAATAGTAATTGCAGAAATCTCTATTATTACAAAGAAACCACACAACACTCGGTATATGGCCAACATTCGCTGAAGAGGAGGGGTGGCGGAGAGCGGCTACTGCACCAGCTACTTTTTTTAATGAAAGACTGTTTGGCAACTTTTCCTAACAAGCCATTCAATTAGCACTTCAACTGAGTGGCCATGCAGATATGTTATTGACTCTGTTTTAGTGGTTTCTCTGAAATTGACTTTCTCTCCACAGTTTTCAATAGTGTGCAAATGGCAATGGTAAACCAAGCCAATTACACAATTTATGTAGTAATTACTTCATGTTCAGGGTAGCTTGGCTATAACCTTCACTCTCTATCCTTTCTTTTTCACACTCAACATATGTATGAGAATATGCTTTTGTGTGTGTGTGTGTGTGTGAGAGCATGCACTAGCCCACCCATGTGCCTGCTTGTGCATTGATGGCTGCTGCAGTGTGTGTGGGGAAAACGAGGGAGTGTGGAGTTTTAGGGGGGTATGATTTATAGCGCTCTGCAGGTTATAACTCATTTCAAACTGAATTTCCTGCCTGTGTGAATGCATCCTTCCGTAATGCCCTTGACAGAATGGAAAGCACAGCCGATGTTCCATGTCTAAAGACAGACATTTTTGGGTGTGACTTTTGAATCAGAGCTTATAAATTACCCGTTACGAGGCAAGTCGATTGTCCCGTGAAGACGTGCCATTCACGAATCCCTTTCTTGCATTATAGAAAATGTCTGCCATTGATTGAGGGCTATTATTGGAAATCATATCAGCGGAATTATTTATGGATAAAAATGGGATGACTCTGTGATGGTCCAATGAATCAGGGGGGCAATGGTGGCCAGTAGTTTTGACCTCACAGTGTTATGGATCACATTTAACTGAAGGCAATCAAAACAAACTCCCCAAATTTGCAAACAATGGGGAATAAAAATGGTAATTAGATTGCTTACGAGTCAAGCTAAGTTACACATCGGGAACCATTTACTCTGAATCCTCCCAGAGGTCAAGCTTTTGGACGTTCCCAGTAGCCAGCGAGAGAAAAAAAAAAAAACAGTCTTGCTAGCCAGGTTATTTTATTTGTCGTAATTAATGGCTGATTTAAAATCTATAAATAAAGCCAACCTAGTGCTAAACTCTGTATTGCCATTTCTCCTGCCTGAGGGGTGCAGCTGTGTGTTATCAGCAGCACAGAGAGAAACACTCACCAGAGAACAGCTTGACCAAATGTGTGTGTGCGTGTGTGTGTGTGTGTGTGCACATGTGTGCGTGCACGTGTGTGTACAGCATAGTTGACTATAAAACAAACAACTCTGATAAAGTAGCAAAACAAAAAAAAACGAAGTGATTCTACTAGAAACAGTGTGTCCTAGCATTCTGTATCCATTAAACTGTTTTAATGAATGCAGGTCATAGCCTGCACTTAAATTGGGTGTCTTTTATAAAATAACTCAGCCTCAGCCAGTGTGTGTTTGTGTGTTCAGATGTGTGTGTATCTTCAGAGGTACATAGGGTTTATGATGCTTTGATGCAGGTTTGGACTGTTTTCATGACTATGTCTTTATGTTTGGACCTCTGACATTCACCTGCAGTACACACACACACACACACACACACACACACACACACACACACATATGGCACTCCATGAATCAGTAGTATGTCTAATTTCTCAGCACATTAAAGGGAGGATGGCCTTGTAGGACTCCAAATGAAAGGGCTAATGTCCCACTATTGATTTTCCCTCCTTTAATTTGTAGCTTATTTATAGCTGTCTCCCCTTTTGTGAAAGAGAGAGAAATAAAGAGGGAAAAGACAGAGACAGAAGGAAAGCGACAGGCAAACAGGCAGACGGAGTGGTACACACAGGCAGGTAGATAGACAGACAATAAGGAAGACAAACAGCTGCAGGAGACACAGACAAACATGGAGAGAGAGGCGATGCTTCAGTCCAGTCCTCATAATAAGATATGCTCACTTCCTCAACACACTCCAAACAGCGAGGGCCGACATTCTTTCTCCCTCCATTAAAAGCTTCGGGAACAAATAACCGTAGGCGAGATGCACGGCAAAGGTTTTGCAATATCTCATATCTTGAAGTAATAAGACAGTGATAATGGCCTATGTTCTCTGGTTTTATTACCTCAAAATACAAGCTATTGCCAAATCTTTATCATGATTCATCTTGCTGTATTCCAAAGAGTGTTCCTTCATTCACCTGCCTTTGCTGATGCACTCCGCCTTTATTTGTTCAAGAGGCCATGCTCTTTTTCAGCCACACTCACATACACGCACATACACACATTCACACCGGGCGCTCCCTGGTACAGCGACAACCGTCTGCTGTTGCCGACTGAGCATCTCCACTGGAGCAGTTGGAGGTTTAAAAGCCTTGCTCAAAGGCACTTTCAAATAAAATAGCTGTTGAGGGAGGGGATAGTGTTAACCTTTGTGTTGTCCTCGGGTCAAAAATTAGTTGTTTCTGAGTTTAACAATAGTGAACATTTTTTTTGCATGAAATTTGATGACTCCTGGAGTGATTTTACAATTAGAAAAAGTGAAACATTTACCTTTTTTATATTTTTATAAAAGCTGTACACCATCAAGGTACAAAGATTGTCATTAAATCAATGACAGACTAATTAAAATTTTATAAAAACTGTATAAATGATTTGTATTAACTATGAAGAACTCTTTTTTTCACGAGAACAATTGTTTTCTCGCAAGAAATAGAGTGAGGGGTGGTTCAGTACTAGTCCACTTATGATGTATATTTTACAGTAAAACCGTACAGCACCTTACAGTGTACAGTGGTGTACACTGAATAAATACAGAATACCTGGACTGTGAGGTAGGAAAACACAATTATTCCCCAAGTTGTTGATACGTGACAGGTTGTTTCTTCATGCAAAATAGATGTTGGGTTAAAAATTAAATGAAGAGGCTTTATACTAGGAGGGACAGTGAGAGTGGGTCATTTTTGACCCGAGGACAAGGGGAGCATACAGAATATGAAGATATCACAAGGGTTAATCAATTATTTTCCCTGCACAGACCTTTCCCAGCTCGTCGCAGGATTTGAACCGCCGACCTTCTGTTCAATCATCACCTTGACATTCCGTTCCAAAAATGTTTCACGTCAGAGAAAAATGCCAGGAGGAGCATATTTCCTCTGTGTACAGTAGATTTTCTATATACAGCACTGTAACTAGACTTTGGTGAGCAGCAATTTATTGGCCCAAGATACTGTGCTATGATATCCTACACTCCTGACCTTTTCCTATAGTGGGCAGTATGCGCTATACAGGCATCACAGAGTAATAGAGATATGAAGCTGAAAATCTGCTGAAAACCATTCCACTGCAACTAAACAGTACTGCATGTATTGTACAGATAGAAAACAAGATTGGGATAGCTTATGGGAGAGTAAGCACGTGTGTGTGCGCACACGCCTGTGTGTTTTCAGACGAGTGTCCTTGTGTGTTTGTGTGCATGTGTCCGGCTCCGTATGGGGAATGTGTGCAAACTTGCCTACAACAACATTTTGCAACAACGTTAGCGTAAGTTCAAATGACCCCTAAAAGCTTGTGTGAGGTCATACAATATTTGGACAGCCTAGTCCAATTTAGCCAGTCATATCTCCATCTGTTTCGCTCTGTATTTATTTCGAATGGGGATTGAAAACTGAGATAGGCCAGCTGTATGCATTTAGAAGTATGGCAGAGGAAGGCAGACTCGGTGCCCCCCCGCCCCCCCACCCCCGGCTTTGCCCCTGTTAGTGTGCCAATTTGTCTCCTCTATCCACCATATCCCGAGTCAAACAGTGTACCTCCTGTCTCGGTGAACTTCTGGCACAGTCAGCAGGCTGAAACGAATTCATTACCTGGTGCTCTTGCTGTAAAGTTTTAAACTGTGATGGTGGGGGGGTAGAAAAAACCTAATGCAAATAAATATACCATTACTTTTTTAGCATAACACCTGGAAACCTGTTGACGTTACCTGTTAGATTTAATTTGTGGCTCTGGGGCATGTTTGTGAAGTTAGCCAGGCTGAGGTTAGCCTGACATGGACAGGCTGTCACACAAAAAAGAAAAGAAAAAAACTTAAATCATAATTTTCTGTTCATATCCTGCATGATTTTCAAAGAGGCTTTTCAGATATGTATAGTTTAAACATTTACTGTACATGTCTCTTATGCCCCTTACAGCAAATTCCCTCTGTCAATTTTCAACGGTGCCCTACAGAGCTGTCCATCAGATAAATGAGGTGATTATAGGGCCTGATCAATAGAGATTATCTTTTTATAGCTGTTGTTATTAGTGACCGATCAAACAGAGGATAACATGCTGTAAGTGATAATGTTGTGCATAGTTTTTACACTTATATTGAGGATAAATTTGCCATGGTATTTTCAGCTTATTTTTGCGCTCCATGTGAACACAGAAGGTCAACAGTTCAAAATGATTATAGCGCAACTCGGCACAGGTGTCTCAAAACCTCTGGAAAGTGTGTTTACATAATTGTGAACAGCATGACACATTCTGCTCTGCCATGAACACACCGTGTCACAAGCAATATAGCATGTACATGTTCCACACCGTGTAGACAGTCACTGGCTAGCAGCAAAACCAAATAATGACAACACAAGGCAAACAAATCGAGCCTGCCGACGCCAAGGCTGACACCCAAGGTCTTCCATCACTGTTCTGCTGCTGCTGCTGCTCTGGCCTCTACATCTAAGGATTTTGCCCTAAAGTCTGACATTGTGCGAGTGTGTATGGACTGTACAGTATGTGTGTGTGTGTGTGTGTTTGACAGAGACCGAGAGAGAGAGAGAGGAAATGAAAGGCAGTTGTGTGAGAGGTTGGTTGGGTGAAAGTGAGACAGTCTGCCATGCCATTTTCAGGCCCTGTGACATTTCTGCTGAGCACTGGTCACCCATGGCGGTCATTGGTGACGCACACGTGACAGAAATGCTGACCTTGTCGGTCAATTCAACCGCCACATTGCTGACACCTACGTTTCTGGAGCTTTCTGTGTAAATTGAAGATGCACATCTTCAGAGTCAGGCATGCTTTGCAAGTCATTAACCTCATCACGTACTGTGTGTTTAGCCAGCGTGCAAGAACAAAACAGATATATACAGTAACAGTAATGCTCTGTGATACACCTGTGCAGAATCATTCAGTCTCACACTCACGGTTCTTTGATTTTTCTTTTCAAAATTCAACACCCACATCGGTTTAGAGGGACTGGCTGTCTCGGGGAGTGTAGTAAATCTGAGAATCTCAGAGGAAAGCTGGCTAATTCATCTAGAGTCACTCTGTGCTCTCCACCCTGTACTGAATATTAAACAGTGAATGTTCCCAGTATCAAGCTGGCATCCAGTCCAAACAGATGATGGATGAAGCACCAACTGGGCTATCTCTCTCCTCTCTCTCCTCCCTCTCTCTGTTTCATCCTGATACGCGCAGATGATTTATATTTGGACTATTTCTTCCTATTGATTCTCATTTTAGCTTTCCTCTTTGGCATTGTACCTCTTTTTCTTTCTTTTTCCGTGGACTGTGGCATCTTTTCTGTCCAATATTGCTCTCTCTCTCTCTCTCTCTCTCTCTCTCTCTCTCCATTTCTGTCATTCTCCTTCCCTCCTTTCCTTTTTTTTGTGCTGCATAGGCTGTCCACTTCAATCTCTTGTGCAATCACAAAAACTATGGCTAACATAATATTAATAGACATAACAATAGACAGCAATTGAACCATCCTCATTTCCTATTGATGGATATTCCTTCCATTTAACGTTTGATTTAACTTATGTATAACCCTCTGCATTCCAGCTGCAAAGCAATCTTTATTCTTTATTCCAGACATCTAAAACTAGATTCCTTCCTTACTGTTGGCATTCGATTAACATGTCGTATTTAAACAACGCTTATCTCGTGGAGCAGATGCAAAAAAATATATCCCGGTAGAAATATAATCACGAAACTTTCCTTTGAAAGATGAGATATACAGGAATAAGAAAAAAAAGTTTTGGTGACACTGCTCCTTTGTTTTTCTTTTATCTCAGTCTGCCTGCCTGCTGTCAATCCTGCGTTCCCTCCAGACATTATGGACACCAGATCCTCCACGCCTCCCTGCATTCCTCCAGCAACCTGATTATTTTCTAAGCTTTGATAAGTGACTGCTGAGTTTAAAGAGGAGGAAAAAACGAAAGAATAAAGGGAAAAATGAAACCCATCAGAGTCGTTTATGGCTCTGACCTTTCGCTGCGCAGACCACACGCTTTATTATCCCTCATTCCGACTCAGGACTCATTAGGAACAACGGGTTTACTCTGACATGTGGAATTCTTCACACACACACACACATACACACATGCACGCACATTCCGGGGTCTACGGTGGTTATTAGTTTGGCACAGGGAGCGGGAATGACATCATGAGGCAGGCGGCGGTAAACACTCTTGATTGGTGGACAGCTGAGACTGCCAAGAGAGTGGGTGTCACTGTTGGTGGTCCGCGGTCCCTCGCTAGAGTCCTGCCCAAGGGCGACTTAGCTGAATAAGTACGGTTCTCTCTGCGCTGAGGTCGAACAAGCATGTGTTGAACTGGTGGGACTGATTAGAGTATTTGGGCTTGTTGTGTTTGTTTGAACAGAGGCAGCTCACATCCCAAATCCTTTTTACATGACAACCTTGTCTTGTACACTTGGATACGTATCATAAATATATGGTCTAGTGATGTTTGGTTTGCAAAGTGAAACACACATTTTCGGTACTGTGCGGGTTCTGTTTATTCTTTCAATTTCATTTTGTGGATGTGTGTGTGTGTGTGTGTTGGCACACTACATTAGCACATTTGAAGGGATTCATCTACTTTGTATATGCCTCCATACTTTAAGCCAGGCTTTTCTTTTTCACCCTTTTGCAATACAAGGTAAAATGTAATTGTGTTGTCTTTTTCACCAGCTTGTACTACAGCAGCTTAGGGCCCTGGAAGGAAGCCAAATGAAGTGTTCCAGACACAGTGGTGAGGCGACGAGAAAGAGACTGAGAGAGAGAGAGGGGGAGAGAGAGAGAGAGAGAGAGAGAGAGAGAGAGAGAGAGAGAGAGATGGAAGGAGAGAAGGTGCACAGTTCAAGTGTAGTTGTAAAATATGTGACAGGCAAGGAGAAAAATGTCCTCCTCTGGTGGAAACCATATTGTTTTTGGGAGATCTATGGGGCCATTGGATGGACCTAATGTCACTTTCTCCAATGCAGTGCCTGACCCTCCAGATGCAAACTGTCTGTTGTCCGATACAGACAACCAATCAACTGATTCATTGTTTGTGGGGAAACACTTTGTAAACATTAGAGGAAACTCTGTATGTATGTGTGTGTGTGCTCATGTGTGCGTGTTTGTGTGCGCATCTGTCTGGACTGTGGTTACATCCAGATGGTCACTTGGTCCCATCCGTGGTACTATATTTGTGTGTGTGTGTGTGTGTGTGTGTGTGTGTGTACCTCAAGAATGCAAGAGGTACAGGTCTCTAATCCACTTCACTTCTCCTCTAGCCATCTAAAAAGATAAACATTAAATATTTTTTTAGAAAATATTGCATTAGACTTCATTGTGATAATATAAAATATGCAGTGACAGTGTTGCAGCAGAGTTGGTACTGATCTGAGGTTTCAGAGTGTCTGCACAGAAGCTGAGTGGAATGACTGAGGCAGTGTTGACATCCGCCCAATCAACTACAGGGAGAAATCCAATTGCTGAAATGCTGGAACACAGGAAGTCAAAACAGGTAACAGACAGGCCCAAATGAATCATTTACTCTGCCATTTCCATTTTGTAAGACTGAAGATGAAGAGTGGCCAAGGTTTTAAAACAAAAAATAGTACAAGAATTAGAAATATAAGCAAAGATGGTTCTTGTTGTTTAACTGATTACCACCTGGAACTGTTCGGACAAATGAAAATGGGTGTGATACATACTGTAAACAGAGGATGTCATGGTACTGGGGCATTTATTTGAAGTCGAGCCCATTGTTTTCAGCTGTGGCAATGGCAAATCATACACATAATGGATCCCACATGGCAAGACAACAAATGGAGGTAAGATTTTACATTAAATAAGATTCCTGATCCTGGGATGATGCTTGGAAGTGAATGAAGCCATTGCTTATATTAAAATACTTCATAAATTATTCTTGGAAGAGTAGATGCACTTTATACAGCCAGGTAGTGCTTTTTTTAATTTTTATTTAATAATAGGAAACAGAGTATAACCCTGGAAACATATAGAATGCTATAAGAACTACACAGGCCCAACGTTTATTTTTCCATCCTCTGACTTTGTGAAGCTCTGTGAACTACTCTTTCAAATTAGTACAGCGTCTCAAGGAAATGTACGTTAGGAACCATTTCCCTAAAATCTTTTCTTATTTTCCCCTGAAAGAGGCTCTAAAAGTCTTTTCCAAAGTGCCTAGACAGACTGAAAGAAATATCATCTTTCATTCCTTGCCTGAACAAAGAATATTCACAGCCTCAAACTATTTGAATGGACCTCCCTTATATTTTCAAGCGTAGCTATAGGTTTGGGGAGTGTAGGAGCCGTCTGGTTGTGTTGGTGTGTTATCCTTACATTTACATGGGCGTGTAATTGTTGAACTTAGCAGTGTGTTCATTCATTAGTGAGTGCTTACCTCCCTGGTCCCTCTCCTCATCTCTCTACATTAGCTCTGACAGTAATGACTTGCCAGGCCTACCCTCTTAACTGGCCTGATGCATGCTTGTGGCAAACCCACTCTAGCTGCCCAGCTAAAATGGAAACATGCTGTTTCACTGTGTCACTTTTTTCCTCCTCTGTTCCCCCTCTCTCTCTTTCCTTCCTTTCCACCCTTTTTCTGCCTGTTCTGATTCAGTCAAATTTCCAGCAAGTTGTAGGAATGTTTGTTTATAGAATTGTCTGTGTATTAAAGACTGAAGGAAAAGTGTTTTTTTTTTTTTTTGCAGCTATCAACAAAAGCAAGACCACTTATGGTTATATCTGAATTCCCTCTTGTATTTAAATTATTCACACGAGGAGAACATTAATAATTTGGAAATTGAGGCTTATGAATCCCATGGTGCCTGGTCTTGCCTCTGCCCACTTGAACAAATAAACAAAAACTGTCAGTGAATGCGCTGTTAACCCAAAGTGTGGCTTCCCTCTTTGTGAGGAAAGATTGTTTTGAGGTTTACTTTGCCTACTACCGTCATTTACCAATTTGTAAAAGTAAAGCATATTGCTGTACAGTCTATACATACACTCTGTGGCCACTTTATTAGGCACACCTCCTAGTTTACGTAAACAGCTCACTCCTCCACACAGTCAGTCAGTATATAAAACATGCAGACGGGGTCAAGAGGTTCAGATGCTGTTTGAATGGGAAAGACGGGATCTAAGTGACTTTGAACGTGGTATGATTGTTGGTGCCAGACACGCGAATTCCAGCAACTCAGAGACAGCCACTCTCCTGGGATTTTTGGGCACTGCAGTGTCTAGAGTTTACAGAGAACTGTGTGATAATCAATAACATTCAGTCAGCTGCAGTCCTGACTTCCAAAAGGGCTTGTTGATGAGAGAGGACAGAGGAGAATGGCAAGAATCATTCAAGCTAACAGGCAGGCCACAAGTCACTGGAAACAACAGCTCAGTACAACAGTGATGTGCAGATAGGCATGTCAGAACACACAAATTAAACCTTTTGCCATGCCAGCTAAAAACAAAAAGTTGAAGCGACAGCAGGCGCATGATCACCAAAACAGGACGATTGAAGAGTTGAAAAACGTCGCCTAGTCCAAGGAATTACGGTTTATTTTTCAACATGTTGATGGCAGTGTCATAATTTGGCATAAAAAGCAAGAATCCATAGATCCATCCTGCCAGGTGTCTGTGGCACAGGCTGGTGGTGGGGGTGTAATGTGGTGAGGAATGTTTTCTTGGCACACGTTAGGCCGCTTGGTACCAACTGAGCATCGTTTCAACACCACAGCGTACCTAAGCCTCGCTGCTGACCATGTGCATCCCCTCATGTCCACAGTTTACCCTTTTTTCATTCCTGCAGGATAATGTGGAATGTCACAAAGCAGGTGTCATCTCAAGATGATTCCAGGAACATGACAGTGATTTTAGTTTACTCCAATAGCTGGCACGGTCCCCAGATCTCAACCCAATAGAGCACATTTGGGACGAGATGGAATGGGACAAAAGGAACTGTGTGAGAGTCCGCATGGGCAAAGATCCCTAATGAACATTTCCAGCAGCTCCTTGTTGAATCAATACCTCAAGAATTCAGGCTGTTCTGGAGGCAGAATGGGCTCCTACCTGGTACTAGCTAGGTGCCTTATGAAATAGCCACTGAGTGTATGTATAGAACAGTAATTCTGTATTCTGTATTATGAATTCTTGTTTATCCATTTTCCCCCAGTGCTGTATCCCACGGCAAAGAAAAAAAGATTTGTTCTATTTGCACAGAACAAAATATGTAACATATTTTCTCAGGGGGAAATATGCTACATATTACATGCATTTAGGTTGGGAATGCAGTAGATTCCTTTTATGTTATCAGACATGTGCTGCAGATTCGTGGAACTTATTCACGAAGGACTTAGCTCTTTCTCCCTCACTCTATCCCAGAGGGTGGAAAAGATACATGAGTTCAGCTATGTGATTCCTGACTGGACTGCAGAGATAAGAGACCCCGAATAAATCTCCACCCCTCCAAATGGGTTCCAGTGACAGTGGAAATAAAGAGGTTTTGGTTGGCCAGCCGGATGACTGACGTCTTGGTGCCGTTCCCACCTCAGTGACCAGCAGATAAACCCAGGATTAGAGAGACACTATTAGACTGGCACAGGCACAGACACACATGCACACACACACACCCACACACACAGTTAAACACACCAAACACATTCAAGTATGCTGCACACATACAAGCCGTATGGCTGCTATTATCAGTCCCATTTTAATTTACCTTCATTTTTCTGTCCTTTTCCTACTGTTGCCAGTCAGAAATCATTATTTAAGAAGAGAAACATTAGGCTTCTAAAAGGTTTGGGTAAAGCCAGAGGAGCCGAAAAAGAGAAGGAAAACAGAGAGAGAGAGAGATGAAGGGAACGGCGGAGCAGAGAGTGCAGAGATGCTATCGGGGATCAGAGATTCTGTCTGAGCTTCGGACCTCTCTGCGTTGTGAACTCCTGGCGGCCTGACCTCAGATGATTCCAATCTGTTGCTGGTTGGAGGAATGACATCCAGAGGAGATTCCCTGCAGCGATAAAGTCACTGGACAACTTCATAAAGCATGCACCATGTACGGAGCAATAGCATGCTGCAGGTAAGCCTATGACTAATGTATAGCAATGAAGCAAAGCGAGTCTGGACTTTTGGAGCAGATATTCTCCTGGACACAGAATCGAGATCAGCTTTTTGTACCTAAACTCATATTCCCCATAGTCCTCCATAATCAATTTTGGATGATAACCAAGAGGTGGATTCTGTGTGGCACACTTTGTGTGTGAAACAGAGACAGAATTATTATTTATATGTATGATGCTAGAGTTTGTTTGTATTCAAGTTTATGTTTTACAAAAATGAGGCATAATGTAGTGTCTTGTAAACCCATGTGTTTGGGGCAGTGAGCGTGAAAAAAATGAATGAATGAATAAATGAGTGAATCAATCAATCAATCAATCAAACAATCAACCCAAAGGTAGACTAGACGGCTTTCTCTTCGAATCCACAAACAGATGCTTGATCAGTTTTACTTCAGAAATTGCAATCTCTATGAGTGTGAGCTAAACCTAACTAAACTTAGCTCAAGCCTGACATTATATCAGTAGACATAAAAATTTAGAACTACCCTATTTCCTCCAGTATATAGTCTGGTTATAAGACCTGTAAGGTGGCTCTGCACACATACCTCTGCAGATGTAATGCAAATACCATGTGCCCATGAGACACGCAATTATCATTAATGTGGTTGTGCTAATTAAATCACCAGTGCATACTGCTGAGCCAGCTGTGGGTTATATGGTAGCTTCCCTGATGGCTAGTCTAGCAGGTTTTCTTAAACTATAAGTCAAGACCCCAAATAGGTTGTGAGCCTGTTAAAGTTGGGTCTCCACACAATGAGAATACTAGGATGTTTTTATGAGCCCAGGTCCCAAGGTGAGTCCTGAGCTGAAAAAGTTTAAGAACCTCTGGTCTTTAGGTCTGGAGTAAGCCTTGTTCGGATAGTTCAGTCATGTCAGTGCAGGTCAGACACTCCTCTAGCCAAATTGCACTGCAGTCATTTGCATGCTTGAGTGAAAAATAATTGAATATCGCTTTAATTTTGGGAATACATATTTTGTAATGACATTGTAACTGGATGCAGTATTTCAACCATTAATAGACTAATTCCCCACATTAATATATTATACAATAACAAGGCTGAGATCTAGCACTACTTGATCTTTGAAAGCGTATACCGAGCTCTTCCTTTCACTCTGGTTTGTACGGTATTGGTGTTGGCTGCTGATAATCCTTTGGGATAATGTGGTGCAGTTATGTGAATGCTGCACCCTGGAGAATGGCCCTTATCTTCAATGGCTCTGCAAAACTCCAGCTGTTTTTTAATTGGTTGCCAGGGTGTGTGAACAACAAGTACCTCCCAGCAGTGCTCTGTTCTGTGATGGAGAAGCAGTAAGGCATGGCACGTGGCCAGGAGCTGAGGGGCCGCCTGGGTCAATACAAGCAATAGCTGCTGTGGTTTTCAAACTTTTTCTCCAGGGGGATAGATTTCCATAAGATTTTTTCTCATGGCCCAAACTGATTTTGTGGGCTATTGAGTAAGATAAACTAGCGTTATTTATTTACTCTGATTTTGGCTATCAACCAACAAGGCTATTATTCAACCTACTTTACATAGGAGGGACTTTGGAATGCTATGGCAACACAAAATACACTCTCAGACATTAAGGCAGAGTTGTACTTTTGTCAAAACTTTATTTTCTGACAGTGTAGATACTAGGTGAACTAGTCAGTTCATTCAGCTGGTGAAATTAACAATTACATCAGAATTATTTGGGAAACCACTTAAAATTTTCCTGTGACGAAAACTTGGAATATGTCATGTGTCACAATTTAGTGGTATGTTTTTCTAGCAGCAACAAGACTACAGTCAGTCGCTCGGTGCGTCTACCACTCATTCCTACATGTCATTTCAACTCATTGAGAGTGTCTGAAAGATATTTATTGTTCTAGGTTGGCTTCTGCACAGTTCCAAAAAACAACTGTTTGGGTAGAAATTGTGTATTTTGTTCATATAAAACAATATTTGTGGTAATAGTATTAGTTCACTGTAGGAGCAACACTGGTTTTATTGTATTTCTGCACTCAGAGGTCTTGTAGAGGATGGAAAAAAAACAGCCATCTTTCCTCTATTTTCCTCTTTCCTTTGAAGGATTGTCCATCTGGCTTGGTGGCAGGCACTGATCCATCCTTGCCCTGGCACTTGGTTCAACGTCAAACCTCCAAACTGAAATGTCACTTCAAGTTTCCGCCAGCACTTGTCACTGCAGGACTAGCTTTGTCCCCAGGCTACAGCTGCAAGCTGCATACAGCGTGGTGTCAGAAAGACTATTCTCCCCCCATCTCACATTCGAATCTTATTCACCTATCTCCTTTAATGTGTTATTCCTTTCTCCTGCAGGTGATATGGTTGTGTGGGTGAGAGTCTGTATCCGCTCAAGGGATACCGAAGTCGAATCATTAGACTACTGCCCTTAGTCACTCACACGCACACGCACACAGAAATGCGTGTATACACTTGCATTTGCACACACGTACACACACACACACACACACACACACACCCTTCCATCTCCAGGAGGGTAAGTAACCAATTTCAAGTGGCTTGACACCTGCAGCCACTTTCCCCCTTCCCTCTCTTCTTCTCCCTCTCTATTCCCCCGTCTCTCTATCTCTCGCTCTCCTCTGCTTCCTCACCTGTCAACCCGTGGAGAAAAATTCATTCACAGTGAGGAGAGGAACCATTTACAGGTCTGGAGAGAAGGCCCTCTCCTGGTGACACTCCCCTCTCGAGAGAAATGGTCAACAATTCTCTCCCAAAGCTAGAAATCAAAGGACCGTGACTCTGGAGGCTTCAATTGCAGAACAATTCCGAGTTACAAACAGTAAAGTTTATGTACTTCCAGGTGATGCATAAATGACTTTAATTAACTATAAAACCACAAGGTGCTAAAAAATCGAAGCTAACTTAATTCAATCTTTATCTATGGTTTGTTCTTTACTATAGGTAGTGACTGAAAGAAGCAATTTCCATGCTACATGCTAATGTGAGCAATTTTTTATCTTTGAAAGCTGAAAGTGGGCTCTTACGAGTTATTGAAGGAAAGTGAGGATGATATGACGTGAACATATGCTCGACCCCTCTATGAATGTTTCATCTTGCCACTCCATGCCCTAAAATACACACTTGCCCCCTGTCTCAATCTGTGCAGCATATTGCAACATATGGCGAGTTTACGATGACTGTCCAGTCACAGCCACCAGCCAATATCAGCCTTTTTAGAACTGAGGACATGCCATCTGTCAAAAAGCTGATAACTACTGCAGAACTATATGATGTTGTGCCATAAATGATGAAACACACAGATACCGTATATAAAACATGGGAAACCATGGTGAATCATGCAGGGGACCGAGCAAGGGGCTGAGACAAGCACTTTTCACCAGCTTGCGCAAATAAAAACAAGAAAACAAGAAAAACAAGAGCATACACTGTGTTTAACTGTGACTGTGAGTTGTATCTTTGAGGAAAAACAAATCTTCACAACCTTGGGAAGATCTCTGATTGTTTGTGAAATAACTGACTGTCTGTTTATAGTATCAAATCACCATGGAGAACAGGTATTGGTTTTTCTTTAAAGATTGTTGGGATAGTGATTTGGAAAGGAAATGGGTATGTTCAGAAAATTCTGCTCATGGCCCTCTCGCTCACTGTTAAGATAGGTCTGTGATTGTGTTTTTAGTGAAATGAAAGCAAACGTATCTTGGAACTGTCGAGAGATGTGCCATCATTTCAATATGCTACAATTTCACCACCTGCCGGAAAAAAATATGTTTCTTTACTATTATCAGGCCTGCTCACTAAACTAACTTCCTCTGTCTCAACCTTGTGCTCAGAGCTATGAAGATCAACTGTGGAAGAAGAGCCATAGCTCTTTGGCTGGGCTGGGAAATTCCCATAAAAGAATCACATCCCATCTGTTCTGGTGTTTATAATTAGTGGGTGAACACTGTGGGGGGAAATTAATCTAATTTGACAAAATAACAGTAACAAACGAAGTAAAATGGCCAGGCTCAGTGATTGGGACATTATACAATGGAAAGAAATATCCAGAGGCTGCAATAATGACCAGTTTCACAAATGGTGAAGGCAGGCGAAAACAGAGTATGACACTGCAGAAAATGGAAGTGAGAGATGCTGTTCATTGAGTTGTAGCATTGCATCTCTCTCTCTCTCTCTCTCGCACCCCCCCACCCCCAACACACACACACACACACGCACACACACACACACACACACACACACATATGCTTTAGCACCCACACCCACATGCAAACACATGTGTTTCAGCATTAAGACACAAAGTAGCAGAGGTGGAGGAGATGTGCTTTGTGTTTAATGAGTCGTGTCTAAGGTGTAAATAAAACATTGTCTGTCTCAGACGGTGGCTATGCTGCTGCACCTTCACGGCTTCATTTAATCCTTATATTCACCTCTCCTTGCTCTCATAGCCTCTTATCACGGCAGAGTGGGGATACTCCTCTCTCTCATCATCAATCACCGGAGCCTGTGCCCTGTCACCCTGCTGGCAGAGGTGCTGTGCTTTGTGCTATTGTTTTGTTCTGTTTTGTTTGCTGTATTAAAATGGCTCTATTTTTGGCATAGAAGGTCTTGTGGGTTGACTTGGCACTTATAAAGCTCCGTGGCGATCGAGATGAATGTTTAGCTCAGAAGACTCAGAAACTCTCACAAAACTTTCAGAGAGGCCCGGGGTTTATAATGCGGTTGTTCTTTAAAATCTCAAAACTAGGACAATTAGTTACTGGTTGTCAGGGACACATTTATAATGGCTACATATCATGCAATAATACACTCTATCCCAGCCTATAATTAGAAATGTAAAATCACAAGCTTACTCTAAAGGCCCTGACACACCAGGCCGACGGTCGGCCGTCGGGCAATGTCGAGCCGTCGGTAAGCGTCGGTGTCCCTAGTTTTTGCGGTGTGTCCTGCACCGTCGGCACTAGTCGGACCCTGTCGGCGTCTTTTCGGCCGATTGAGCATGTTGAATCGGCGTCGGAGCCGTCGGTGAGAGAGATCACTCTGATTGGTAGTTCGTGTTTTGCCTCTGGATGATTGGACTGATAAATTCCTTCAACATGTGGAACTGAACAGGAAAGAGCCGAGCGAAATTTTTAAAATCGGAGGTTTCATTTATCTTGAATGAATTATGGTGACTTTCACGTTAACGTGATCTTACACAAATACGTGAAATGAACATGAAATGAATGGAGGATGTTCACCTCTTGAAATTATTGTCACTTGAAATAGAATACCAACCATAATACAACAAGTAGTTTCATTCAAGCAATCAGGTGCACCTTGTACCTAATCGCATCAATGTCATACTCAAAATGACAGTGAAGAACACCCTTTCTGGTGTTATTGCTGTATTGGCATTATATTCTGTAGAGCTTGTGAGCCAATTTCAGTCAGCATATTTGATCGCTTCCTATACTTGGTGCCCTTGATGCACAATGTATTAGTCAGCCATCAAAATGCCATCAGCCATCATTTTTTTTTAATCAAGCCCAAGACCTCCAAACGTTGGACCAAATGAAGGTAAGACACAGATCATTGCAGCTACAGTTTACAATGGTGTTGGTCACAATGTATCATCACAACCTATTTCACATCAACATATTCAGAACAATATTATGATTATCTCTTTTTGTATATGCATAAAGCATCATCACATAAGAGAACTAACAGTAGGATCACTGGCCAGGTCCATATACAGTAAACATCAGCATGACATGAACATAAACTTTTCATTCACTGATTTTCTTTACTTCTCTACTCTCTAAGATTCTGTGCTTGACTAAAACAGACCAACGCTCATATTCAAGCCTATGGGCAATTTAGAGTCTCCAATTCGCCTGACTTGCATGTTTTTGGAATGTGGGAGGAAACTCGAGCACCCATGTGGAAACCCACATGAACATGCAGACTCTACCGCTGAGTCACCATGGCGCCCCACACAAACTCTACTATGACTTAAACATGCTATGCCTATTTCCGCATAGAGAAGTTTGTATGATCCTGACCTGACCTAGATCAGCTGTCCCACTCCTAGAGGCTTCATGCGTACAGAACCGGAGCTGATCTTAGAACTAAGATCCTCTGGGAAATCAGGTACTGTTCCGTTCAAAAAATGCAGGACGGAGGACATGCCTGGAAGGAGTCACTGAGGCATGAAATCCTAATGTTACAGTTTCTGTGACAGTTAGCAGACCAGGTCCACCAGTCATCTTTGCCTTACCAAGATTAATGGCGGATCGCACAGGTTGGGCTCCCATTACGTGGTTTGTCCATCGCCACCTCGTTACAGACACATCTTTCTCTGTCAGACAGCGGAGGGAGGTGCTCACGGTCAGACCCCTGCAAACCAAGCTCGCATAAACCTGATATGCACTGTACACCACATGGCTAAGACCACTAAATCCCCGCCCCACTCCACACACACACACGTGCACACACATTGTTTAAACAACACACACACCTTCAGGCAGGAGCTACACCTTTCCACATTCATCTTTAAAAGACGTGAGTGTGTGTAGTGATGAATTCGGCTGTTCAAAAGACAGATCCATTTGAGAACTGCCTCTCCTACACTCATCAGCCTCACTGTACACTGTAAAAAGTAAAGCTAGCTCCCATCAGAAGGGTTTTGGACCATGGATTTATTGCATTTTAATGTAATCCATGTCGACTTTTCTCTAGATATATCATTGTGATTTAAACTGTGCAAAAGTGTATACGCCTGTGAGCTGCTTTCTATTGGCATTTCCCTTTACTGGTCCTTTTGATCCATTACTTAACAAACAGGAGTTTTCCACAAGCAATCCCAAAACTCAAGCGAAAACACAAAGCAGATCACTGGGGTTACTGAATGTAACGGTGAGTCATTTTTCTTTTCTCGCAATATAATGTGTCATCATAGCTATTTTCTTAGGAATATACCTTTGTAAAAATCCTGCATAAATAGTATTTGAAACCAACCCCCCATGATATATTGTGTTTTGCTGAGTCATTACACCAAATATTGCCATATTTTGATGTTTGATTCACTTATAAAAGGTGATGGACATTTTTGTCTTGTGATGTGTGTGTGCATACACGTTTGCCAAGCATCACTTTTGTCAGTGTGATGTAGAGAAACGGATTCCCAGGCAGGACGCGCTGTCTGATAGCCTGATGAGAGACTGTAACTAATGGCCTGGTGTCAAGCTATGGATAATGTATGGCTGCACATACAGCTGGATAAATAGGATAATGGCCAATGTCATCTTTGTCTGTGTGTGTGTGTGTGTGTGTGTGTGTGTGTGTGTGTGTGTGTGTGTTGATGAATGATATACTGTGTGTAAGTGTTGGTGATCAGTGATATACAGTGGTTTGCGTGTGTGTGTGTCTGGCTGTGTCTGCAAGTGCACACATGCTTGGTTGGTCATGTGTGTGAGAAAGGATGCACCACATATTGGTCATCCATGATTTTTTTTTTTTTTACCTAAGAATGCAGTCTATTGTCCCATGGCTCTAATGAGTGGCCTCGTTAATAATTCATAGGAAATTCTACATGGCGAATGGTAAGTTATTGTGTTTTTGCGGCTCCATTCATCTTCATAGTGACTAATCTGCCCTATGGCGTAATGGCACTCAGGACTTTGTGGGTATAATGGGAGTCAATGACATTTTTGGGAGATGTGATTGCCCTAACTTTTTATTTTCCCCCCGCACATGCAAATACCACTGTGCACGCACACGCACACGCACACACACACACGCACACACACGCACACACACTCTACAGATTCCAGTGAGCAGTAGGAGTTCATGTGCATGACAAAATCCCCTAAGCTTGAGTGAATGCAGGCGCTCCATCCCTCACATCCATCCGCCTATTTATCTAAGTAAGCTACATGTAAGCTGTTATTTATGACGAGACTCTGGAGAATTATGTGATCTAAGTAGCTTCTCTCTTATTATTGCATTAATGCGCATTACAGCATTAAAGATAGCTGTGTATATTCTCCTAGTGGGTTTGTCCATCCATATTCATGAGGATGGAAGAGGAAACTGAGGTCTGCTAGGTTGTCAGTATTAGTCTTCATGGCTCTCTCTCTCTCTCTTCCTCTCTGTCTCTCTCTTTCTCCTATGAGAGATTAGAGAGATCAGAAATTAGCTAATGTGATAAACAGCTCCGACAGACTGCCATGTCTGTACAATTACTCTGGAAACAATGGGCCAAGAGTTTGTGTGACACAAAGACAGGAAAAATTGTGAATGCAATAAAGAAACCCATTTGATTAAGCCTGTGGCTCTGGACAGCAGGTTCTCTACTGCATGACAACACATATTTTGCAATCACAGATCTATTGCCTCTAATAGAGTCATTTCAAGCAATAAAACAGGTATATCTACTTATATATTGCAGGTTTCAAGAGGAGTTTTGGATTTCCAAACATTCATGTTTGATGTTCAAACACTGATGAGTGCAAACTTTGGAATTAATAAACAGAAGTAAGGGACCCGAGACGAAACCAATTTCCAAATCTTGTTTGATATGTATGTGTGTCAACAAGGACTCTAATAGTTTGCTGCAATCAATGAAACACACAGTGATGAGAATCAAACAGAACATAATTGGAGAATGGCACTTTATTACAATTTATGGCTTCTTTCATATTAGTTGTCCTGTTAAATAAGACTATATACATCTCCTCTAAAGTGAGTCAGCTAGTCCTCATTATACACGTGAAACAATGTGGATGCTGGGCAAAGAGAGAAAGGGTGAGGGAGAGGAGGAGACAAAGAAAACGAAAGAAAGAGAGATAAAGAGAGGAACGATAGAGAGAGCAATGGAGAGATCACTCACCTTTTCCCTCCGTCCATCCGTCCCTCTCCACCTCCGTCCCTCCGTCCTGCTGACAGAAATACATTAACTGGGACACACTCTCGCCTTGAAGTTCCTCCCTCAGCAGCTGCTGTCTCAAACACTTTATTGAGTTATCGAACAGAGAATATATATGACAAATGGAGTCAACAGACTGGGCTTTGGTTTACATCCCTATCCAAACACACTGTGTTTACTCGAGGAAATCAAAATATAAATCTGTGCCCAGCTCATGTGCAGATCAATAGCCTGCTTCAGATACCTTCAGGTGTCAGTCAACAAACACATGGGTAATATCGCAATGAATACAGAAACTCTGTCTCTCCTTTCACCTACTGATTCCACAGCAAAAGGATTGTGTAAATAATCAAGTGACCTGTTTGTCATTTGCACATGCACGGGTTGGGAGAAGAGCGGGAGCCTGTCCTTTCCCCAGGTAAACTTCCCTGCTGAAGGCTGAAGGAGAGGTGGAGAGAGACTTGTGGTTATATTAGTAATATGGCCTGTTATTGTTTGTGTCTTTATGTATTGGTCTTTCAGTGAGCGGTCGTGCTAGCGAGCGTTAACACCCGGGCAAGAGAGTGCTCACCAGGGGAGGTGGAATCCCAAGAGACGCACACATCTGCCAGACCCGTTCAGCCTCCTCCCGCCTCATCCTCCCTCAGGCTGTATGGACGTCAGCACAGACCCCATCTGTCCAGGGGTGAGGGGGGAGGATGAGAAGGGGAGATATGAAGGTTGGACCGGAGGGAGAGAGGAAACTGTGTTGATGTCTCCAACATCCGTTTGACAACTACATCTGATGACTGTACACGGCCTTTGACTTTGCAGGTCTGTTTGTGTGTGCCTTTGTGTGTTCTTATGTGTGTGTGTGTGTTTGTGTGTGTGTGTGTGTGTGTGTGTGTGTGATGCACTCTTAAAAACACGTGTGTGTCACGTGTGTGTGGCATTTTTTTCAGCACATGTTAATGACAATCCATTTTAACACGTTATAAACATGTGTTGAAAAGTAACACAAATGTGTGTTGTCCCAAAGAAGACACACAGATGTGTTAAACATGACACATCCTTTTTAAGACACACACACACACACACACACACACACACACACACACACACACAAGAACACACAAAGGCATTTTAGAGTGTGGGGGGTGCACACATGCATAAATGCATGTGCTTGTACCAGCTATACTGTATGTGTATGCATGTGTGTATGCATGCGACTGTGCAAGTAAGAGGGTGGCTGTGAACTCTGTGTCGCTGTCATCTGATGAGTCAGCAGGTTGTTTACTGAAGTTGTTGTTGGAGCAACAACAGAGTCTTACCCTCCGAGTCCCAGCGTGCCTCATTAGCTGCTGCCATTTCAGTTCTTGTTCCCTTGTTAATCACCTCAGTCGATCACCTCTGTGCAATCACTTCAATTTAGAGATTTAGTAAAAGTTGAACTAAGCTGCAAAATGCAAGTCAGTGTGGCAGCTCCAGTAATACCACACGCCTGCAATCAAAGGATGTAGGTTTTTAGTCAAGTAAATTAGATCTGGAGCAGCAAGGTGGCCTATTGGCTAGAGAGACTGTTCTTCTGTTGGGTTCAAGTCCCTGTGTCACCCTAGAAGAGACATTGAATCCCTACCTGCTCCAATTAAATTAAAAGAAAAAGGAATTTAGTGGCAGCTGGCAGTCCACTGCTTACCAGGAACAGTATGACCATCAAATGATAAACATGACCCAGAATTGCTGAAATCAAAATGGGGGTGTTCCACTCAGAAAACAAGCAACCTCCTCATTATCACTGTGAGCTGGCTATCACCCCCTGGTAGCTTCCCCTGGTACAAGGGTCTTGTTAGGGCCGGGGGATGCATTTTTTTGGCCTAGGTAATAATCTTTGATTGTTAAGGCCTGGTGCTTCAAACTGAACAGGCCGCAAAGGCTGTTCACAAAGTGTAGTGCCATGTGAAGTCATCACATGTGAACTCATCATATCCTCTCATACGTTACATTTTATGGTTACACTTTGCCTTTTGTGTGCGGTGATGAACATCTCTGAAAAGAAATTCATTTATTTTTGAAGAGCGTTCACCTGCCACTTGACGATGTGAGCGTTGTCTCTCAGTAATGATGTTCTAACTAGATGCTCATATTTTGTGTGTGGAGGCACACGGTTGAATAGATAGTCTATTTAATGAGCATCATTCATGCCAATCTCAATCTAATATGACCTTGTTCTTTTCCACCTTGTTCCATTTGAAAACTGCATTCATATTCCATATGCAGCCTGTCTAAATGTACGAATACACAGAAATGGTTCTTCAATAAACAGGGCAATTGGGCATGATGATAAAGAAAATGCTCAAAAACAGCAAGCTCAAAGTCATTCAAATGCTGTCAGTCTACTGTATCACCGTCCAAGCCCATTAGGAGTGACAAGCAAAGAAAAAGACTGTCAAGTACATTTCCTGCTATCTGAAATCTTTTTTGATTAGGAGTGTATTTATGTTAATTTGTTTGTGCTTGCCATCCTCCTTGCCATTCCATGTTGTAGCAACATGACATCTTATTATTCATGCACAGATTTCATCTGGTCTCTCTCTCCAACCAAATGTTAATTTTGTCATCTCTTTGAGAATAAGTGAGCGTTACTGACACATGGTAAAAGGTGAAGCAAATAAGTCCATAACTTCCAATTTTTTCTGTCAAGTCCCATATAATCATGAGGCCAAGCTAAGTTGTTGAATTAAAGAGAGATGACTGTGATGCAAAATAAATAAATTAAAATCGGGTTTTGTTTTCTCCTTGTATTTACATCAACAATATACTTTAGGGATAAAGGAGATCACGAAAAATATTATACTTACAGAGGAAAGAAGTGATTATATATTCTCTGTGCATTTCATAGAATATGTTTTTCTGAAGCCTTTCTCCAACCTTGTTTTCCTCCCAGATGTATGTTTTAAAAGGCGATGGATTTTCTCCATATCTAAATTGAATTTGTTCTCTTTATCAAACCTACTCAAACATGTGCGCTCTCTTATCTATTCAAGTAAACACCTCCTTTTGTAGTGCCATACTTTTTTATCCTCAACAGTTATCTCTTATGTATGGCCACGTGCGGTCTCGTTCAAGGGCAGTCCACTCACCTGCGCTTCATCCTTGGGTGTAGATTCCCCCCGGTGAGTCGGGCTGACCTCAGTGCAAATGCAGATGAGCATGTGGCCGGTGCCAACTCCAGATCAAGACCTTTGCTCCCTTTGGTTCAAACATGAGGGATTATTTCAGCAGCTACAGTTGTTTTTTTTTTCAGCATGAAAATGTGTTTATAAGTTTTCTGCCTCTCATCTGTCTTTTATCAGCACTCTGTCAGTCACCGAACAGATACAGCAGTTCATAAGTCAGATTGACCTTGACAGAAAGAGCTGTCCTCCACTAATGCTGCTGCATACCAATTTGCCCATGTTGTTGTTCTGAGATTTGAATTAAAATATCCGGGATGTCTTGCCTCCATTGAAAGCCACTGAAAGAAGGTCTGGTTATGAATTTGGAAAAAATGTATAAGGCATGTGTATGGCATGTCCTTATACAGTCTGCTGGGTTGTTACCTAATGGCAGAAAGGAATTGAATACTGCTGACATGTTTGTTTACTACACAAACAACATCAGACAGCATCTTTGCATTGATGGTCAGGGGACCAGATAGATGGTGTATTGGCTAACCGTTAATTGGTGACTAGCCTGTTTCTTATACAAAGGTGAATAAAAAGACAAAATTTGAAAATATTAAGACCTTATTTAGAATCTATTTATGTTTATTTATGTTCCATTATTGCCAAATTTTCTGAACTGCAGTGTGAGAAAAATTATGATATAAGGTTTTCACCATGATCTTCAGAGTTTGTGATGGACAACTCAGAAGTTATCAAAATCTCGCTGCGTGTTTCCATCCATGTGGTTAATTCTCTGCGTCTGGCTGACTGAGCCAATCACATTAACAACCTCTGTCTCCGCAGCGGTATTAACAGTATTAGCATTGTGTGGCCTTGTGAAAAGCATGAGGTTACATTTATTTCCCCACTTTTTCTGTGCAATTTCTTCTGCAGCATATCAGCCCCATTGTGCTCACTGGTATGTAAGTCGGCCCTTAATTTCACTAAACACGCTAACCTTTCACAGCACAATGTGATAATGGCTGGTTTAATGCCACGTTGTCGCTCATTGAGGGCAGATGGGGGAATCCGCTGGGACTTGCACAAAAGATTAAGTGGAATAATTATCCCATGTACAATTATGAGTGACATGAGGCTGATTGGAATGGTGGTTGTTAATGCCAGAATCGACAATATACATATTGTTTAAGGTTGTCAGAGGTGCTGTTTGATTACAGATGAGAAGTAATGAATGTAATAACATTATTTTATGCAGTTCTTCCCCTGCCACATTATTACCACATTACTGCAAATAAAGACATGTTGTTCAGATTAAGGTGGACCTGCATTTAACACAACCTTGCTGGTTCAATTGCCATGCAAGCAGTTTTGGCTTGGTTGGTAGACACTGTACATTCTATGAGAAAATTAGGGTTTCTTTGCCAATTACAATCAGCAATGTAAATAATATAGAAAGTTATGACCCTAATTTAAGGAAATCCTGCTGCTTTGCATATTCCTTCATAGTAGCCTATTTCGACGTGCCTCAGGAAACACTGGAAACCAGTCTAACCATTGTCAGCTACATGCTTATCAGCAGCAGAATCTAGCCCAACACGCTACGCCTTTTATTTGACTAAATCTGTAACAGGGAAAAATGAAGGTGTAAAATGACAGTTTAATGTCTTCATTCATTTTCTCAAATACTGTAGGTAAGCATAATCTCACACATGACTTGGTCCTGAGGTCTAATTTTAGAATCCATTTAACTCTCAGCCTGTGAGTGAGTCTGTAACATTCTTTGGCATGTCTCAGGAACTGATTCATTTATTATAATGGAGTGGCTTGAAATTACAGATCTATTTCTCAAATGATATCAGGCTGTGGCTCACACCAGCAGACAGATCAAGGAAAAGATTAGTTAAAAATGGAGGGAAATAAATATGTGAATACTGAGTCTAACACCACTGTTATTTAGAGGCCTAAACTTAGGAAAATAACAAAAAGTGGGTGAGGAGTTTTTGTTTTCATTGCAATTTTACTCATGAGGTTGTTGACTGACACCTGGGTGAGAGAGATAGGTATAAATTGCTCTTAAGACTGGGATAGAATGAAAGATAGAAAAGAGGGGTGAATAACTTAAGCCCGGGATGGTATAGAAAAGAAAGAGGAGTAGAATGAGGAGAAGACGAGTGGAAAATGTGTCTGCCGAAGCGTAAAATTAGCAATTACATTGGGTGTCATCAGTAATAACTATTTCAGGCCAGATCTAGGGGGTTAATGTCGAACAGTGAGACTGTAAATCAGCCGTTACACCTGTGTTCAATCAGCCGGTCAGGGGAGGCTGTGATAGAGCACAACCCGGCTCAAAAAACGCACCTATGCACCGATAAGCCAAGATGGCCGCCATCTGCTGGGAAAGCTTTCAGAGGCAATTTATTTTTTAAGACCCATATGCTGACCTTGGTTGTGAAAGAACAAATTTGTATGAAATCACATCGCAGGTTTATCCTTGTGTGTATGTGTGTGTGTGCATGTGTGTGTTTGGTGGGAATGTGTTTACGTGTATATATTGGTGGATTTTTCTTTTTTTCCTTCATGGCGACAAGGGCAGTGGCTAGCTGCAGGAATGGGGAGAGGGTTTTGCCTGGGTAAATAAAAGGTCAGAGATGCAGTTAAAGTTGTGTTGAACATGACAGGTGGAGAAATAGATTTATTTCAGCTAGACCTCTGAAACTGGAGGAATTTGAGGGGATTTGCGACTGCCCATACATAATCAGAAGTGCTTTGATGTTTAATGAATCCTGCTGTACTAATGTAATTGCTTCAGTTTACAGCTTCAGTTTGTATACTGCATATTTGTAACCAGAAGATTCAAACCTTCTAAAGAAGAAAACACATTATCATGCTTGGTTATTCGGGCACTGACATCTTCATTTCCAACTTTACAGAGCCACTTTCATATCTGGCAAATCTGTCCGCCAAAACAGTCCCGCTCATTTGGTTTGATTATTCTGCAGCTCTCATAAAAAATAACCATCTGTCCTTGGTTTCCAGAGGAAGCGCTTTTTAAAATCCCTACGCTTTCATTCATCACCATGATGTCACATCTATCACCGTGGCGATGGGAATACAAATGAGGTGGATGCGCACTCAGTGGCCCGCTGTAAATAATTTACTGTTTTGTTTTATTGGAAACAGAGACACAACATTATTTTCTGCTAGGACTCCCCTTGGCCAAGGTCTGCAGACACATTCATCCAAGACATACTGTATAGAGAGAGTTAAATCTCTCTCATTTCATGTGCCTTTATTATGCATTATCACTCTAACCATTAGGAAGGGCTCTCTCACGGCCTGGACAGACACTGGAGTGCTGTTAGTGAGACGACGTGATGCATCATAGCTCCTCATAGCCATATGGTAAAAGCCCGGATATATCATGATGTATTAGTTATGTTTTTAGTCGCCTAATTTAGACATGCTCTATGCTCTCTTTTGTTGTAATGATGAATTACATACCATCTTGCAGGCACAGGCGCAAGGACACTCACAGAAACACGGGCATGGACACACACAGACGCATCTAGGCAAACACGCAGCTACCCCCCTCTCCGTCACCCTCCCCTGTCCCCTATAAGTCATTCCATTTCTATTCAAGCTGAATTTAAAAACATTCCTTGGCAGAGCATGCATCCAGCAATTTAAAGTGCAACTCTGAACGTTAATCCTAGTGCACCAGTTCACTGACAGTGCTGATTATAAAAGCTTTAATTGCTAGCTTTAATTACCCAAGCATCACCACTGGAGTGACAGTTTTAGAACTCTCTACTTTCTGCACCTTTAAACTCGCCAGCCAGTCGTAATCCTGTTGGGAGGGTGACATAGTGGAATTGGCTGCAGCCGTGATCTACAGCAACTCCGCAACATGCACAAACCATCCAATCAAAGACAGTGAACTAAGGCACACCCCAATCCATGGAACTGGCATTATGGCCTATGGTTAACACATTTTCTGAATGTGCATACTCTTTTAAGATAATGACAGATTCTTCAGTCAAACCCTTTATGCCTCAGTGAGTAGTTTGCTCCTCACACATTCAGTGTATCATCCACTTTGGATGATATCAGGAAATGGCAAAACATAAAAGCTTTTTTTTTTTGCCAACTGTGAAATTTCTCCAGTAAGGCCTACACACAGTGAAGCCTCTGTATATCGCCCCACTTCTGTGCCTCCATCTCTTCTTGTTTCTTGGACCCGTTTGGCCAAGTGCTTCTGACATATCTCCCGTTCCCTCTCTTGCCCAAAGCAGCCACTATACCAGAACTATCCACCCAAAGAAAATCAATTTGTCTACCTCTGACGCGTGCATGCACATCTGTCACATCAAGCCCCAGCTCTGTTGTTTATTTGGAGAGAAGACCTCAACTGGCCCCAAGCTCGTGGAGGAAGTGGACCATTGTCAGCAAGCTAAAGAGCAATGTAAGAAAAGATGACCAGAGCAAACCATAGCTGACAGGCAACACAAGTGAAACAACATACATACATATTACTTAAATGCCAGTGGGGGTTTCTTATGTCCAGATAATATAGCAAGATATGGGGGTGTGTGAAGACAATGAAGTAGAAGCGCTGCTGGGTCTTTGTGGTGATCACATACAGGTGCTCTTTGGATACTTCAGGTGTACTGTGCTTATTCCATCTTGTGAGGGGCTCATTGCATGAGTGGAATATGGTCTCAATAAAAAATGTAGAATGCAAGTCTTCTTCAAAAACGATCCAAGGCGCACTATAGGGTTTGTGCAAAATTAAAATGCCTTTATTTTACATGGCAATATATATTTAAAATGGTCATTTTAAATATATATTGCCATGTAAAATAAAGGCATTTTAATTTTGTGGGGATGTGTATCGATGTCTGAAACCTTGTAGGTTAAAGGATAATTCTGGTTATTTTCAACCTAGGCCTTATTTTCCTAGTTTTTGCCATCATGTCGATCTGTAGAGCTACGTATCTCTCTGTTTGCTTGGAGCGCCGCTCTCCAATGCAATCCAAAGGGGCCAAGGGAAACTCAAACAACTGAACCAAAAAAGTGATTCAGCTTTCAACACAATAACACACTGCAGTTACACATGGCTTTAAAAAACTGTGATTGAACAATTATCCTGCGGCATGCCAGTTAATAGTCCATTTGATACTTCTGCCAGTTTTCTGTCGCGTTCAAGTCATATTGGAAGAAGTGGACAAATGAGATTTTGCTGCTTCAACTTGAAAGTGTTCATGTTTTTTACTCGTTGGAGTGCCCACATCCTTCATTTATATTTATGAATTTAAATCATCCATAAATAAACTGCAGCAGATATTGCTCACTTTTTGTAAGTATAGGGTTGATTGTATTAGTTGAATATAACTGCTAGGTTTGACTGTTTGAGTTTTCTTTTTGCCCCGTTGGATTGTATTGGAGAGGAGTTCTCCCTGCAAACCGAGAGGTAAGTAGAGCTCTACAGTGAAGTAACAAACAAAATGTTGATCGTAATCGATCGGCATGATGGCAAAAAGTAGGAACAGAAGGCCCAGGTTGAAAATAACCAGAATTATCCTTTAAGATATCTCCCTTGCCTGGGGTAGATTTACTTTGGCTGATGTTTTTATTTTCCCAAGTGAGAGACCCGGGTTTGAATCCATTTTGTTACAATTGCTCAAAACTCAGTGTTTCTCTTCTGAGACAGTGTGTTGTATTTTCACTCTCAAAGCCCAAGTGTCCCTCCAGCCCAGAGAAATGTACCTTCGGTTGACTATAGATGCTGAATGGTTCACCACAAGAGAAATTTGCATAAATGAAACATAATGTGTCAATAGCCTCATAAAGGTCTTATTTGCACAACGAATGCATAATTTTATTGCAGCAATAAAAAGTTAAATAGAAGTGCTGTCCTGTATTTTTCATGGATTATTCCATATAAGATTCAGTACCTCATTTACAATTATAAGTGGAACTGAGCACATAATTTGTCAATACATTGGGCAATGAAATAAATCTACATCTAACAAATAGTTAGTTGTGGATGACCATCACCTTCGGACAAGCAGCAGTAGCAATGTTAGGGAGTTTGTACTAATAGACACTGTCTTGACCTTATTTGTTCAACACATTGCCTACTATACTCAATCTCTTACTGAGGACCTCACAGTGACCCTTTCTCCCCGTGTAAGTGTGTTACATTAGGTCTGGGCCACTTGTGGATGTATTGGAAGAAACATTATGTAATGTCTAGAAGTGCTCATATAGTCATGAGCCACTGAAGCTACATTTGAGGGGTGGATGATAATGACAATAATGTGGCTAGTTATGAGTGGCATTATTACTGACCGAGATGTGGAGAATGATGAAATCTTTGCTTGATGTCTCTCTCTGAAACCTCTTCACAACAGTCTGCGGCTACTGCTGATGATGATGATGACAAGTGTAATGGGAGCAAAGTGAAACAGAGTCATGCAAGGACGCGGTATGTGCCTGGCTTCATTTGAATATGCTTAGGCCCTGCTGCAGTAATAGAAAGTGACATCCTCTTGTGGGTGGGAACAATGCACTTTTCAGTTGCTCCTGTCTCTGGTCAAGTGTTAATGATAATTGTGGGACAGAATTTTATTGGTTGGAAATGAGCTGCAACAGCGGAATATAGGGAGCATCAAATCAATGTTGTAGTAGCGTGTGGTCTTGGATAATTCAGGGAAGGCATGCAGTATTACAGCTATAAAAACGCAGATAAAATCCTATTTGACAAATGGAGCATAGCAGGCACAATGTGACATTGGCATCACCACAGTTAAGACATCATCTCACAGCTTAAGCCATGCTCTAAATATGAAGTCTTAACTAAATCTCTCAGCTTATCTGATAGCAGACACTTCAGGGAAAGTGCTGTGGCTAGGAGTTTTCATCCCCACTGTCACTGATTTGTTAGGGCCACCTTCACTGCTGATACTGATACCCTCCTCTCCTCTCCTCTCCTCTCCTCTCCTCTCCTCTCCTCTCTTCTCCTCCTTCGATTTGTCTATCCCATTCCCTCCCTCCTCCCACAGCTTCTCCTCCTCTCCTTCCCTCCATCCATATTACCATGGTCTGCTGCTCCCCATCTCCTGTGGGGATTAGCAGGCTAAACGCGGGGAGAGGCTCAGTAGCATATGGGAGACGGTTCCTCCTCGGATCGCAAATTCGCCCATGATTGAGGGGAGTAACGCCAGGCCCCTACTGGGCAAGCAGGAGTTGTGAGGCGCCATGCCGGGCAAAATGACCTCAAACTGACATTAAAGCGACCTTGAGCGGGACTTAGTGGGTCAGCGCTCTTGCTGGAACGCGATGATAAGGCTCCAGATTAACAGATGAGACTGGAGGGGATGAGACCATCTCCTGCGATACAGGAGATTAAGGAAGGGGAGATGCAAGACGCACATGTGCTCATGCACACATCCACATGCACACTGCAGATGAAGGTGTTTTGTCAGCAGCAAGATTTAAGATTCAATACGTTATTGCCATACCAACTCAGTTGTTAGGAATTTGCCTCGGTGTGCTCAAGACAAACAATAAGACAAATAATAAGAGTAGGGATATCAAACACATCCCATAAAAATAATACATAAAAATGTATAAAAGCATAAAACATAACATAAAACATAAAATATACGTTGCGTTACAGTATATTCTATTCCTCGCAGGTGGGCCATGGAGGCTAGATGAGGAATGAGGGCAGAAGATAGATGATTTAATTTGCCTAATGCAAAAACACCATTAGGGGCCTCCCTCAATGTCTCACTAGAGGCCAGAAGTTTAACTTTATATTTCTCTCATTAAATGTAGGTGGAAGTTCATCAAAGCTGAGAATCTTGCTCTGTTGTCATAATCAATAAGGGGAATGAGAAGAATTAGAAAACATTATTCCATACTGTACTTTAAATAATCAGGGAACACTCCCAGATATCTAAAGAAGAAACATTTATAATAGGCATGAGTGTGACGCTATGTGAAGATAATGCGTTGTTACATGACAACACCGACCCTGCCAGGTTACAGTGTGAGGTGATGCCATACAGCGTACTAACAACAGCCAGAATATACTGTGATAGATCTCCTGTCCTCTGCTCTCCTCTCATTTTCTCTCTCACACTCTCTTTGTCCCCCCTTTCTTCATCTCTGCCTCCTTCTCTGTCTCTCTCTCCCCCCAATGTTTGTGAACCAGCATCTCTCCCTGACTCTCTATCAGCCCTGCAGCTCTGACGCCGATAGACTCAGACTTATCAGACCTCTGCTCTGTAGGCAGAATAACACAGATGCTTCACGTCCTGCATGATAATAATATCAGCGGACTGCTAGAGGAAGCCCATTGGCTTAATCAATAGCCTAATTACTGTTAGGGAAAATATTATGTCATTGGTCCTCTCTGGTGGGAATGATTGGACTCTGGTGTATTGTAATCAGTGAAAAATACATGGATGAGGCCTGATGACTCCTCTGGCTGAGGCTCTGGGTGGGGCCATGGAGAACACAATCCTAACTAGAGATGGACTGAAGAGAAGGACAAAGATGATCTCATACCGCAGACACAATGTTTATATGTATGGATTACAAGAGGAGTGATAAAGTTCACTGATCACATGTCAAATTTTCTTCTCACATTTCATGAGTTTCATGCAGTTCCTCCATTAACTTTGTTCCTTAGTGTGTTATTTATCTCATAATCACAATATTTTGTATTCAATATCACATATCTGGCCATTTCCTCTTTACCTAATTCTGGACTCAGCAGTTGCTTTGGAGTTTCCCAATCAATTATTTCGCCTGTGTTGCAGCCGTTGTCTGAATGAGGCTATTGTCTCAGAACAGACCTGCTGACCAGATGTTTGCTGTTTTTATTTACGTATAATGAAGATGAAACAGTTTCTTAATAGCAGAGATGCAGTAGGTACTGTATGAGGCGTAGCTGACTGCTGTCAGCAGCACCTCGGTATGTGCTTTAGGGTGTAAGGACACTCTTTAGCAGCTATAGCAGTGATTAGCAAACAGCAGTGAACTTTTTTATTTACGTCTCTCTTTAGACCTTATTTGATTTGATTGAATGTTGTAAGTTTTCTGTAAATAATGACTCAGGGAGATGTAAATGAATCTGAACTTTAAGTTTTAACACAACAGTTTTCTGGCATCGCCAGTGTTTTGTGCACTTTCTACATCAAGGCACATCAATAAACTACAGCACTCAATAAAGTGGTGCACTGAATGGGAGCAAAAATGCAAAGAGTTTATTCCTTGGGCAGATTTGAAAGCAAACATATTATGTATTCCACACTCGGATATTTGGATAGTGGAAACAATTCCACATTCAGATCGAGGCACATCTCCTCTCAAGCAGAACCTGTGAGCTCAATTTGTTTAATTTTGACATAGCTCACAAGCAACGCTACTGGGCAACAGTTACTACTCCTCATTAAAGATTGTTCCTTTTCACATTACATTTGTCTAGTGTTGCTGTAGCCAAGCTGAAAACATGCCCATTGGAGTTCTCATCACTCACATACTAGCTGTGGCAGGACTGGCAAGCGGCAGCTCCTTCAAGGGTCCTCAACAACAACAAAACATTTTTTATTCCATGTTTTCCTCTGCAAATACAAAGGAGCGCCTCTTCACCTGTCAACATGATTATTCAGTCCAATGTTTCCTGCTGAATGCCGACCGGTGGTCTTACTTTCCCACATGGAGCTGTGGGAAGCCTTGAGATTTGGGACAAAAGAGACCCACAATCCTGGCTGGATTACCTCATGCCTTTGGTCCCTGAAGTGGCTGGTCAGTCTTTTCTCTCTCTCTCTCTCTCTCTCTCTCTCTCTCTCTCTCTCTCTCTCTCTCTCTCTCTCTCTCTCTCTCTCTCTCTCTCTCTCTCTTCCTGTGTCTGTAAAAAAAAAAAGAGGCAAGGAGCTGGAGTAGGTAAGGAAGAAGAAAAAGCGTCCAATAGAGAGGAAGAGAGGAGGAGTATTGAGGGGAGAAGAGCGTGAAATGTTACATAAAAGGTACAGGTAGGGAAACAGATTGAGTATGTGTAAGCAAGAGAGAGAGAGAGAGAGAGAGAGAGAGAGAGAGGGGAAGGGGAAAAGAGAGAAAAGGAGGGCCCCGATGTTTAGTATTCATCCCTGTTTATATGATTAGGCCAAACAGGGCAATTAGTGCAGATGGAGAATGGAGATTGGGTCTAAGCAGAGGACTACTAATTCACATGAGAGTTTCCTCAGGGACAGAGTTCACCTGCTATGAACCTTCTATCTACTGCCTCAGTAGACTGACCTCGCATAACACCCAGCATGGGATCTCAAACATATTTATGACAAGGACCCCCCCTAAAACATATAAGCCTGTGGACAGTCACCCCCATCTGTTGTTTACCAGGGCCAGTCACCAAAGGCAGCTCTGAAATTTCACTTTAGATTTGTTTTAGCGCTGTGTGGCATATTACCATTCTCAAGGTGAGGAGGTAACAGTGGGGAGGGTAAAACCTATGATCAGAATATATGTTTTGCCAATACATTCTCCCACCGTGCAAACTCCCAAATTTTATTATTTTCTCGAGGACACTCTGGAGCTTCCTCTTGCCACCCTCAGGGTCATAAGACACAATTTAGACATAGTAGCACAGAGAAGCCAGCAGAGAAATACACCCAGCACAACACAGGTACTTCTGCATTAAAGCTACAGTAACTGGCCTGTAATGGTACCTGCCTGTCATTATTGCTGTTAGTAGAACGTTAGCTGTTAGCATTAAGAAGCTACCACTTCCTACACTCAGTAGGCAGAGGTGACAGCAATATGTTAGGGTTGGCACAGCAAACTTTACAAATATTTTGAAAACAGGACACATAAGACTTTTCAGTTTGTGGTAACCGTTCAGTTTGTGGTAACCACTTTCATCACTGTAGAAACACTCAATAGATATTTAGTTTAGGTCGATGCAATGGTCTAAAATTATAGGCTGAATATAAAAACACTGAGTTGGAGAAATGTACCCATCATGGTGGTGAGGTTGTGTAAACTCCGTCCCAAATGCACCCCACTGTTTAGAGTAAAGCACTGTAGGCTACTTGCAATACTGTTACTTTCACTAGCATAAAATGGGCAGTTTCAGCCAAGCAATCTGACTAGTGAAAGACATGCCTTAGCCTATCATATCTTAGCCATTTTTCTTGTTTTTTCCTATTTTTATTGTTATGTATGTGCACTACTCTGAAGGAACCTTTGACGTATGTGTTGGTAACTGTTATACAAATGCTATAATACCCTTGAGGACGTTCTTTACAGTGTTTATGGGCACTGTCGGTTGTACTTGGCTGGTGCTCATACCTGTTGCATCACCATTGTTCCCATGTTCATAGTAAAAAAAAATGACCCCCTGGTGTAATTGCTATAATTAAGACCTATAAGGAAATGAGTGTGTTGTGTCAGGGCTATTAGCACTAAATTAGTATACAGATACAGCCAGTTAAATGCTCAATGTAGTTTGCATCACAAAACACAGTAGAAACCAGTTTAGCATTTTAACTGCAATTTTAAACTTAGTAATAACTACATTTTTGTGTTTTAGACAAGTCAACTTGGCAGCTGAAGAAAAGCCCTGATTAAACTAATGTCTGACTGAAAAAATCTGAGCTCTAACAGAGATTCTACGTAAAAGGATTGCTGAAAATATGTGATGAAATCTAGAGTGGTGAAAATGCAAGCTGTGGCAATAAATGGATCTATCACCACAATATCTCAGAGCAGCAAGAAGTCTTGGGGCATCAAGTGTTTCAAATCATAAATGAATTGGAAAAACAGCTAATATCTCACCGGACTGAGCCTCATTGATTTTACCCTGAGAGCATAAAAAAAGACAGAGAGAAAATCACTTGGCAAGCACCATGAAGCTCAAGTCTGTGGGCTTAGTAACTTAACCTTGAGCTGTTGAATAATTTTTCTTTCATTCGATGTGAGCCCTTGTGCCTTAGCTGAGGATTGAAGACCGCACACCCTCCCATTTGGTACTATCAAGCAGGTGATTTAGAAAAATTGGTAAGGTGATGCTGCTACTGACCTATAGAAAAGCAGGAAAAGTAGGTAGGTGATATTAGGAGATTTAAGGTTTATAAGCTCTGAAACTTGAAATGTGTTGAATGGAACACAATAGTGAGTGAGACCATCAATATGGTGTATAATGTAAGTGTTACTTTACGGACTTACCACTAGCTAAAGTAAAAAAAAAAAAACATTCCTCCATTTTCTTGCCACTGATCAGTGCCCAGTCAGGGCCACAGCGACAACAAGACAAGCAACGTCCTCCAGCTCCCCCTGGGGGATCCCAAGGCACTCCAGAAACAGCTGGGAAATGTAGTTCCTCCAGCATGTTCCACAAGGTAATAAAAAAGAGAAAACTAAGAGAATGGGACTCAGTGTGGCATTTAGTCTATAGGCGAGATCTCGCAGCAAGAGACGCCCTCTAGAGCCATCTCACAAAGCGTTGATGACTGACTGACTGACTGACTGACCTGAACCTATACCATGTCTACTCAGTGAAAATGTGTTCTTTTGCATGTTGAAAATAAGAAAAGGCCATGGAGTTTCAGGTTGAAAAAATAATTGATTGTATCATTTTTCCTTTAGTAATCACCAGCATCAAAGGCAAAAACATACACCCATCCACCATCTACCACGTTACTTCAGTGTGACACTACTTCCTGTTTATAGTCGTCTCTCCATTTCGTGCTGAGAAAACATATTTTTAACACTTTTGGTGACATTCCTACAGCTGCAGGTGAAAAAATGCATATTGTCATATTGTCATTTGAAAAACTGTCAATTTGTCCCGATGGTGGTGCTTTGCCACATGACCAAGTGTGGTCTGACAAACTTTTAACCTAGCAATGTATTTACATCTGTAAATTGATTATATTTAATAAGATGAATAGTTAGTTTCTGTGCATATGCATGACCTTTGGTAGGCCTGTTAAGGTGAATGAATTCAAATCAGAAGAATGAGGTTCTTCTAATTTTTTTTATTATTGTACTGTATATATTTTGACCTTCATAGTGCTATAGTTCATATTACTTTGCATTCATACATTTCCTCTTAACATGTTGAAATTGTATTGAAAAATTGGTGTTGTTATATTTCGCTGTATTCATTTATATTCTTATATTTATTTATTTATATTCTAGGATCTAGCAAGTGGACCTGTCCAGTTGGAACAGAATATAATAGAATAGAATAACACACACACACACACACACACACACACACACACACACACACTGCTCCTGGTCAGCCCTCAGTGCTTGCATGTTATGCAGATGCTCACTGAAGCTAGGTCCATCTTCAGTGACATCTGCCATCTCCAGTGCATGACTGTGGAGAAATCTGTTTAAATCTACAGGGCGCTCTACTGAATGGTTCCCATTGATCTACATTCACCTGACACAGTGACTGACAGAGCCAATCAGCCTATCACGGCCCTGGAGACGGACAGACACTCATTTACAGGTGAGATGGGGTGGGATGAGTTTGATTGATTGACGGGCTGTCACTGAGCCACTGGGGCATTACAGAACTGTCTCAGCACAGCAGGATAGCAATATTCTGTTGGTGCGTGTGTTTGTGTGTGTCTGTGTGTGTGTGTGTGCTTTTGCTTGCATTTGTGTATGTATAGATGTGTTGGAGTGTGCGGGTGGTCAGCCTTATACAGATTACCCATTGCACCTTGAGTGTGGTGACAGGTAAAGAATCAGGCTGTCAGGCTGGTCCCGCCCACATCCTCAAAGACTGGCAGAATTAAATAGCCTATCGGGCAGAGGCTCTGACAGGAGGCTGGCAGCTCTGGATGATACACACACTACGCATAGACACATACACACATGTACACACCCCCACGGTGTTCCTCTCCTCTGACTACCGTATGTATCTATATATTCTCTTACACAAGCCAATACTCTCCCTCTCAATGTCCCTCATCCTCCCCTCCCCTCTCTCTCTCTCTCTCTCTCTCTCTCTCTCTCTCTCTTTCTATCCTGTGGTTCAGTGTGGGATTCAGCGGTGCCATTACTCAAACACAGCCTGTCAGTACAGATAACAGTTGTTTGTTGTTTAACACTGTACAGAGAGCTGCATGGCAAGCCAAAATCTGGAAACATTTTTTTTTTATTTCACATTCAGCATTATACGAAAGCTGATTCAAACTGGTTGAAAGCCACAAACCTGAGGGATTTTCTTTTCTTTTTTTATGGTTATATCCTATCTCAAGAATCCTAATTAACAGAGGGCAAAATGTCTTACATGTAGAACTGACTGGTCAGCATATTTAAATATCTACTAATGAAGATGAGACAGATATTTTCTAAATACCTTCATTAACTGCCTACTTCAACGCATCAACCCATATTCTTTATATTTCTTCGGAATAGTAGCCTAGATTTTTGCTCTAGGAGGATGTCAGTATGACAAGGGTTTAAATTTCCTTGTTGTCCCTAGATAGCTACTGCCCTCTTGTGGCCAAGATATCAGAACAGAGCTGCAGGTAAGCCACACAGTCTTCTCCTCTACAGAGATACACAGCCTCACAATGCATCCATACAGTGAATGCCAACTTATTAGGTAAATGTTTTTCATGCAAATCAAGGATGGATATATTCCAATCTGCTAGTCCATGCTTTAATATCAATCCAAACGACTGAATCCTCACTCAGCAGAATCCTGAATGGAGGCTGATGGAGGTGTTTTGTAGATGACAGCTTAATAGCTGTTCCTTCAGTTAAATCTCTTGAGTATGCTAATGCATGCTGCAATTGACTGATGTTGATACAGACTTTAATGTCTGACAATGTCTAATTCCCACAATGAATCTCATTTTTCCGTCTCAATTCCCCAACCCCTCCTGCCAATGAAATAAACAAAGGAAGTTGGCCGGTTAAGTTTCAGCATGTGTATTAGAGCTTTCCCATTATGAATTAATCATCCTTACTTTACACTGGGATTATTGGCATTACAATATGGACAGTAACACTGTACTGCACCAAGAGAGCACAGACTGAGTAGGGAGAGCTTCTGTTTATGAAAAGTCTCTATAGACAGCTACACATGAACTGGTGTTTGTTTCCAATGCGTCGCAGTGGGTGGTCTTGTTCTGCGTCAAGGTTTTGTGGGAGAGGAAGCATGTGGTATTGCAGTTTCCTGTCTTTAGACCTGACACAAAGGTTTGCTGTGTGGTGCGTGTGTGCCTGTTTGTGTGAGTGTGTTATTGATGTGCTGTTGACATGTTTCTGTGAGGACAGTCACGCTCCAGTGGAACATGTTCCTCCAACGCACCTGTTGCTGACACTTCAATAAAAGATAACGTCCTCTCTCCCCGGAAACACAGTAAAACATACAGTGGAAGAGAAAAGGTCAACATGAGTTTGATTGATTTGGGTGATTCTCTAAATGTTTTTCTTCATTATGACCTTTTAATACCCCCCACCCCCTTTTTTTCTTCTTTCTTTCTCTCCGCTATTTTCTCCCCTCATGCTCACCCATGTGTCCTGTTGTTTTAAGATTGAGTAATGCTGACCAGAAACCAGAAATCAACCTGGGATATAACAGAGTTGTGAAAAGAGACCAGAGCAGAGTTGGCTAATGTTCGGTGCATGCTGCACCACACAGACCATTAGCCAACAGCACTGACACATTCTGCCAGCACATATATTCTCACTCTCATGTTATTCCTAATGTCCAGCCATCCCCAGACTGGTCCTGGTGGTTTAAGATGATTTTGGAGCCCAAGCTGTTTTACCAAGTCCCAGAATGAGCTTCACACCTTAGACTTGGCAAGCGAGATTTCCCCCTGAACTCCCCATGACAATAAACCCCACCACCAGGCGACCGCCATTTTTCAACATAATAAATGGACGGGCAGACTGATGGAGAAACTAACTGAAAGAGGAAACTATGTGAGGAAACTGTCCTCCATTCCCCCTAAATTTCAATCTGGAGCATTAGCGACATCTGAACTTAATAAATGGCCAGGACAGACAGATATTCAGACATAGACACAAAGTATTTCTGTCTCCAATGAGACAAATCTAGTATTTCAACAGACTGATCAGTCAAAATAGTGATTTTATGCCTACAACAATGAAAGAGTTGTCTGACTTTACACCAGTAGATGGCAGTGATGTACTGAGCCAATATTTGTTGAGTGATGTGCAACCTGATTTAACTGTTAACATTGAGACAGAGATTAGAAAGCAACTTAACTGAGTGTGACTCCATATCAATTCCATATTATTCTAGGATTTAAAAAATGTATGCTTTGTGTTTGTAGTGTTTGGAAAGAGAATCAGTATTTGGAATAGGGAGGTTTGATTAATGTTCTATTTAGAGGGCTTCAATCTCTACATTAGACCTTCTTATCGCATACAGTTAATTAACATAGCAAACAAAGCTTTGCATATAATTAATTAGCACATCTATAAATTAAAGCAGTTCACACACATTCTTACACCACGAAATGAGCCAATAATAATTTCTCCTAGTTGGTTTTGGCCAAACATCCTCCTCCAATAACAATCTTTGCTCCTCTCCCAGAAAGTAAAGGGGAGGATTAGAGGAAAGAAACAATAATTCAAACAGAAGATGTTCAGCCTTTCCACCATTTGTTGCTTGGAAATGGGCAGCGCTAATACTTTACAAGAAAACATATTGCATTGTGCCGTCCAGAAGAAACAACCCCAGAATAGGAAAGTCTTTAGGTTACAGGAACATGTAATTCACTTGGGGGGAGTTGGGAAAAGTGGAGGAGGTGGAGGAATTATCCTAAACTGAAACCATGCATGCAATAGTATTCAGATTCAACATATCTAAAACGTTGAGCCTCTGTAAGCACTTTGGCTCTGGCTTGAACTTGCACGCACTAAAATAAAGCCATACAATGGTTACAAACACATTTTACAAGCCAGTTGAATCTGTGAATTATTTATTAGTCATTTCTTTCTAGTAATTTCATCCTCTCCCAGTGTAGTATATGATCTTCCAGGAATAAGACAAGTGATGTACTATCAGGAAACAAATGAAGGAAGATAATGAGGGACTCCAGCCATGCTTGCTTGGAAATGGGCAGAAGGCTACTGCAAATGTGTTTCAGTCGAAACTACCACAAAGCTTTAAATTTACAGGAAAGTGTGCTTGAGTACTCTGAACTGGAAACGGTGGGAGGAAGTGGAGAGCTTAATCAACCGTTAGAGGCTTTCAAATTCAATATAAGCTGACCGATCAGAATCTAGTGAGCAATAGAGCAAATACAGAAAATTCTATGTTTTTCGACAAACATATTTTACAGCCTAATGAAACCTTTGAATTGCTCCCTGGCTGTATAGAGCTTATCGGCAAAGCATCCCCTTCCTGATAAAATCTGCACTCCTTTCCAAGAATGCAAAGGGGTGGAGGGGGAGGCAGGAAATATCAGCCGATGCAAAGGAAGATGCTTTGTTGTTCTACTATTGGCTGCTTGAAAATTGGCAGCCTGCCATAAATCAACGCTTGACGGTCAGAAGGCTGGAGGATTCTGGGAAAGCGTGTGACACCCCAGCATCCACAACAGCAGCAAAACAGCTTAAATAATCACTCCCGGTTTCACTGTGGATATCATTAGCAGAACTGCTTGCCGGACACCATCACAACAAGATGCAGAATCATGCTTCCAGGAAGAGAGAGCTGAACAAAACTACTCTTAATTGTGATTGGATGTCATTAGACCAAATTACACCAAAACTAATTATTGCTACAGAATATGGTTCTAGACATTCTAGACAGTTATTTGTATAATTAGAATCCTAACATCCTGAGGTCCCTACTAGACTTCAGGATGTTAGATTCTGACTAGAATCTAAAATCCATGAACTACTTCTTCTCTTTGTTTTCCTCTGAAAATATTTATCCATCGGACTTTGATCAAAATGATGCTGGAGTGCTGGAGGGTAACGGTTTGGGTGTGTTGTCTGTGAATGTTGGTGGTTTCCAGAAGTACATCACTTTGACCAGCAGATGTCAGCAGATACTTGGCAATCAAAGAAAAGAGCTGAGCTAAACTTGGAGTGCCTTTTTGAACATGTCTGTCTTTGACCATTCTATTAGGAAAATTGATGCTAATACTATCACTTTTTTACATGAAACTGTGCCTCTTTTTTTACAGTCACTCAGGAGAATGTGAGCTTAGGTAGATAACATGTTGCATAGGCTTTGAGAGAGTGTCTTGTAGAAGTCTGCAGCTTTTTGAAGCCTAGTTTAATGGGCTGATTACGAACTAGCCTCTAATGCATTTCTCATCTCTCCTCATCCCCTCACTTGTAGTGGTGTAAAATGCTTCCCTGACTGACAGCATCTAGATGTTTCACTGTAGATGTTTATTTGAAACTGATATAGATGTGTCATGCCAGGAGCAAATAATGATCTGTTACAGCATGTTCACGCTGCTTCACTCAGGTTACATGACTGATAGCCTGCTGTGACATGTATTGCATATAAATTTGTGCAACTGTTTACAACAACACACACACACACATGCTCTGTTTTGATCAAGCCCTCTGAAGCACATGACAAAGGCAGAGGTGAAAGTGAGACTGCCGAACTGTCTCGTCACATGATGTCACCTGACTATGAAGGACGACTCTGAGAGCACGGGTGTTGCGGCAAAGTGTAGATGTGTTCTTTACAGTCGGTTCCCCCGCTGCCTTTCCGAGAGGGTCATGTGGGTACGGAATGCGGAATGCAGCGGAACGCCAGTCTGGCCAGCTCTAGAACACTGGAATGCCTCCCTGTGACATCACCGGCCTGCTGACTGCTTGGCTGATGAAGAGGCCCAGCTATGTTTGGAGGTGTTGGTATTAGCCCACCTCTGAGCCCGGAAAAGGATGCATAAAAATGGACTCTAATTAGAGAAAACTCCGGGTTGCAAACCAACATGATCAAAAAGTTCTGTGTTATTCCTGAGCAACATTGGGCCCCCTGCGAGGATGCTAACACCTAATGTAGCCTGATAGCTTGTGTATCCTGTTAGCTAATATCCAGTGACGTTGCCAGGAATTCTAGGGGCCCGGACAAGATGTGACAGTGGGCCCCTCACCCCGATAATTCTAATTTAGTACAGTATCACCTCGCCTGTCTGAAGGGCGACCTCCTGCACAGGGCCTGCTCAAAGTATTCATCCTTTTCCACAGCTAGCAGTACCCCTATCTTCCTTATTTCAACAATTTTCCTGTCTTGCTTTCTGCTCTGGTTTTATGCCAGCACAGCATAGTTTCAAAGCAAACTTTCTCTCTGATACTGTAGTGCTCATCACATCACACATTGTTAACCAAGGGTTTCCTTAGCCCAAGGGTAAGAAGGCTAAGTTTCCCCCTTTTCACAATGCATCAGTTAACCCAAGTTCTGCAATTGTATTGTTGCCTTTGCACAGGTGTTACAGGTGTAGCCTAAAAACTTTAGCGCCACTGTGAAACATTGGTTAAAGCAGGAGCTCAGTTAGCCTTGGGTTAGAATTCAAATAGTTTCCAGGACTTTAATGTATCACAGACTTACATTAAGTATTTACCGCTGCTGGCAGTGCCTGTGTAAACTGAGCAGACAGATAGATATAGGTCATGAAGCCCATATCAGGGCCTTCCGCATGGGTGTGAAACGCCAGAGATACCATTCTGTGTATCTGAACAGGGTTAATGGAGAGAGCTGAAGAGAGGGGTGTGAGAGTTTGTGGATTCCTTTCATTTCATCTACAGTATGTGGTACGGTCAGATATCCTGCCCCAGAGACAAACCACCTGTTTATGTGCATGCAAACCAGGAATGTGATGAGGAGGCGTACTGTACACTAAAGAGAATTCAGCCTTACAGTAACAACAAACAGTGGTGTCAAACTTCAGTTCACCAAGGTATTCAGTGTATTGTCTGTGGTGCACTTTGTTCTCTGGGTCAAGGGTGTTTATACTCTACATGTTGAATAGCCTCTTGAATACAGCAAGTGTGAGAGAAGGAACTTTTCCCATAACTGCATTTTAAAGCTCCAATCCTTATGGCAGACCTCTATAAATCAGTCTCCATGGCAGCCATATCCTGCAACAGTTACACTCGTAGACAATAAAGTGTACCCTCTTTGCTCAAAAATATACAGATGGATATCTTAAAGAGTACTGATTTGTCTTGGAGGACCCGTACATTTTTGATTTTTGAGTTTTGTAAAAAAAAAAAAAAACTGTACTTCTATAGTTCCACTTTTTTACTTAGGGCTGAAGCACCAAGGGCTGGAACATCTGTACATTTATCTGCTCCTGTGAAGTAAAACTTTCAAACACAATTGTGTGTCACTGGTGTCAGTCATCTCTTGATTGGGAGCCCTCTTTCTTGCCACATGATAAGACTGACGGGGAAGTGCACCTTTTTTGCATAGAGCGCAGTGATGCATCTGTTTTTTATAGTTTTGCCCATCTTACTTTGACAAATCTCCCGTAAGTCCCACAAGGACAGGAGTTGTGCACCCCTGAACTGTGATGCAGTGTTGCACCTTGTACTAGTTGTTGCTCAACCTTTTGTAAACCCCATGTCCTGCACTGAATACTTTCCCCTCCCCCACACAGTGAGTGGGAGGTGTTTACTGACTCAGAGTTGACATAGGTGGGCTTATATTTCTGTTTTCTGTTTAAATGTGTGCTTTTTAATTAGTAGCAGGAGACAAGTACCCCCATATGCCGTATACAACACCAACACACACATGCACACCATGTACACTAATAGACAAACATATGCCTTGGAGCACATACGCTCACACATGAACAGCCAAACATGCATGTTTGCCCATGCACAGGCAAACACACATTCACAGAAACATACATGCACACACACACACACACACACACACACACACAAGCACACACACTCATATGTACATGCGTACATCCAGTCACTCTGTCCTCTCTCTGGTGCTAATAACCTGGGGTCATGTGGAGAGTGTGTGAGAGATGGAGAGAGTAGGTGAATAAAAAAAGGACAAAGAGAAAGTGCAGGACATTTTGACCTAGAATGAAGGGAATGGAGCAGCAGGCTAGAGTAACATTGCGTATCTGCTTTGGCCCTTATGATGGTGCCTTGTGCCAAGACAATCAGGAGATCACTGGCACACACAGTGGTTACATACTCACATGAACACACATGCACTGGCACACCCAGGCATGCATTTGTATATGTACATACAGAAAACACACAAACCACCCACATGCACATGCAAACACATTTGAACGTGCATGTGCACAGACACACACACGCGCACACACACACACACACACACACACACACACACACACACACACACTTAATGATGTTCTCCAAAGAGAGCAGGAAAGGAGATCAATAGCTATTAGAAAGCACTGTGAGGTTGTATTCCTCTCTCTTCCCTCTAATGTGTGTTGGCCATGATTTGTTTCAGTAAAAGCACAAAGCCATTTCTCTTCAACTGGTCAGTCACTAGCTATTACTGTAACAACTAAATATTACCCCACAGCACATCTCCTATTCTCATGTGTCCAAGAAACTATAATTGTTTCTTATCCCTAAGTGATGACAACCAAGGTGGTAGACTTTTAACCCTCATTTAACAACAATAACCTTTACCATAATAATCAGATATGATTACATATATTCCCGCCTGGAGCTACAAAGTGCTACAATCTTGTACTGTTAGAGAAGTAGAATAAAGTGGAGGACACACATATTGTCCCTGTGAGCACACAAGACTTTTTTTTTTCTTTTATTACTGATAAAGCATTCTCAGAGAGTGACTCTCAAAATAGCCGCCTAACAGAAGAGACTGTCTTGGTCAGGCATGCACTCATAACACAAGTTCAGAAATAGAGCTGAGCTTTACTAAGAGGCCATGCTGTCCCATCAAAAAGGCATGGCAAATTGGATTTGGGGCCAGAGAACATTGTGATATTGCTCACTCTCTGAACGGGTGGTTTCTCATAATGCTGTCTGCAGCCGACTTTTCTCTTATATGGCCGGTCTGTTATTTGGGGTGTAGAACAGAGGCCTATTTAAAGGGTTACCATATGAAGGACAGCTGATTGCAGTGTAATTGTGTGCCATGCTAAGACATCATGTGATGCCTCAGGCTCAGAACGAACCATGTACCCCCGACTTTTTTAAAAATTATTATTTACAGAGGTAGTCATCATAATAGGCCTACTTTTTGCTGCATGCTTGCTACACCACTGCTGAGAGAAATTGTTAAAGATTGAAAGGTGCAAAGTTTGCAGTTCTTTTGAGAAAGCACAGACTGTGGCAACTGATGCAACACAAACAAACAAAGGATAGATACAGCATTGATGCCTGAAGGGGGACTTCAAAAATGGCTGCATGCAGTGCTGTTTTTGGCGTAAACACTCACTTCCATGTACAATCGTGCATTAGTCATTTACATTCCCCAACATTATAGTAAATAATGAACACAATCAACATGCAGTGTAATTAGACAACAGGTTCTGAATTCTGCAATCCCTGTTCTGTTTGTTTTGAGTCAGTCTGCCTGCCCACGGTGCCATGTGTGCTTTTCTCTCTCCATGTAGACATACCCAGCCTCTTCTCCAAAAGCTGGGGACAAACTTCACACACTCTCTCCAGCTCATCCCACGTACACTGAAAAAAACATGACACAGTCAGAATCTATTCCTCATCTCAGAAATTATAGTGTGTTAGTCCTGCAGTGTCCCAATATATCCCAGTATCTACTGGGATTGGCTCCAGGCACCCACGACTGTGAAAAGCATCAAGCGTTTAGAGAAAATGCATGAAACCTGGTAGTTGTTCTTAATATTTACCCCAGGACACCTATCCAGCATGGTTCCACTTCCAGTAAATTTCTACTTTTTAGTTTAATCTTGAGTTTCATGCAGTGCAAGATAAGATAACTGCTAGGCTTTACTGATAGGGCTGACACGCTTGAATTATAATTGCTGCTGTGACATTCTGTGAAGTCAAACCCGCTCCTCATTCTTACCCCTGTTATAAAGCCACATGGAGGATTGTCAATGAGCGGTGAGAGGTCAATCAGTAGCAGGCCCAGGGGTCAAGGGGTCAGAGGTAGGACCCTGTATTGTTAGTGCTTTGTCCCCTGGGCTGTGTTAGAGGGACTAGACAGCTGTCCTGCCCCCATAAAGATACATTAACCTTGCCCAGGCTAAGTGAAAACTGAGCCTATTCTCCATGAACGTTTATGTAATGGGTGCAAAGGGGGTGGGCGGATGGTCAGATAAACCCAAATTGGTCAGACGACAGTGGTAAATGGTGGCGCCCCTGGTTTAGAGTAACTTACAGATATTAAATAAGAGTTGTTCTCTATTATCTACCTAAATAAGCACATTTATCATTTACTCAGTCTTCATGGACCCTGTGCAGCCCTATGAAGTTTTATGAACTAAACGTCCTGTGAAGTGTGCGTGTGAGGAGGGGTGGCGCTCCGTATCTGGTGCAGCTGTTGTATCTCCCCAAGGGCAAGAGGAGGAGAAGGAGGACAGAGAGGAGGGTCCCTGCTCTGTCTGTACTGTCTGTACCCTGCTGCTGCTCCTCTCACTCTCTGCCCACTACTCAGGTTTCACAGCCCACACGCCTGAATCATAGGGTCAGTCACCCATAAAATGCACACGCACACACATACGCACGCACGCACGCACACACACACACATACCTTTTCATACCCTCGGGAATGATTCATCGTTACCCCCTCATTCCCCCAGGGAGCAGTGACTCAGGCTGAGAGGAGAAAAAGAGGAAAGGATCAGAGCATAATACAAGAATGTACAGTGAAGTGAAAAGTGAAGACAACAGAGAGCGGAGCAGAGTGGTGTAATGATGAGCAGTTTGGCCTTCAGTGGTTTGAGGAGGCAGCAGGCACCATGTGCAACCGAACTTCTGCTGAACATGAGCATCATGATGCACAATGCCGGTCTTAGTCACCACAGCAACTGTTGTATAGCGCAGCAGAGCGACACTCTCTGCGACTGACATGCCTCATTGTTTAAGCTAGTACTAGTTTCGCTCCCTTTGTGTGCCTTGCATTGTCACTGGGCGGTTCATATTTTCAGCCATTGCTGCCAGTGGAGACAGTACATCTGACTGTGATGATTAAAAAAAAAAAAAGATTGTTACTAAAAGTTGTTATTGAGTGTTAAGTGAGCATTGTCCAAAGGCTTCAGTGGAAAGAATAACATCAGCCAGTTCTTATTCAGTGCGCTCCAGCATAAAAGCTATGACAATATTGTCCTTTAGTTATGTCTAAAGTACTTCAAACATGTAGCAAAAAAAAAGCATCTTCTCTGAAGGAGTCTAAATCCCTCTAAGGTACCCTCCCCAAAATAATGATTTGAATTTTGATTTGCAACAAACTGCGTAGCCGATGTTTTAGTTTTGTCTATTCACATGCAATGTTTATGTGTTTTGATTTTTTCATATTGTTTGTATTATGCACAAATCAAAACAGTAATTAAATGTGCAATTACAGACTTATAGAGAGGTTGGAAAACCTTGCAGATCTTTGAAGGGCTTACCCTCAAAGCCTTGCATCATGGGATAGCAACATTCAACAACCCACTTGTTCATCATTCTTTTTCAAAAAACAAAAACATTATAAGACCTGATATTACACTAACATCAAATCTGAAAAAAACACCTGCACCAGAATCTTGTAGAATATGATTTTCTGCACTGTATGAAATGTTTTGTGAGAGTGCTGTTAATCACTACAAGGTGCATCTAAGTGTAAAATACCTGGTATTTGTAAAATATTTAGCAATGTCCCATGCAGTAATTTTGCTAAAATTATGGACAATAAAGGTGGTGATGGTAGTGGTGGTGGGGTAATAGTAAGACATTACAGTCTGGCTATAGTCCTGTATAATCATCATTCTGAAGACTATGAGTTAGGCTCTTCAAGAGAAGGTTTGAATCCTGCAATGTCCAGAGGGGTAGTGAGTACATGACTGAAGTACAGCAGACACAATAACAGGAATATAGTTGTCAAAGCATTGCACTGATAGCACCTTGATAGAAAAACTGGCAATCATTTGATTCCCCTCTTTTGAGACCTTTGACAGATTTACACTTAAAACATTTGGATTTTACAACCGATATTGTTGATTCAGAGATCCTGCTTGTATCGTGTTTTTATGCTGAAATGTCTTGGATGCATATGGACATGACTGCAGGTGGTACCAAGTGACTAGGCTAGCTTCCAGCAACAGTTATATAATTGGTTTGCAGCAGTGCAAACAAGCATATACAGGACACTCAAACCTAGACAACAAATGATGCAATTTTTTTAATGTCATTGAAAGTAACATGAGAGATATCGGAACTCTCTCGAAAATTCCAACTTGCTTGCTGTAGTATTTTTCTGATTAGAGGTCTGAAACTTCTCTTTCTTTCTCGATATAGAAGCACCGATATAGAAGCATGATCTTGCTAGGCAGAAAAAGAGCTGACTTTTCCATCACCTTAAATGATCTTTACAGCTCTTACTATCTCTTTATCTTTCATAATCATTCCAGCAATTACTATAGATCTGTCCATTTATCAGAGAAGCTGCTACAGCTTCTGCACAAGTAGCCCTAATTGGTGCAGTTATGAGCTGTCAAAGTGACCTTTTTAGACAGAGAAGCAGGGTGAGTCAGAGTGTGTAAAGTGCAGCATCTTAACTATGGCAAGACCACATGGTGTGGAGTTGAGAGAAAGGGAGAGAACCTCACAGCAGCTGGGTATATGACTCATGGCTCTTTCTCTCTGGGTAGCATAAACAAGCTTTCAACTCTTGTCTATGCGGGTGGTAGGTAGGTGTGTGTATGTGGGATTGTGAGTGCGTGCGTGTGTGTGTGTGTGGCAGCATGTGGTAAGCCTTTTGTTGTGAGGATCTGCACTATCAAATGGCCCTATTTTTCACATATTAACTGTTTTATTAATGTCAAGCTGGTACGATTGTGACTGAGCTGAAATATTAAAAATGGAAACTTGTTCATCCATTGAAATGCATAAACATCCTGCCATGGGAGTTTCCATTTTAAATTACATGTTGGATATTAGTTCCTCGACTTGTACAGAAATGAAAGCAACCAGAACCTCAGCTGTAGTGCCCATGATGCCTTCTTGTGCAGAGAAAGCCGAGCGAAGTGGAGTTTCCTTCAGCAGAGGAATCCCCCTGATGCAGTGACCTGGTTTCCCCTGATACAGCTGAATTTCATCTCAACTCACCTCAACTCAACTCAGTTCTCTCTGTCTCTTCCTTCCTCTCTCTCTCTCTCTCTCTCTCTCTCTCTCTCTCTTACACACACACACTTCTATGCAGCTGACAGCACCCACCCATGCGTGCACTGTTGTAATGTTGTGTTATTGATTTCATTTAGCATTCAAATATCAGTCTCTCTTAGTCTTTTGAACACACATATCAAATTGCTGGACACAGCTTGAGCTTTCTACTCTCTCTCCTCCCTGCTGCTTACTCTCCTGCAATCTGATATTACTGTAACTATTGCAGCTGTGATGGCGCAATGTGATGCATTCAATGATCCTGGGCCTATTTTGGTACAAATCATGTAAGAATTTTGTGTAAAATGGTCAGGAAAGTAATTTACTTTTCACAAGTTATCTTAAAGTAAAGGCTAAATTGAAGTTATCTGGTCTCAAGCCAATGTTCCCAGTTTAAGATTATTATTTCCTTATTTATTCTCTTTATCCATACATCCTCAGGTTTCCGGGGGGGAATGGTAATCTATTCCCCTGATCTTTACAACATATTGGTGTCAATGTGCCAAACTGATACAGGTCATCATCGGCTTGACCCCTCTAATGGAGCATGATGACCTTTCACCTCTGACCACTGCTCACACCAGCCCTCTACACTGAGGAAACAGCACTCAACTGGCCTCGGATCAGTGTCTGTGGCCATTTTAGCCTCTTGTCCCATGCAGTCAGTGTGGCTGGCTGATATGCCGGCTGCCGGGGTGGAGGAAGCGAGTGTGATGCCTGATGATTATCTGACTGACAGGAAACTCTTTTGTGTTGGGGGGTTATCTGGCGGCCTGTAGAGGAGGTGACGCGACTGCTGGAGGACGCAGAGGCCGCTCACAGTCACTTCTATCTGTCGTGCATAACTGTTGATCGTTTCCCGCAGATGCCCTCACGACCAAAGAAAAACTGATCCAAAGCTCCCTGCAGCTTTCACAAAACGATATCATGCTGTATGTCATTTGGTATGCACAACCAAGAGTGTAACCGTTTGATGTGAAGATCAAAGTATCTGTGGAAGTGTGCTACATTTATGGAACAGATAAGAGTAAGAGTCACACTTCTATTTACCACAGATGATGGCTGGCATTATCTCAAAGCATACTGCCGAGCTTTAACGTTAATCCTGCCGGTCAAACTGGAATTCCAGCAACCCACTGCAGCATGCAGCATGAGGCTGGATGCTGCATCTGTGTGCCAGACATTCCCTCCATTCCTCATCTCCCTGGCTCCCGGCCTCCTCTCTCTCTCCCCTCCATCTTTCCCTCCATTCCTCATCTCCCTGGCTCCCGGCCTCCTCTCTCTCTCCCCTCCATCTTTCCCTTGTCCCTCTCTCTTCCTGTCTCCTGTGCGGGACTCCTCTTTTCCCTTTAATCTCTACTCTACATTCTCTTTCCTCCCTGCCTCCTCCTCTCTCCCTCTCTTTCTCTCGCCCCTGGCCCTCTCTCTTTTCATGTCCAGCAGGGCCAGTTGTTGTATGCAGCAGGTGGTTCAAGACATAAAATTTCACAGGAATTATCAGTAATATCTGCTCTCTCCCGGGCATCCCGCTGTGTATACAGTAGCCACGCTGGTCCAGCATGTGCTCCGACTCACTGTATCGTCTGTTTGTCCTGTGCGTCTTTGGCTGCCCGTGCCAGTTGAGAACAGTAAGCAAAAGATAGTTTAGGGGCTGAGCTAAGTATTCTGATTACCTACAGTGGTAACCATTATAGAAGCCCCCCCACAACCTCTTGCATTAGCAGTACTATTGGAATTTCCAAATAATTTCGAGGTGCTGTACAGCAGCAGAGCAGCAACGTGAAAAGTGGGAAATTTTGTATACCTACATCTGTACAATGTATATACCCGCTGGCCCCTTACATCCTAAACCATGTCTCTGCTTATAAAGAGACGTAAAATGGCCATTTATTATGTTTACAAGCCCATAAAGACCAAACACGTAATGGTAGTTTAAGAATATTTTCCAAGTCAACACATTTATGGGCCAGGATGACTCTGATAGATACTGGTATTAGCCTGGCACTCTGTTATGTTAACATTAAAGGCTGATTCTTGTTCTTCGGTTTGAGCAGCCAGTGTTCTATCATCACAAGCCATAACCCTCACAGTCTGTGGTAGTACTGGGGTGTTCCCTTTGTTTTCAAACTAATGAGACCCGTCAGACCAAAGGGGAAAGAGGCCACTTGTTTGCCTGGTGTGTCTGTGTGCAGGTGTCTCAGAGGGGGCTTTACGTTGGCCTGTTTGTGATTTGCTGTTGCACACACAGGCTGGTCATATTTACTAGAAATGCTCTAAGTGGTGATTGTGGTCTTTCTGTTTGTGCGCAGGCTGGACAATCAGACTTGCGTAACCGCAGAGGCACCTTTTGTATGTAGTATGTGTGTATATATGTGTGTGTATGTATGTGTCTGTGGGTGGGAGAGGAGGGAGGGAGGGTTGTTTGGGTCTGTGTATCTGCGTGACTGTCTCTCTGTGTGTCTGTTTGGCTGTCTAGCTGGTATAATGTGGGATTACAGCGTTCCTCTCTGCTTGGTTCTCACAGGCAGGCAGAGTCTTTGGGGTCTGTCCCTCCCCAGCCCAGTCTCACCACACAAACACACACGTTTCCAGGTGGCCCTGTGGGCTGTGGCTGACCACGGGCATCCAGCACCCACACAGTATCAGTGCTTAGACAACACCACCTCTTTTTGAGCGGCAGGGTGGGCTAGTGTTTAGAGAGATCATCCTTCGACCCGGAGGACCCAGGTTCAAGCCCCTGTGTCAGCAAGCATTCTCCCTGCTGAAGTGTCCTTGAGCAAGACACTGAATCCCTACCAGTGCCATGGGTGCTGCTCTGTAACTGAACCTGCACTCTGATCTCCCTGGGGTGGGCAAGTGAAAAGAGAATTTCCCAAAGGAGATCCTAAGTATCACGTTATTATTAATCCTTTTCTTTCAAATTCTCTCTCTATCTCTGTCTGCCACTTAATCACACACAGGCAAGTAAGCAACCCTCTCTCCTTGCTGTTGTATCTGTCTGACACACATGACTGCAGCTTCAGTGTCAGCTGGACTCTAAGCTAATGAAATGGAGTCTTAAGACTGCGAGAGGGACTCTGCTGTCTTTAAGAGCAGCTCCTTTTTTTACCCATAATGCTGTGGCAGGTGGAAAGGCTTGCTAATCCCATTAACAGAAGTTCTTCATCTCCTCATCCAGGAAAGAGGGGGATAGAAATAAATTAGAAAAAGAGGGATGGGGTAGCAGGTCCAGTAGCTCTCTACATTCAACCGAAGTCATAACGTAGATCAATATCAGAAATGATATGATAAAATCAATCTATGATTCTCTCTGTCTTTCTTTTGCACTCACTCATCTTGCATCCTCAGAATGAAAGCTTGGCAGCTCTTACTCCCTGCAAGAGAAAGCTTTGGAAGAATTTTGCTCCAAAATGAGACATCCAATGATTTGAAATAAAATAACACACCTACTATAAAGAATTGTAGGCAATTAAACTACTTGGTTGACACAATGATAGCACCTTTAGGGTTAAGAACTAGATATTGAACTTCAGGTTTTATTTTCTTTTTCCCAAAATGGATATGTAGCATTTTGGAATAGAAGTCTTCAACTGTATCCAGCACTGGGTTGTGTAAGATCCCCCACAGTCCATTAAGGAGGTTGCAGCAGGACACTGCGTATAGTACACAAGCTCTCAAAATAAAGCCTTAGCTGTCCAGACAGCTGTGGGCACTTTAGCTTAGATCTCCTATCTTAGCTCTAACTTTGCCTTAAGAACTGCAAACGGCCTTTTCTCTGTAGATGTTTGTAACTGGGCCATGTGGTTTGTGTGTGTGGGTGCAGGACTTGAACATGAAACTACTCTGCCTGTGTTTTTGACTTGGCATGTGTAATCTGCAGCTGAATTGTGTGTGTCTGCCATGTGGTCGCATGTCTGCATGCATTGTCTGAGTACATTTCTTTTACCACTAAATTAGAGCAGATTCAGGCTAATTCTACGGTTTTCACCTGGTCTCACTTTATTCAAAGAATTTATGTTTACCAGTGCACTTAAGTGGTTTCATCTGTGAGCGCCTGCTGTACCATACATGTGCTGTGTTTTAGAATTGTGTGGTTTCATTTTAGTGACTGGGCGATGTACAGGTGTCTGGCCCATAGAGACACACTGCTCTAACTGACAAGTCATTCTTAACACACACCCGCAAACAGACTGTTCACAAGTATATGCGCAGACACACACGTGCATACACATTCACACACATACACATACACACACCAGCAGACAGATGGTTCACACACACCCACTACTGCATTTCCATTCATGTGCACTTGTGTCTCTGGCCTACCCAAGACAGGGTGTTAAACAGTGGGAGCAAACTAATATGGGCTTTCATAACGCTGTTGTTGTCACTACACATTGGGAAGAAAAAAGGTTAATCTTCACAAGCTGAAGATTCAAGGAGGGGTGAATGTAGCTAGCATCTCCCATATCAACACATATCAAAAAGATAACGATTTTGCAAAGGTCAGATGAGTCATAACTCTATGTGCTTTAATTTCATATCAGCAATCATTTTATTAGAGTGACTGCAGTTTTTTTTTTTAAATGGAGGATGACTCATTTTGAAATGAAACTATAAACTAATTTATTGAATACTTGTCTCGATAGGGGGGAAACCGCGGCTGTCCAAATTCCCCACTCACCAGTGAATGTTAATGCGCTTTAGAAAGTGCATTTATGATTATGTCACTTGACTGAAGAAAATTATTGAAACTGATTTGCATTGGAAACAAGAGAAATGATCTCACCCGAATGACCGATTTGTTGGCGGGTTTTAAGAGAAATTTGTTTTCAAGACTTAACACTTGATTAAATGACTTGTTAAGATGGATACTTTTGCAGGGCGACATTCTTCATGGTAGATTTCTTTTTTTTTTCTTTTTTTCTTTTGATGAATTGTCAAGCCTCCCTGCTCTGTATTCCCACCAAGTCTCTTCACGTGTTTGCCTCATGTCTTTCTGTCTGAATCAAACTGATCTCCACCCCAACAGACACTCAGGAGCTTTCAAGTTATACTGCGAGTCAAAGGCAGACAAACAGTCATAAGAGAATCGATAACTGGCACTGCCTTCAAGCATGTACATTGTTGCTAGACAAAACCAAACCCTTACATAGGTAGAGGTGCAGACAGACAGTCATACAGTTACAGATGATAACTGCTACACCCCAAACCTGATATTTGGCAAACTGCAACCACTCAAGGTGATAGAGTCAATGTTACCTAAACGATTACAGCTGAGTTACAGTACAGTCGTGACCTGCAGCTGGTATTATCTCTAAATCAGTTGAATAACCATGTGAAGACATTCTGTCCAGATACTTTAAGTGGGTTAGCAGATGAGAATGACTATGGAAATTATATTATTTGATATTAGCTGACTGATGTTTGACACAGCCTACTCTCATTCATGCCTTGACTTCTGTTGAATAACCACAATCACATGAGGCTATTCCAAGACCAGCATGGAGTAGATTACACTTCAACAGGCTTAGACGTCGCTTGATTTAGAAACACTGATAGCCAGAGATGGAAACCACGAGATTGAGGTTTGCTAGAAATAGAGGGAAGAGTCACTTTAAAAAGGAACTGAGAGTCTGAAAATAAACTTTTCCAGATCTGTTCAGTCTAAATCTGTGCGGCTGCCCAGGAAAAGTACAGAGGGAACAACAGAGTCTTAGGGGATATTTACTGTACTGTCATTCATTTAAAGTAGCACACGCTCTTTCTCTGGCTGGCCTACATATGCGCTGTCTTGGCTGTCCTCTGCAGTAGACCCGACTAATCCACAGTATTCAGGTGAGAGGAGCTCAGTTAGGATCTGGTTCTTTCTGGCTAGATCCAAGCCAAAGCAGAATCTTGACCCGTTGCCGCAAAAAGATCAGAAGAACAGCAGGTGTCGCATGTAACAGTATCACCATAATGCTTATGGTGTGTGTGTAGGTGTGTGTGTGTGTGTGTGTGTGTGTGTGTGTTTCTGTGTATGCTTAGGGATTGAGAGGTCCAACAGTGAAGCACAGTGATCAGGCATTTCAGATGAAAAACATCAGAGAGAGAAAAAGCTCTGAAACGTAACATTTCTTCACACTTTCATTTAGTCTCATAGCCTTGAAGGCGGCCTTCAGATACATACAGCACAGAAGGCAGATGATGTTCCTTCCACCTGCAGCTGTCAGACCATTATGCTATCTGTTATGTTATTGGGAAAAAAAAACGTGTGGATTGAAGAGACTAATGGCACGTTTCCACCAAGCATGTTTGGAGCGATTTATTCAAACTGTGGTGCATTTGCTCCTTCGGTTCAGTTCATTGGGCCAGGTGAGAAATGAACAATGCCATTCAAACTGGGGTGCGCACCAACTAACCGCACCAAGACCAGCATTTTCAATCCTCTTCCAAGCAAACTGTGGTGTGGTTAGTTAGGAGTGAGGACATAATCTGAATTAACTAAAGGAAACAACCCCAAACTGTGGTTTTATGGGTATAAGGAGACAGATGTTGGCATCTGTTAGCCAGCAGTTCCTCGTGCTTGGAAATCCTGGCCTAACAAAATGAACCAAGAGCAAACTGCAGTTTGATGCTGATATTCAGCTGTTTCTTCATGTTCTCTTGACTGGTATGAACACCAGAGAAGGTAAATCATGGCAAAGAGTGCAGACAAGTCCATCATGCTTAGCTAAAGGTACAGGGACTGGAATCTGATTTATTTCATCTATTTTTTATTTTATTTGATCTAAACGGACCAAATACAACAAATGCAACAAAGTAAAATTTCCCACTGTGGTTCAGACGAAAGAACACAAGCTGTATGTGTGATCACACCCTCAGTGAGTGCATCGAAGAAAGCGTTAAGACAGCATTATTGATGACATTGATCCAAAGTATCGATAGTGAGAATCTTTAAACTGCTCTGTCATTTCCTCTCTCTCTGTCTCTATCTCTCTGTCTCTGTTTCTTTTTTCTTCTCTCCCTCTCTGTCAGTCTCCATCCTCTGTTTCTCTGTCTCTCTCACTCTAATATAGATGTGTATTGTTCACTTCCAGTCTAGCGTATGAGACGGCCGTTTAGAATGTCTCTGTTGTATCCTGCCGTTAATCCACTTCCCTCTGAAACACTTCCTTTTCCCCTCCCTGACACACTCTCACACACATACACACACACACACACACACACACACACACACACACAGAAATGCATGCAAACACACAAAACATGCACCCACACAACTTGTACACCCCAGCCACTCATCCAAACATCCTGTAATTCTGTCACTTCTAAACAAGAAAAAGTGGTGTGTTTGTGTGTATGAGGGTGAATGTGTATGCGTGTATGTGTATGTGTGGCATGCATGTGCATGTGTGTATATGTGTGTATGCGGGGGTGCCTTCATAACTGCATATATCCATGTCTTTTTCTTTCTCTCATCAGACACTGTATGACTAATAGCTTTACCTCTATTTCAAGTCTCTATTTCAGATTTACTCTCCCAGTGGTTTCCAGCCCATGCTTTCATATGTAAAAATATAGGTGCTGCAGTATGACTCAGTTTCGACATTGCCTCTTGCGCTCATCTTGCACACTCCGGATGTATACAAATGCGAGGCCTTGCTCTATTTCCCCCCTTTTTATCGATCCACCCCTTCCGCCGCTCCACTGTCTCTCCTGCTGTCTATTTTGGGTGACACACATGCACACCTTTGTATCCACGGATATAGGTCAAATTCAGCGTGTGTATCAAATCTAGACCTGCTGGAGCATAGAAGGAGGTCAGTCGAACAGTTATGTATTAGCCCAGATATCTTAACCTACATCTCCTCTTTTGTGTTAATGGTGGGAAAACGGAGAAAGGTGGCAAAAAAACATCCATTGAAGTCTGGGATGTCAGAGTGCTTTTGTCTTTCTCTGTAGAGACCCTGAGGCGTCACATACACACAACACATGTAAGCATATTGGATGTCAGGATGGATGGGCAGCAGTGTTTTTCCACTCTTTAGTGGTTGTCACTTTTGCTGCCGGCTTGTCCAAATCGTGTGTTTTGACAGGTTGCCTTATAGAGGAGTAACTGTATTTGATTTGCTGGGTTCCTTTGATTAACTACCTTATGTCCTTATACAGAGAACAACTTCTCGCATTGGCTTGTTAGAACCTCAGAGTGCAAATGACAGTCAAGTACATTCTATAAAGGGAAAGTTGAGCTTCAAAAACTCTGGCCTGCAGCAGCTTTCTATGCAACAGAAAGTATTGTCTTTCTCTTAAAAGGGTCCAGTGCAATGAGAATTACATTTCTCAATTTCATTTTATATATATGTCTAACAGAGAACCTAATGTAAAGTTACCCAAATTATTGTAACTGTCAGCATTGGGGAAACTCCCTCTGGTTGTCAACAGAATCAAACAGATTTAGAATTCCAATCTACTTCCTGGTGTGAATGATGTCACCCACACCCAGGTTTTAAAGAATTCCAATGATTGACCGACGGTATGCATAGTTAATGAGGTGTCCCATAGTCTGTCAGACAATAGCCAGGCAGCTACTTGCTAAACTAGCCAAAATCTCCATGCCTCCAATGTTGCTGGGTGCCAAAGTTCCAACACTGGAAATTTGTTCTCCAAAGATTGAAATATTAACATGCAGTGGAAGGTTAGGTCTTACAAGCTCTGTAACATCTAACCATCAAAAACAGAAAGAAAAAAAAATATATGCTCATTGTGTTAGAAATCAACATCAAACTTTTCCTGAGTTGAAATCATTGCAGTGGATCTTTAAGTGAGGTAGTTATTACAGAAATAGAAAAAAGTACTAACTATTGACAGAAATGTAAATGACAAGCTGTGAGTTTGTATACATGCATAACGCTCCCTAGTCCTGCAATGACTCCCCCAGACCGCACTGTAAAATAAGAATATGTCCTTGGTCAATTAGCCTGGTTAAAAGAGGGTTCAAGAAAGCTTCAGCAATAAAGTAATCAAGACCAGAAAGAACAGCTCCAGTTCCAAGCTTGTTCTGATTCTACCATTAAACCCTTACAAAGCATTGCCAAAGTAGAATACTAGGCACTCTGCCCCTGCCCTATAATACAGAGACACTGTAATTAGAGAGAAGAGGGGCTTTTAGTTGATGAATTGTCTTTTGAGGTAGTTCAAAGGCAAGCCACAGCAGCTGCATGGAGCATTGGAGGCGATGGGATATGAGCCTTAATGTAGCTGTCTGTGTGACAGACTGTTGATTGCTCTGTTGATAGTGCAGTTGTGCACAATGGACTGTGCCATATTTGTGACAGTATTGCTACACAGAAAAAAAGATTGCCTTTATATTTTCTTTTTGTCTGCATGAGGCCATGCCCATTATTGCTGCCAATGAGAGATGAGAAGCAAAAATGAAAAGAACTGGATGTGCTGAACCATGCAGTCATCTATACAAACCAAAGGAGAAATGAATTCAGATCAAAATTAAGCATACATCTAAAAGCATCTGAAAGAGTCCCTGAAGGTGTACTGTAAAATTTCCAGGAAACACTGAGTCGCCAAAAAGTAGTCTGCCTCGAATAATTTATGGGGAATGTCTCAGCAAATTATTTCTGGGTTTCCTGTTGACACCAAAAATGGTTTATCTAATTTTCACAGACACAGCCACTGCAACCATTCAAAAACCTTAGTGAGTGGTGAAAATCACTGAAACAAATGGGAACATAAATCATTGAGTATGGACCAGCCCGATGCAAGCTACAGTACCTGCATGATTGACACCTAGATGCCTCAAGCTCCCACCACTGCACATACAAGATAGCAGCATGGCACCAGCATGAAATTGGTGCAACTAGTGATAAAACACAGGCATTTTGTTATTAATCCAAATATAACCAGACTGGGAATGAACCCCTTTACTAAATGAATGTCTGTCTCCAATAAACAGCGGGTGCTTTCTGTTATTGAAATGAAGAAACATCCAGATTCCGTAGTCAAAGTTTTATGTGTGCTTTAAAGTTTAATTAAATCATGAGTATACAGTATACTGCCAATTCTTGAGGGAAGCAACTTGAGTGTAGTGGTGAACAACGTGCATCTCAGTCACATGCTTATAACCTCTCATGTTCGCTTCATGCATGTTCAGTTGTTTCATAACTTGCCACACAAAGGATGTAGGTTCTCTGCTCACACCAGAATAAGGTCTTCTCCCAAGCTGCATTGTTAATAAGGTCATGCACAGGCATGTATGGCTGTTTCATTTGCAGTATGTGTGCTGCTCTGTCCATGTGCAGAAGCAGCATGCGTGCAACAATTGGTTGCTGTGTGTCTCTGCTTTCAAAACTACAGGCTATGCACTTCTCATCTCTTGCCTCCTGGTGAAAAAAAAAGCCAGAAAGCTGTGTCATTATGAAAGTTGTGCTCCTTGGAGGGGGAAATCATGTTGCTACATGAGCTGCTCCGAAAATGCCCTGCTCTCAAAACACTCTAGCGTTTGCAAATCCAGACTGATCAGCTGTTTCCACATATAGATCTGCCTGTACTTATTCTGAGCTCCAACATACTGTACAGAGAGAGAGAGAGAGAGAGAGAGAGAGAAAGAGAGAGAGAGAGAGAGAGAGAGACAGAGAGAGAGAGAGAGCACACAAACAATGTGGTAACATATGACCTGAGCTTACTCTTTTCCCTACTTTCAAGCTATAGCCATGGAAGGAGACAGGAGTGTAGTAGTGGAGTTTAGTAGCGTTGAGGTTTGAGAGTTGAGAGTTGAGGTTACACCAGGCCCATGTATTTCTCAATATCAGTTGTGGTACACTGATATTGACATGAAACATAGACATTGCAACATAGATTTGAAACATAGACTGATACTAAATCCTCATCATAGCTATTTAGGCATTGATCCTTCATGAGGCTTTAGGGCTTTACACCTCTCCTCCATTTGCAATCAAATTTGTATGTTTCTCTTCAAAGTGACTGGGGTTGTGGTAGTGCAAAGCTTAGAGTTGGTTTGAATCCCTGGACTAGCAGAGAAACGCTGGCTGGGAAAACAACAACTACTGTGGAGGTGCCCTTGAGCAAGGCACTTATCCCCCAACTGCCTCAGTGGAGCCTGTCAGTAGCCTGGGCATCTCGCAGGTATAAATGTGTGTAACTGCATGAATGTGAAGCAGAACGAAGTTTGCTCAGCATACATGCTGAGCAAACTTTCCGATAAGCAAGGGTTAAAGAATAAATAGTTTCAAAATTCAAATATGTGTACAAAATGAACAGAATAACCAAACCTTGCCAGGAAATGTAAATCTATGTGTCCAGTAGTAGGCACTGCACTGTACACTTTGATGTGGCAAACTCAAATATGCAGTTTATTGTATGACTGTGGTTCATGGCTGGGGCAAACAAGTCCCTGAATGACACACCGCCACCACAGTGGTCCAGGGCAAAAAGGATAAATTAGAGTGCCAAATGTTCTAAAAATGTTGTCTTTGCATGGGTCATAAAGATCACAGATGCTGCAATTGTAGAAGTCTCTCTTATTACTGCAAACATAATTGCAGTGAATTTCTGCTGCACTAATGTATTCTGGAAAATTGAAATGTTCTCTTTTCAGCGATCAAAAGGTGTAATGAATGTTCTGGTAACCAGCTCGTGGAGAGGAAAGAAGTTTTATGTTACAACATGGATATTTAACTCTTCTTTACAACATTCGAGAAAGAAAAGAATGCAGTGGCTGCTGCAGCACTAATGCAGAATAGATGCATGATGGCTGGCTATATTTATCGCTGAATGCATAGTACAGAAGAGGTGTAATGCATTTGCCTATCAATAAAAAATGCCTTTTGTTTTTCCGTCTCAAATGGGGAAAAACAAAAGGCCTTAAATGTTATAGGGTAAAAACACTGGTTCATTGGGTTCGGTGGTTCCAAAGAACACCCTATAAGCTGCAAATAACTATCTTCTGTTTATTTACACTGCCACTCTACCTCTTTCGGTGACATCACTGGCCTTTTGCTAAAAACACAATAAAGACTTTGTGATTCGCTAGATCTATTTGTGTCACTGTGACTAAAAAAAGAGCCGGCGTTTCTAAAAATAGAGACCCAGTGAAATAAACAATAGGGGTTAGACTGCTGTTATTACAGAGCTGAGTCTCCCTCACCATAGCTAAGATTACAGGAGTTAGGAGCAAGGGGAGACTGAGAGCCATTATTGTTGGTGACGTGGTGCTTACCGTCATAATGACTGGGCAGAAAAAGTCTCAGACACAATCTACACCTGACCTTTATTTCACCAGGAAATCCAGCTAGCAGCCGAGGTTGGAATTTCTTTTGGAAGGGTTTCAAAAGGGTGGAAAATCTCTCTAAATATAGTCAAACAGGAAACAATACATAGAGGCAGATTCCTTGTGAACCTGATCTGAAGACTAATCTCACCAAGTCTAATTCCAGGTGATTGCTATTTATGGAACTAGGGGGATTTCAAATGCTGAAAACCCCAAGGATGATGTTTCATTTTTCGGTGTGTGTGTATTTGTGTGCGTGTGAGTGTGTGTGTGTGTGTGTGTGTGTTGTGTTGTTTGAAAGCCCCACGCATGTGAATTTCCCTATTACTGTGTATCCTGTAGCTTTGCACATGGCACTACTGCTGTGTGTAGTATCTCCCCGTTCTGCCTCACAACCCCACTGGATCAGCCCCAAACCCCCTTTCCTATTGGTTCTTCTTTTAACTCTGCTCTCTCTCTCTCTCTCTCTCTCTCTCTCTCTCTCTCTCTCTCTCTCTCTCTCTCTCTCTCTCTCTCTCTCTCTCTCTCTCTCTCTCTCTCTCTCTCTCTCTCTCTCTCTCTCTCTCTCTCTCTCTCTCTCTCTCTCTCTCTCTCTCTCTCTCTGCTCTGCCAACAGTGACATGCACACTCAGCTCCCGAACCCCACCTCTTTGTTTCCAGCTTAGCGCTCTTACAATGCTGCTTGTGATCTGTCTGACCTTACACAAATATGGTCTTTTGAAGAGACACTAAATTAATACTTTTTAGCAACCGCTCTGAAATAATCCTGCTCAATCCTGTATGTTTTTTTTGGGGTTTTTTTATATACCAATCCTTGATTAATGAGTTCAAAGGAGCCAGCATATGGGTACTCAGCTCAGGGTGTACACACACACACACACACACACACACAAACACACACACTGACATGCACACAAGCCAGGATTAGCACGCATACAGAAGATGGGACTGCCATTGTGGTAGCATTATTGCTCATTAAAGCATATTTCTGGAGGGATTTTCGGGGTGTGTGTGTGTGTCCAGGGGATTTCAGGGGTGACGCCCACAGAGAGTGATTAGCGCCCTCCAGATGTTGCTAACATTGTCTTTCTGACCACTGAACAAAACGACCGTATGGCCTCTTTATACAGCGTGTGTGTGTGTGTGTGTGTGTGTGTGTGTGTGTGTGTGTGTGTGTGTGTGAGAGAGAGAGAGGGTATCTGAGTGGCCTAGTGGGTGGAGAGAGAGTCCCGTAACAGAAAGGTCACAAGTTTGGTCCCTTTAGCAGCCAGTATGTGTCCATTAATAGCCATATGTCCTGCTGAAGTGTCCTTGAGCAAGGCACTGAAGCCTTACTTGCTCACTTCTACTAGTGTGTGTGTGTGTGTGTGTGTGTGTGTGTGTAGGTGTGTGTGTGTGTGTGTGCGTGTGCATTTTTTAGAAATGAATGAACACGGTCTAATCTATACATCGTGTCAAAATAAAGGCTTCAGATGGAAGGAAAAACAAAGAAAATATCTTGCAAGAAAGAAAAGAGGTCCAACTGTATGGCATCTAAGGTGATCTGTAAAGACAAGGTAAGCTGTAAAGATCTGAGGAATGGTTCTCTTTAATGTTCTCAGACAGGTAGCAGTAGGGAGGTGGAGGAGGAGGAGGAGGAGGAGGAGGAGGAGGAGAAGGAGGAGGAAGGGGCGAGGAGAAGACAGGAAGAACAACGGGGGTATGGTGGATGGTCTCTGCTCTTGTGGAGAGTAATTTTAAGTAATTTTAGGAAGTCTTCCCTGTTACTTAGCTCCTGCTCCTAGGCACTGATCTCAGGTCATTTGGCTGGCCTCACCAGAGCAGACATTACAAAATTACAATAATTAATATCTAAATTGAATAGCCTGTAGTTTTCAGTACAGGAACGCTCAGAGAAAGCCTTGCAGAGCAAAACTATGGCATGAGTTTTCTATTCCTATAATTGGCCAACTGATAACATCAACAACACCTAAACCATTTCCTCCAACATGAAGAGGGTTTGCAGGCATTTGGCCAAACAAGGTAGAATTACATTAACTAAATATATTACAGATCTAATGTGTTTGTGTGCCGGCCAGAATGCAGTTAAAGCTGGGTGAAATCTTTTAGATGTCAACTTTATGATTAAACAGGCCCTTAACCTGATTTTAACACAGTACCTTATTTAGGCAGCAGGAGTTCACTGGGTGCAACGCCCTCAGTACTGAGCTGCATGTCTAAACCACATCAAACACTGTCTTCACCTCTCTTCTCTTCCTTTTCATCTCTCGCTATCTTGTATGTTTCTTTTCTCTTTCCTCTCTTTCTTCTCTTTTTTTTCTCTCGGCCTGTGCTGTCCATAATACCTGCACCTTGTTTGCTTCTTTTCATCCCATTCTTTCCCTCTCTCCTTTACAGTTTTCCTCCTTGTGCCTCCCATATGCCACAGTCGTATAGCCTAAGGGTGTGAACCTGTGTGCACTCCAAATAGAGGGTGGAGAGAAAAAAAAAGGAAAGAGTGGGGCTAGACAGGGCGAGTTGTTTTGAAGAACAAAGGTTGTCATTAGCTGCTTTGTAACATGCAGAGAAACTTAGCAGCTGCACAGCAATGACTATTTGCAGCAAAACTGAATCAGAGAAAAACATAAACAGTGATAAAAATACACACTAAAACAGAATGAGTAACCATTATGTAAGCAAAAATCCATTCTGCTTCCTGCATGGGCTATGATTCAATTATCTGCACAACTGTTATATCATCATAAAATTATATATCAACATAATATGACATACTATGTGTATTAACAATATATCTATTGCTGTTTATGAAATGTATTATGGTCAGCATATATAATGTATAGCGTTAAAGAGAGAGAATCTTTTGAGCCTGTCCTCTAATCATTAAGGTTTGCAGGGGATTACATATTCCTGGAAGTAATATAGTGTACATAGGCAGTAGATTCAGGTCAGTGTGTCAAGCACCGTGCCAGCAGTGCATCGCCTCCTTTGTGCATCAGAGCCACCCAGCTTGTTGTGGCTGCTCTCTAAAGGCCCCTGTTTTAGCCGGTCGGCTGGTGAAACCTCACGTCTCATTAACTCTCGCCCAACAGGTGAGAGCACAGCTGCAAAGATCTGCATACATCTGTCACAGCAGAGT